>NC_139720.1:20276759-20704259 GCF_964211835.1 Anser anser
GCTTATAATCAGTTTGCTTAACCCACCTAGCCAGCTGAAATATGGACGAATATATATATATATATATTTAATGGTAGGTTTTACAAGATTAAATCAAATGTTAAACTGCGATATATAATGTGATTTTTCATTTTTATAAAAATATATTTTGGTTAATTGCACAAAATCTTGGAACAAACCACTACATTTTAATTTTATTCCATAAAAAATGCTAGTTTCTGATTCTATCAGACAAAAGCTGCATGCAGTCATAGTACATGAAAACTTACTTTGTGCAAGGTGGTGAATAAAAGATCTTAGAGAAAGCTGACCTCAGTGCACCCTTAGGCATGGTTATGAAGGATAGTTAACTGAACCTTTCTAGCAAAAATCACAAACAGCAGATTTAGGACAAAAACTGTCATATGATAACATCTAATTCTCCATGCACAAACTGGACAATAACATTTGTTTTGTGGTCCTTTTCTTTGTACAAATCAGATGAACTTCTAGCTTTATACTCTGTCTTGTTTTGAAATTAAATATGAATTCAACACAGCAATGTAAACAAAAACCTCAGAAAAGAAGTTAACTAGAACCAGATGTTGAGCAAGATGCCACACATGGAGAAACCCATTTTAAACAACCACCCTACTGTAGTTACTTGATTCAGCTCAGTTTATGGCAAACAGAAAGGAGCTTTTCTTAGTTGCTATAAACTGGTGCACACACTTCTGCACGTGAAATCAACACCCCCTTAAAAAACACGGTGATTGGTTGCAGGATTTAGAGTTTTATAATTTTGTATCCCCAGCGACCAGCTCTGGATGATACAAAAGCAAAAGCCTGGACAATCTACCAGCTTCACACAACAAGAATTGTGTTTTTGTTTTTCTTTAATCTGAATTGAATGATTATACCTTTGTTGTGTACATTCCAAATCAAAGTCTCTGATACTGCTAGGGAAAAAAATATTGAAATAGGAGAGATGTTGCCAACTTCAAAGCCACACTTCAGTCTGAATTTTTAATCTACTATTACTACATGTAACTAAATTAGCTGAAAGAGATTTCAGGAGGAAAATATTTCTTTTGGTTGCTTTTACTATCTTGTCTCTCTTTTTTCAAAGCACACAGATTTCTGAAAACAGGCTGAATCTAATCCTATTTCTGTTTAATTTTTGGTAGGATATTCTTTGAACAATTGATCAACTATTGTCTTCAGCAAGCAAAGCAGGAAAGACCTAAAGAAAGTCTGAAACCCTGAATAGGTAGGGCAGACAGTTTAGCAGAATTTGAGGCTAAAAACAACTGTTACAATTGTTTGTCTGATGGCCTCTGTACACTCACCTGGGGAGTGGCCTGAGAAGCACAAGAGCTTCCTGCAGACACAAGAGTTTTAGGCCTCAGACTGCTGGTCCAAACTCCCACCATTGGTCTAGGCTCCAGCTAGAAGCCAACTGTGTTGAATGTATCTTGGTGATATCTATTACATCTTACACAGAAATGTGTTTCTGCTGCTCCCATGCACCTTTGTATTTAGTCTTGCAAACCTAAACTATGGAAATTGATTGCTGACCTGAAATACAGTGATTAGTTTGTTCTGAATAGTGCAACGACACTGTGGACCCAGACATGAGAGTGAAGTTATTCTATCGAGTTCACAGCCTTGTTCCATGTTCCTTCTCCAGCTTCTCCTCTGCAATCCGTAACGCCAGATGCTGATCATTCACGTGGCAAAGAAATCACTATTTATCAGGATCTTTTAGGGCCAGATGAGATATAGGTATTTTCATAACACAGGGTTTCAGGAACTATGAGAACAAGGAAGGCAGCACAAAAGTTCTTATCTTCTCTTCAGATCCCAAAAGAGAGGGATTCAAAGTTTGCCACAATCAGGTACTTCCAGATCAGAAGACACTATCATGATAACACAGCCCAAACTTTTGTATTCACAATCTTTAAAGATTTTCTGCAGAATCTGGATGAAATTCACAAAAAATAGATAAACTAACCACTTAAAGACATGGTGAAACCAACTCTTCCCACAGTAAGATATTTGCAGGTTTAATTAAAGCATATTTTACTTGTTTGTGATTGTTTTTAGGCATATGATTCAGTTTACTCTTTTACTGTGATTTGGCTCCCTAATTATTTACAAAATTTGTATCAAATGTTATGTCTTCTAGGGAGGCCAGAGAAGGCAATTTATCCCTGTTTATGTCACTGATATAAGTCCACAGGATCAAAAAAATAATTTCTGAGGAATTCCGCTAGAAACAGTCCTACTCATCAAAGACTTTACATTAACTGCTTTTTGAGACTTCTTAGCCAGTTTTAGTCTCTGAAACACATGCTCTGCTAGTGTTATTTCATGCAAATGTTTTTTTGTTTTGTTTTGTTTTGTTTTTTAATCAAATGTCCAGGTAATAATTCAATTGACTCAGAAAAGTCCAAGAATACAATATCAATGTAGTTACATTTTCCAATCTAGATTTACGGTGTTTCCAGAAAAAAATGATAAGATTCTTGGATCAGACAGACTTTCTGCAAACAAGCATGCTAACTTTCCTTCTTATATTTATAACTTTTAATTCTTTGTTAAATCTCAAATAACCATTTCCTAATTCCATGTAGAATCAATCATCAGGTAATAAATGCCTCTTGTTCTTTTTAAATGTTGGAAGAACATCAGTGATTTCTGAGTCTGTTGAAGTGTTCTTGAATTTGTTTGAAGATGATAAGTAGTTTATAGTTATATAGACTTCTAGGTCTCTTTGTTTAAGATTTTGGTTGAAGTATGAACATACTATTCCATAACTGCTCAACCTTAGCAGATGCTTCCTCACATTTTTTTTTTCCAAAGGACAAGCTTGCTGTTCCACTGATATGGTATTTTTGTCTTAGTTATTATTAGTTCATTGTGAAAACAATTTAAAAAAAATTATTTAATTCAGTTTCATTATGTATACTTAACAATGTACTTAAGCTATTGCCTAGTGGCTTTGTTTTGTAATAATTCCTTTATAAAATTACTTTTTATTTTATTAACTTCATAAAGTTTCCAGAATGATAAGAAGTCCTTCCTATTTACTTTCTTCTTTTTTTTTTTTTCCCCTGTTATTCATAAGTCAGTTTTTGCTATTGTTTTAACATTACTTCCACGTATCTGTGTAACATGTCTGTTACATTTGTTCCTACTAGTGGAATCAATAATTTTGGATGGCTAATTTTGCCTACACTACTCATAGTCTTTTTAATACAAATCAGTCTAAGTTTGTAGTTCTTTTGGTAATTCCAACAACACTTTAAGCTTTGGAAATTGATGTGCTAAAGTCCCTTTACGTCACACTGGCTACTGATGTATTCTATTCAGCACAGAAATTATATCACTAAATCGTAACCACCTCTGCTTGAACTGCCACTGATTCCTAGGTTAATGACTAAATCTTCTTCATCCATTAAAATGAAATCCAATGTTTTATTATTACCTGCTGCAGAGTTTCAGGCCCTTTGAGAATTTATCCTCTCTTGTTTTCAGAGGTAGTAAAGATGTTTTTTCACTTGCCATGTAAGCTTGCAAGTATCCATCACATTACAGCTATTCATAATACCTTTTTTTTTTTTCTGTGTTATTGATAGGTAGTTTATGAGACACTCATATTGCTCTTGCCTGAAATTTACGTAGCTTGTTCAACACCATGGTGCAACAGTGATCTGTTCGTGGAATTCTAGTGTTCGTGGATTGGTTCTGCACTTCTGCAACACTTTCCTCATGAGATGCCACTTTAAGGGAGGGATTTAGAGCAGGAGCTTATCTAACTTATCTACTTATCTAACCACTTATCTAACTCTCTAGCTCTGAATTTTCCCAGTACTCTATGAGAAAAAATTGGGATTCCACAATTTGCTAACTATATTATGTTACACATACAATATAGGATGTATCATGAGGGATTAACCCTTATAGATCACTGTGGAATTTATATGTAATGAGTTACGGTGTCATTACCCTACGCATGTCATATTTTATGTAAATATAATATCTTCGTTCAATGCGTCCTTTCTACCACAGTCAAAAAAATCTAAGTGGTATATATTCTAGCTGTGGTTGGGATAAATGGGCAAAGAAATAGGCATTATCAGTCACAGGCAGGTAGGGTCTTATCTCATGGATGAGTCATTTCTTAAAAGTTTTTTTTGTTGTTGTTGTTGTTCTCAGCTTCCTTTCAATCTCTTTGTCAAGCATTTCTTCAATGAGTTCTTGTCTCTGTACAATTTTGGAAACAGAAGGATTGCCCAGAAACCTTCATTTTCCATCATTCCTTAAACAGGGCTGATTGCTGTGTTCACTCCAAGTCCAATTTTGGACATATTTGGAAGTGGGGAAGAATGAAAAGAGGCTATTGCAGATCCAGCCAGATATGGAGTGGGATGGGAGAATGTGCTGCACCCATATGAAGTATGTTATGTGAGTTTCCAAGAATGCTAGGAAGAGATCAACACAGCCCTTCCTGGAAAAATAAGTTTTTGTACAGTCCTTTGAAGCAGAGCGCCTGGACAGACTAACCTTCATAAACACTCAATCCTGTATCTGATGTACATGATGCTACTAGCCTATAAATCTTTTTATGGTAGATGAATCTCCATAAAAATTGTGAGAAAGGAATTGGCTATCCTGAAGTAAATCTCAGCTGAGTGAAATAAAATACATTGAACACCCTTCCTTAAAATCTTAAGCCTTAAATCTTGTTTGCACAAAAGTACTTCCGTTGAAGTTACCTGTGTGACAACCTGATGAAGTCAGAATCAAGCCCATCTAATTTGGACATTTGGGCACAGGTATATCTCATCTACAATTAGCTACTGTATGGGACATCAAAGGTAGGAACAGTCACCTAGATTCCCTCAACAATTGGTGGAGAGAGGGACACAAGTCCAAAGGAAAAGGTTTGCTCACTTGTATCACCTGGCTGGCTGTATATCACATATATAACAGTCATATTGACTGGTCCATTAAACCGCATGAGGAGGATCAAGGCATATTTGGCCAAATTTTCAAAGTGTTGTTTGGAAAAAACAAAAACAAAACAAAATGAAAAACACAAAACCACAATATTCTTGCTTCTTCTTGGTGTCTTTAACTGTAAGCTACCAGAAAGCTACCAAAAAGCTACAATGTCATGTGATAAATATACAGAACAATGTCTCAGATGTGGAGGTCTACTTTTGCTGCTGATACTCCCTTTCCTGGGGAGTTTGCATCACTTTCCTGTGCTCCACTGCTTCCAGGTGTAACAAGGCTCAATTTCCTGAGAAGAGTGTTTGAGGTGAATGGAGATAGAAGTCATGTGTCACAACAGATTTGTATTTACCTCTCATTTGCTATAGAATTCCACCTATTATGCAAATTCATTGTTAAAAGGAAGAGATTTCCTCTACAGGTTTGAAAAGTAGTCCACATGACTCTTTCACTAAGTGGCTCTGTGTCCCCTTTCCTTGTAAATGGAGGAAGACTAACATTATATGTTTACCCGATAAAAAACAACATGTTCTTCCCAGCAACTAGCAAGGACTTGCTCCTACAGAAGCAGCATAATTGTGAATGACCTTCATTCATTTACAGTCCTGATCCTATTCTGACAACAAATCCCATCTGTTTGTGTTTGTTTTCTAAAGAAAAGCACTAGCCCCATGTGAGGTGTTTGGATTGAAGCAGCTCACCGATATCCACCGGTGTTATATTTACAGCACTGAAATTGTAGTACTTGATGACTCTATTGTTTGTTAACTGAAGAGTGAGTTCATTACCTCCAGGATCCTGAATGTTTACAACTAGTTGCTAGTAGAACCTGTTTTGATTCTGTATTGGAAACCACAATCACGTAGACAACCACTAAGTCAGCTGCCCAGGGACACCTGGACTTTCTGTGTCTCTCTTGTAATCCCCCTATTCAGTCTACTGTTGCAGTGCTTCAGGCTGGGGGGACTGTTTGTTGCACTGGAACTTCAAGCACTCATTTTTTTTGCCCTCACCATGTAAAGTAGGTTAAGAAGTACTAATCGTTGCTGGAACTGAGGGATTTTTTTCTTGTATTAGGAGCTACTTTACAGGGGACACAGTGGATTACTTCAGCCTGGTTAGCTGCTGTGTGGGAACCAGGTTCTCATCCGTGTTTTTCTTCTGCCTCTGGATGGTCTCTATCCTTGTCACTGACATAGCATGTAAGAATACATGGAATCACTTGTGTATGTCACTATCTATAATCTGTTTATCTTGGAGGTACTACAGCTGCTATAAGTTGCTGTAAAGCTGGTGGTCAGAAGCCATGAAAGAGGATGAGCTTACTCTTAATATCTGACATGAAAGCAGAAAAAAAAGAAGCCCAGAATGCCTGGAGAGGTACAGAGACTAATGCCAAACCAAGAAATGATCTACCTTCATCTGCTTTTGGAAAAAATAAAAATAAATAAAAAAAATAAAAAAAGAGAATTAACTGGATAGGCCGGGCCTCTTTTACATGTCAGTTGTGTAACAGTTTATAAATTTTCTGTTTAAAAATAAGCTGTGAAGTTTTACTGTTGAAGTGAATATAATGTTGGCTTTCATTTTTGAAAGCGAACAGGAAAACATGCACAGGGTTGGGGAGTCCCCCTGCCCGCTACAGATGGCTTCTGGAAAAAGCCAGAAGAAAATGAAAATAAGATAAAAATGAGGAAGAAAATGATATTTGACTAGGGAAGTGTTTCTCTTCTAGACAAAGGACTTACTGAGGGTTTAAATTGCCTTTAACTCTACTGTGAAAAACATCTGAAAGCTTGAAGGGGTGGGTGGCACCCAGCATGTGTCCAGCAGTTTGGGGTCTGAGCGATGACCCACGGCCAACAGCACAAAACAGTCCAGAGCAGAGCAGCTGCAGTTGCACCACTGCACTAGTGCATGTCACTGAATTTAGAACACTTCAGCTGAAATCACCTGTGGAGTCCAATAAAATTGTCCATACCATGGAGAATCTGGCCAACTGGGGCAATGAGCTAGATGTAAGTGCAGTGAAAATATAACAATCTTGACTATCTTGACTGGGGAGAGGACTGGTAAATTGGGGCAGAGAATGGTAATCTTGCATGCTGTCATTTAATTCTTGTTTCCCTGACTTGCTGTATTATTGTGTTTTCCTTTTGATCCCAATAAACTCTGTTGGCTTAAACCACATCGGTCTCACTGTTTAAACATGGGGAAATGTCAATTGCTGAATTACTGCTCTGTGTAAGACAGTTATTCAAATTTCTAACTAGGAGTTCACAAGAGCACTGTTTAAATGTTTGTAGAAACCCTTACAAAACTGAACCTATTGCCATGGCACAAAGTTTGCAGCAGTTTTTCCACCGAGAATGACTCAGTCTCTCTTTTTTCTTTTTTCTTTTTTCTTTTTTCTTTCTTTTCTTTTCTTTTCTTTTCTTTTCTTTTCTTTTCTTTTCTTTTCTTTTCTTTTCTTTTCTTTTCTTTTCTTTTCTTTTCTTTTCTTTTCTTTTCTTTTCTTTTCTTTTCTTTTCTTTTCTCTTCTCTTCTCTTCTCTTCTCTTCTCTTCTCTTCTCTCTTCTCTTCTCTTCTCTTCTCTTCTCTTCTCTTCTCTTCTCTTCTCTTCTCTTCTCTCCTCTTCTCTTCTCTTCTCTTCTCTTCTCTTCTCTTCTCTTCTCTTCTCTTCTCTTCTCTTCTCTTCTCTTCTCTTCTCTTCTCTTCTCTTCTCTTCTCTTCTCTTCTCTTCTCTTCTCTTCTCTTCTCTTCTCTTCTCTTCTCTTCTCTTCTCTTCTCTTCTCTTCTCTTCTCTTCTCTTCTCTTCTCTTCTCTTCTCTTCTCTTCTCTTCTCTTCTCTTCTCTTCTCTTCTCTTCTCTTTTTTTTTTTCTTTTGTTATTTCCTCTTTTATTTTCCATCACCACAGTTTGGCATTGCAGGCCTGAAGCTCACTGATTTTGAGGGTGTTTTTCCCCCTACATTTCCAAAAAAAAATTTTGTGGTTACAAAAAATTATTTAGAAAGAAAAGAAGAAAGAGAGAGAGAAAAAGGTGACCTAGAATGTGGAAATATCACATGCCACTAGCCACATTCTGGTGCGAATACTGGTCTCCTGATAAAATATTCCTTTTGATGTTTCTAAGCAACAACGTTACCCCAGTTATCAGAAGAATAGCTGGGCAACCACTTCATAGACAACAAATACCATATGCACACCCCCCACTGTCATGACAGTGAAGCCTGCCACTTCTGCTCTGACCTCTCATCTGAACAGCAGTGGAACTCTGTAAAATAGTTCTACAGCATGTTAGTGGAGGCCTGGTTGTCACCTATTTCTTTCTCTAACATCTATTAGTTCTACCAATACTGGCAGAGATAGAACAAAATTCGCTTTGCTAATAAAAGCTGCTGGAAGAAGGTTATGGATGCAGTCAAAAAGGGAATTGTTTTTCAGTCAATATTATAGGAAGAACAATGAAGAAAACAAACAAACAAACAAAAGAATGATTTCCTAGAACATTTTGCAACATAAATTAAGTAGTAGGGAAATTATTATTATCTTTGCCCTGTAATTTTTATGTTGTAAGTTCTAATGTGAATGGGTACATATTTATGAAATTCTATCCAACTCATTACTGGTATCAATTATTTCTCTTCCAGACTGAGATATATGTTGTATTTCAACTTGCTATTGTTCCAGCTAGTATTGAAACACAGGTCTTCCAGCTAAAGCTTTCCAAGGTTAAAAATATCTATTTGGTGCCTAAAACAGACATAAAATGTTGGTCATGCAAATCTTTGTTTGAAACTTGAAGGGGACAGAGGAACTATATGTTTCCCTTGCAAGTGAAATAAAGTGAAATAAACATATTTTCTCACATGTTCTGTCTTTGATTGTCAAAGTATGCTTGTCCATGGAAAGAAGCTACAGGGTTTATCTTTAAAAAAATGTAGAGCAGTATTAATTTCTCTCATGGAAAAAAAATGTTTAGAGAAAGAAACTTATGTACTCATAGATTCCCAATAGTTTCCAACACAGTGCAATTTCCATAGTTTCATGGGAAACAAATTTATATGCTTTCTGCCATGAAACAAACCTTGTGATCCAACCCACATGCAGCAGGTCTTCATGTAGAAAGAGCTAAGACCTGACACTCTTCACCAAGTTTTTCAATAAAGATGCTTAACTATAATCTTACTAATAAGGACACCAGAGTTAGAGAAAGAAATATCACGAGGTGAACTCAATCTGCTGTTCATACTTTTTTTTCGTGTTTCTATGTTTTAACTGTTTTTTGTTGTTGTTGTTGTTGTTGTTGTTGTTTTTTTTAAGCTGTTAATTGCAGGTCTTCCATTTCTGTCTGGCAGTTTGTCACTTTGCCCTATTTGCTTAGATTTGACATCATTTTCATGTTTTTCAGCTTTTACCTGTCTCTTCTTCTTCAAGTCTCACTTCTCAGCTAAGTCCTCCTTTCTCATTGAAACACAGCATAAGCAAAGCATCTTGTGCTTTAAAAAGGCTCCCTCTCCTAAATACTTGTTTACTTCCGAATCCTCCCTTTCCTTCCATGTATGCCGTTGGTTAACACTGAGGATCGCTTATGTCAATGCCACATTGAGTCACCTTCGAAGAGGATGAGAGATGTGAGGTCTGCTAAGGTTATGTGAGGTCAGTGCCATTATTCCTGTGTGAAGTTCCATGCCCATGCTGCAATACGTTCCCAATCAGTTATGCCATTCCAAAGTTGCAACTGGCAAAGTGCAGATGTTGTCCCATGCAAACTCATGAGATGTTGTCCCATGCAAACTCATGGGCTTAGCTGGGATACTATACAGCAACTGATAATGGTGAGAAAAAAAACAGAGATGGGACAGAGTCCAAGCTACTTGTACCTAAAAGTCATGTCCAGCTGGCAGCACCTGTAGGCTCTTAACCTCTTCCACTCAAGAGAGGTGAAAGTTGCATGTGCTTTCTCAAGGTTACCTATTGCAAGGGAACAGAGTTCATGGGTCTAATCTTCCTGTTCTTTAAATGTTCTGCTTCAGTTAAGCCTTTAGAGATAGACAGTTTCGCTCTTGCAATGCTTGGACTGCAACTCATGTAGAACAAGACTCTCTACTTGTTTGTGCAGGACATAATGAGAGAGGATCCTCTAGCCCTGGCTAGAATCCTATAGATACTATTACAATGCTCCTACAACAGATATCCTCAAAAGATTACTGGTCTAGGGGAACTAGGCAGGAAGCTGCTAAAGCTGGTGCTTCAAGGCATCTGGGAGACATTGATGTGGGAGAAGAAGAATGTGTATTGACTTGATAAGGTTTCCTAAGCAGGTTTTCTTGTCTCTTGATTCAGAGTCTGGAAGAATGCCTACTCCGGAAAGTAAGGATAAAACTGAATCTTTTCCAAATGTTTTTTTTGTTTTGTTTTGTTTTGTTTTTTGGTAGCTGGCACATACTTTAGATAGAGCTTTTAACTTAATAAAATCAACCATTTAACCCTCTTCCTTAATTATGTGCTTTGAGAATTTAGAAGTAAAATTACCCTAAGTAGAATGTTAAAAGGAACATCATACAAATACCACCCCAAACAGGAAATCATGTGAACACCCCAGTGTACACCTACTCTTTCCCATTTCAGAGCAACATACTGAGACTATGTGCTGTCTGCAGTGGAAACACCAAGGACATTTTGTTCAGCTGCCTGGGATCTGAGCACAATGATACTTTCTAAAGTAGAAGTATTCATCTGGGACATCTTTGCACATAAGAGGGTGCATTCATTTAGGCCACTGTAGTTACAGTTGCAAAACAGTTTCCACTATAACCTCCTGCTTTCTTGTGCTCATAGCTTTCCAAAGCAAGAAAAAATTGGACTGATTTTTGCTGTGATGAATCCTTTCTGGACCAGAGTTTTTCTTGGGAAAGGCAACAAAATTAGACATTTTAGTTTCACAAAGCCAAAAAAAAAATCATATTTTTTTTCCATGATGAAACAGTCTAAGTATAGTTCTTGCTTCTGTTGTCAATTTATTATTAAATCCTTACAACTAAAATCACAGGTGTCAGAAAACACCATAATACTCATGTTGTATATGCACTATTTTTATCTGGTTATGAGTATCATTTTGCTATTTATCTGAAGACGTGTCCTTTATCTGCATGTATCCAGAATGTTGTATTTATTATATACAGAACTAATTCCTTTGTCTCTGAAGATCATTCTCAAAAGAAGTTATCTGAGCACGTATCAGTAACTTTCCAGTCCTGATTAGACCAGTATATTTTCTTGCTCAGTATTCTTTTGTGACATCACCATCTTCTGTGATTGTGGTGGGTTGACCTTGGCTGGCTGCCAGATACCTACCCAGCCACTCTTTCATTCCCCCTCTGCAACGGGGCAAAGGAAGAATATAAGATGAAAAAGATTGTGGGTTGAGATAAAGACAGACAAGGAGATCACTTACCAGTTACTGTCACAGGCTAAACAGATAGGACGTAGGGAAAATTAATTTAATTTATTGTCAGTTAAAACAGATTTTGACAGTGAGAAGCAAAGACAAAGTAAAACAACACTTTCCTCCCACCCCTCTGCTTTTTTCCAGGCTCAACTTCACTCCTTCATTCCTGACTCCTCTTACAAGAGCAGAAGACAAACCTCTTCTTATTTCATCTCTTTTTATGTCTTCTCAGCTGTAGACAATCCAAAAGAGGAGAAATCTTTATTTGTGATTATCTGTCTAGTATAACGCTATCCATTCTTACTTGGGTTTCAATTGGCCATACTTTCCCCATTGCATAATATTTGCTTTTGGCAAATATGTTCCTTCTCATAAATCTAGATTTTTTGGAAATATAGAACCTTCAGGTACAGAAGACAGAAAATCAAGTTCTGAGTTTTAACTACAAACAAGGCTAACACTGAACATAAATATATTTTTATATTTGAGCAAATATTCCATGTTCTACTGCTTTCTAATCCTGAATCACTTTCAAACAAATGTATTTTTCATTTTGTTTTCAAATTGTTCATTAAAATGTTAGTATACATTTTTTCTTATTTATTTAATAACAATTATTTTGTTTATTTATTTGAGTTTTCTCATTTATTGATAGTTCTTAATTACAGGGTTATTTTTATTCCTTTACTAGATGACTCAAGCTCTAAAGCTTATTTCCTACTTCAGTCTTTTTTATTAACCAGAGAACTGATTTTAACTTCAGTGTCCTTAACATCTGCTTTTTATCACAATATGCTTTAAGGTATAAAAAATTTAAGATATAACTATAATCTCTTAGATGGGTAAATACAGCAATTGAGAATCTTCTCAACTCCAGTTAAATACTATGGCAATAAACATGGTGTAAAAAATCTAGTCATTATTCCCTTGAATAAACAGAAACACCTGTTCTTATAATCAGAGGAAATCAAACTATTTTTACCAGCCACATTTATTTATTTTTTACTACCCTAGTGTGTCAATTTGTAGAATTTGAACCTCATAATCTTATTGTATGCTTGCCTTTTTTAAGGGTCTCTGTTCATTTGTATTCAAACTCAGGCCAGGAATGCTTTCTTTTTTTTTTTTTTTTTTTTTTTTTTTAAGCTTCAGGTGCTCTTTCCATAGATATAATAAAACAACAGAAAGGGAATAAAAGAACAAAACCAAATCAAAACAAAAATGCTTTGCTGCAACTCATGGTTGTTACCTGTTGTTCTTTCATTATGCTCCCATATGAAAAGTCTGGCTATGAAAATATAAACATAGGAGCATATGAAAACATATGAACATATGAAAAGTCTTTAGCCTTTCAGATAACTGAAAACTGAAGTTAGAAACTAGCCATCTATTATCTATGCTAAATAATTCCAGTTTCTTCAGGATCTCCTTGTATACTACTCTCTGTCCCTTAAACTGTCTTGGGAAGCCTTCACCATACTCTTTTCAGTATTGCTGACATCTCTTTTTTACTGATAAGATGCTGTTAAAAAAACATTGAATAAAATGCCATACACAGCTGAAATTAACAAAGCCACAAATACTGAAAGGGAATTGAAATGCTTTGTGAAATGGATACAACATCCCTCACATCGCAAAAAATATATGCATAGCTTTTTGCTTTCCAGTTGTTCTTAATGCACTACTCTCTCAGATGTAGGCAATTCTGGATGAAGGTATTTATTATATAAAATTACTTTGAACATTTTATATGAAAAGATACAAGTGTTTACCCAGTATCCTGCATTTTCTTCCCTTTAACTCTTGTACATTTGACATTCAAAGAGCTACAAATGTTGTTTGACTTTCATAGCTAAGCTCTTGGTGGAAAGGTAGGTCAAGAAGAAAGGTAGGCCAGGAATAGAGAATATATCCTTCAATATTTGGGAAAGAGTAGATTTCAACATGGTACAACAGTAGTTTCTATTCTTGTGCTAGGATTAATATTCACAGTTTCTGTGTACAGTGTACTTGTGTGTTTTGGTCTTAAAGTTTTCATATTCCCGCTTCCACAAACTTTCAATAAATACTCCCTGCTTTTATTCATAGAATCATAGAATGGTTTGGGTTGGAAGGGACCTTGAAAATCACCTACTTCCAACTCCTCTGCCATTGGCAGGGACACCCTCCGCTAGACCAGGTTGCTCAAAGCCCCATCCAACCTGGCCTTAAACACTTCCAGGGATGGGGATTCCACAGCTTCTCTGGACAGTCTGTGCCAGTCCCTCACTACCCTCTGAGTAAAGAATTGCCTCATTATATCTAATATAAATCTACCCTTTTAAGTTTAAAACTATTACTCCTTGTCCTACCACTACACTCCCTGACAATGGGTGCCTCCCTAAACTATACAGACAATGGTGTGGTTTCTTTGGCAATACACAGAGTAACATCATTTCTCATATCTAATTCTTCTGAGGGCTTGGAGAACACCCATGGAGACTAATCTGGTTTTTTGCACTGAGCCAAATTGTCTCTCTGCTACACATCCCCATCTGTCCCTGCTAGACATCCCCATCTCTTCCTGCTACACATTCTCAGTCTCTACTACACTTCACCAAATCAACTTTTAAACTAATCTTTACAGCAGCAGACGAGAAATATACAAGGGATATACCTGAAAGATATTCAATTCAAATGAAACAATGGCAGTAGCAATGCATTTCTACAGTGTTGTATTCAGCCTTGTAATTTATGTACATGCCTTTCTCAAACTTCAGCCGTCCATTGAGTGGCAGTGTTTAAATCCACCAGATTGTCAGAGGGTGGCAATGTAAGAACACAAAATAAGCAGATGGCCAGCTAGTGGGAGCTTCTCCAGACTGCAAGCAGCCAGCTTTCCTGACACAGACACAGTCTTGTCTTTATTTACTACCATCACACTCAGATTTCTGTGAACACCATGCAAAACAAGACAGGGTGGTCCTTAAGTAATATCATGCTTCATGCGGGACTCTCATACACGCAAACACACTCCACTTATTTACAGTTCAGCCATGCTCATTCCAGGCTGAATTTCTTCCAGGTCTGCCAGAGGAAATAGAGCAGGCAGCCTCGTGATATGCTGCTGGGAGCTGCCCTCTGCTATGCCTCTCAGGAGCTTCTGTATTCCGCAAAGCCTGCTTTCTCTGCACTAGTAGCTGCTTGATGCGTCTATAACAAATTACAGGACTTGCAAGAAAGCTGTCTACCACAGCAAAACAAGATAAATGTTGTCCAAGAGTGCTGATGATTCCTCAATTTCACCTTCTCTTCCTCTGTTTGTATCCAAAATCCCCTCTCTCTGTTCACAGAATCACAGAATGGAAGAGACCTCTGGAGGTCATCTGGTCTAACAACCTTTGCTCAAGCAGGAACATCTACAACAGGTCACCCAAGACCATGTCCAGACCTTTAATTCCTTTAATTAACTGTGCAGTCATGTGTGATCATGGCATGCCCAGCCTCCAGGTATTCCCAGGTGATGGCTTTCTCTTGAGCTTCACAGTGACAGTGTTACTTCTTTTTAATGAAACATTCCCCTTGGTGAGCTGTGTGACTGTTCAGGTGACGAGCATTTAAATATTTTTCTTTGTACTAATTTAGCTTGAAGGACTTAAGTGAATCTGACTTTAACATGCATAAGGAACACCTAGGATGATAAGCACTTTATGTAGTCCATGTATACAGGTGTACAAGATGCTTATAGTGTATGGGTAGGACAGCCAGAACTGCTATTTTTTCCTCTTCAATAATTGTTATGTTTTCCATCTTAAGTAAAAATTCTCCTCTCTTGCCCTGATTCCTATTGGTAGGAGTTTGTGCCGCTAGATGGTGCAGAGGAACTTGGGTGGCTGAAAGGAGTATATTCAGGGCACATCTTTAGTGCCAGAGTAGGTTTTCTGTTAGATTCAAGTGCCCTGGTGCAGAGACAAGAGAATCTGGTCTTTCACAGACTGAAACAGGAGAAACGTTCACTTGTGCTTTTGAAGTGTTTGTAAGTTTATAAAAATGTGTGCTTCTTACATTAAAGCATTATGAATGTTAACCTTCTTCCACTAGGACTGGAATTAAGGCTGCAGTTGAATGCCTGCTGAGATGAGTCACTATTCATTTTAATATCTCTTTTGGTGACTAAGAATAAAGTTTTTACTGAAGTGCTACCATACCTGCTTTGGAACAAGTGCTGTCCTCTCCGAACTTACAGCAGAGCTGCGTATGCAGAAGGAATGGGTCTAGCCCCATTTTGAACATAGTTCTTTAGATTTTGGTTTTGAGTTGTATATCTTAGACAGGAGAGCTGTATATTGTAGACAAAAAAGAACTTACCGAGATTTTTTCATAAAATCATTCAATAAATTAATATATTAAAATGTATTCCTTCCCCCATCATTTCACTGTCGTCATTCCATGTGCCACATCTAATTTATAGAGTGAGATCTCTTGGAACAGTGACTCATCTTTTCCTTATAAAGCACCATGCACGCAAAACTGTATTAATAAAGTAATAATAATGGGATCTGCTTGTCTCTTAGAGACGGGGCAGGGATAACTGATTCAGTTGCAGATGCTAGTAAGGATGCTAGTACTATCATATTTGTCTATCTTGGATCAAGCAGGGGACTGACAATGCAAGGAATGTAAAGCATAGAGACCCAAGGATGAAAGCTCAAAGCAATCTGATTTTAAAACAGTTATCAGGGGCCAGGAACCCAAAGTAAATGCACCATCAGTGCAAACATTTTACATTATCTACAGCTGAGTATCTCAATGCCTTTGGCAAACAATCATGATCCAAACCATAATACATCTCATAGGATAATGCAATGATACTATTCCACTGAAAAAGGAGAAAACTGGGGCACTGAGAAAGTTATTTTCCAAAGAAATCCATTTCACCTCTGAATATGGAAATAAAGTGTTTTCTTCCCTACAAAATGGTCATTCTACAAGAAGAGTTGACACTGGATAAAACACAGGAAGTTCGTAATTCCTATTCCTGATCCTACTGCTGATTACCTAAGGCTAGAGTTTTTTGACTAGTGTGTTGGAAAGACACAGAGTTTTGTGCTTCTCAGCAATAAAACAGAATCTGAACAGTAAGCTGTAAGCAGCTTAAACCATGGTCTCTGCCTACTACTGTGTATACACTACCCCAGCATAGTATCAACTAGTACACCAATACTCAATGTTTGAAATAAATACACAGTGGTTTTAAAAAATCTGTATGAGCAGATTCTAGGCAAACTAGTTCAGTCATTCTAACTCTCACACAATATAATCCTTATATAATACTATAGCAGATGCCCATAATTAGAGATATAGATATAAAAAATACAGTAAAAGAACATGCACAGAATTTGCTAATATTCAGTCCCAGACATACCTTATTAATGTAATTATATGCTTTAGTTTAAGATGAGCTTGGCAAACTTCACCATTTCTTCAGTTAATATCAGATATTTATAGCTTAAGCAAAATAGAAAATGACATGAGAGTGGACAAGCTGTTTATATGAGCTAAAGAAATAATTATCAGATTATTCATGGCAGTGTCAAGAGCAGGAATGATAAGCAGCCCAGCTATTGTAATGTGATTAGCTAATGTTAGTTAAGCATTGTGAAGATAGAAAGAACTCTACAAAGGTTAAGTATTATTATTATCACTGTTAATTCATAGTGATGGAAGGTACAGTGAAACCTCTTCATGTGCTGTGTAAAGCTTGCAGAAACCAAAATTTAGAACTGAGAGGTTTACAGATGGAATAAAGAGAATTACCAGCTGGTGAGCTGATTCTGTTTGTTCCTTGCTGAGGTTTAAGTATCTGGTCATTTGAAAAGATACTTGATAAAGAGTGGCAGAGCTATTAAATATGTCACAGGAGGGACTGACCTGGATCCAGCTGTGTGCCAGGCTGCTGGGTCTTCTGTCCTGTGGATGCTTTGGTCTCACACAAGGAGCAGCAAACCTGCAGGTTGCCACTCACAGTGCTCTGTGGGCCTGGCAAGCCTTTGAACCTGATCTGTGTGGGCATCACCCTTCTGGAGACATTAACTTTCCGTGGCTGCAATCTTGCATTTCTGGGCCTCCCTATATTTATGCCATGGATTTTGCCCTATGCAAAATTTCTTGTATGTACTGCATAAAACAAAAGGTTCTTCCCTATGAGGTTTGTTTCACCAATGTATTCTTAAGTGAAACTAGTTGAAAATAAGCATTTTTATTCAAAAGGCTATTCTGGTGTTTTAAAAACATTATTGTTCTAGCCTGGTAAATTAAAGAGCCATAAATTCTTGCTAAACTAAAATAACAGCAACAACAACAACAATAATAAAAAAATCAAGTCAGAATATTGATTTCTTTTTTTTTGTTGTTCATTTTGCAAATTTTATTTGAGATTAGCACACTTCTTTGAAATATACAGATATTGGAAAAATTCATATTTTTATAATAATATACTCAGTCAAGTATTTCATTCAGCTCTTCTGTGCTAAGTGTCTTTCCCATAAACAGCACTGAACAAACATACAGTCTTCCAGGAAAAAAAAAAAATCATGGTAAAAAATCAAAACTGCTGAATGAAGACACAGTTAAGAATCAGAGCTGTTAAAAAACATGGGCTGAAATTCAGGTGACAATGATGCACTACCAGGGCACTAGTTTTTCTTTCAACTGGTAAGATTTTCTGTTTTAAGGTTTCATTTAGAGGCAGGAAACAATCCTAATTTTGAAAGACAATTTAACATTTGTTTGTAATGAAAAGTATTTTCAGAGAACACAGACACCTGCTCCAGGGGAGTGGGAAGCTATCTTCACCTTTCAGATTTATAGTCAATATCTGTGCTAGTCAGGGCATCAGTTATATATTACAGATTCAATAACTTGAGGAACTGGCCTTCCTGAGATTTTATGAATCTGGCATACAGGATAGGACAAGCAAAGAGCTGATGTCATGGAGGAGAAAACAGTTAAAAGAAAAAAAAGAGAGAGAGAGACACTGAAAAGACGATTTGCCATGTGACATTTGGAGCCTGTTCCAGATGCTGATGAATCTTACCACTGACTTCAGACCTTTCAGTTCATTGAGAGCTGACATTCAGAATAACAATATTATAATGGCTCTTAAAAGAGCTCTGAGAGAAAATCTGATGTGATTCAGAGGATGATTCATTTATATTGATAGCAAAATATCAGCAGCAGCTAAACATGACAGATACAGTGTGTACAGAGACAGCCAAGCCAAATCTAAATTGGAGTTTTGAGCATGCATTTGTGATTTAGTCATCTGGATAACAGGCTATGTGCTGTGAAGAACCAACATGAACTTAAGAGCATTGCATTTTATTCACAAAGGTGGAAAGCATTTGTCCCCTTAAAATCGAGTTTTGTCAATTTTAGGGTGTGATTCAGACTAATCATTTAAAACCTGATCTCTGTCATTATTTTCCAGCTAATTTGTGTAATGGGAATTGAATTTAATTCAACTCAAGTTTCCTCTGTGTTACAGAAGTTGGCACCCATAGCTCTGTTGACTCATCATCTGTGATGACAAAATTGAGTTGCAAGAGCACCACAGGTCAAAGCTTCTATAGCTGCAGTGCTTATCTTCACTATTTTCACTTTTGTTGGTAAAAGATCTTGTAGGTCTTCCTGGTGCCTTTTGATGCAATGCGGTATGGGATGTGGAAGTGGTATATGACGAGTAAAGAAGTTCACACCGCAGATGTAATGAGTTTTCTGTCCAGGTAGCAAAAATGAGGAGGTTAGAACATAAAACAGGGAAAATTGTGGGTAATAATAAATCTCCTTTCCATTGTGTCATTCTGACCAATTCCTTATCTCTGCCATTTACTCTACTTCCCAGGGTTTGTGTGCCTCCAGTCTCTGGCAGTACCTGTGTCTACTACCTTGGATTTCAAAGGGCTACACAGTAAAAAAAAGTTTTTTACACAGTGAAAAACCATCCTTCCTCCCAGAGAACTGTGCCATCATTTTTAAGTCATGCCCATGGGACGGTAGGAATGAGAAAATATGATGAAAACTATGGATGAGGAATTATCTGTCAAAGAAGGTGAAAAGGTGCTGCAACAAAGGTCCAGGACTTGAAAACATTTATGAAGCTTTTCATTTACCATCTAAACATTATTAAATGGTCTGAGGAAACTTACGTGCATTTTTGTGTCTGAGGCAAAAAACAGAGATTACAAGACAACTCTTCTAAATACAGACACAAAAAAAATGAGAAGAACACTGCCAGTGAGCCACCAGGTATATTGTGCCTGCAGAGTCTGTGACTTTGGACAGTATTTGAAAAGGTGGTGGTGGGAGGGAGGGAGCAGGGGACCAGCAGTTGGACAGTGGGAAATGGCACAATTATCCATCAGCTTTGGGACACAGGGCCATAAATGGAGCTTACTGTAATGTTGGGAGGTGGTGGGATGCATTCCAGTAATGTATCAAGAACACATCGTTCTTGAAGCTGGACACAGGGACCTTGGTATGCTGGTTGAAGGTTAAGCTGCTTGCATATTTAAATAGACACTACAGTTTTGGTAGGTCTACTGGAATCTATTTTTTTCTTTATTAGAAATTACATGGAAGTGGTGAAAAGCACATGGATGTTGGCAGTCTGGACAAAAAATATATAGTTATGCGGAATGAACCAGAGAAAGGTAGGGTATTAAAAGACAGTCTCCAATCTGTTATTATCATAGACTGGTCATTCATTGACTGTATGTTACCTCTGCTTTTCAGCAGCATCCATCAATGCCAGTATAAAAATAGATCTTTGGATCTTCTCTTTCACTGAAAACTTTGCAAGGTCACCCCTGCAGAGGACAAAAGAAGCAATCAGTGAAAACCTCTCTTTCTGATTTACCTTGTAATTATTATTATTACATTCAAAATGAGACAGAGGACAGTTCTAGTTGTGAGAGGAACTTGCTACTGGACATCTCCCATACCATTACCACCACATGTTACCCAAACATGCTTCCTCATCAGAACACAGAGCCTGGGGAGGGACCAGTGATCTGTGGAAGCAATGACTATGTCTACCAGTAAAATAATAATTTCAGGTATTGTTCTTAGGCTCTGAATCCAGCACAACTCACAGTAAAAAGAATAAGGTTGCTCCATCCAAACTGGTTGCTTGTCATGGACCGTCTGGTTCTGGGGGAGCCTCCAGTTTGGCACAGGTTCCATCTCAGGAACTATCCTGGCAGTTTGCAACTGCAGACGAGTGAGTTTCAGAGCTTTGGAGTATTCTCTGACACTCCATTTGAGAGAGACAGCTAAAGAACAGAGAACCCCTTGCAGGTTGTTTCTGCTTGTATTTCCTCAGTGTAGCTGTGACACAGTTAGTGTAGCTATGGGTTTTGGACCAGACACTTGCCCTGCCTCTCTTTATTGTTCTGTAAGGCTGGGCCAAGTTCCCCTTTCCTCATAAAGCTTATTTCCCAAATCCTTTTCTCTCTTGTGGTCTTTCCCTCTCTTTGTTATACTGAATCCTCAATAAGAAGAACACATCTGCTACAAAAGAAAGCTTCTTTGTTCTTTGGTTTGGGGATTTTCCTTTTTTTTTTTTTTTTTTCTGTGTACTTCCCCAAAATAAGCTTAAACAGGTTTTCCAATACACGCTCTCTTTAGTTCATCCTCTCATTAATGATGTTTTTGTGTTGTAACTTTTTCCAAAAGGCTGGGGAAAGATATTGGAAAACTAGTCTTCTGATGGCTAGCTATACATTGAAGCATTTAATGACAGCAATTTCGTAACAAGAACCGGGATTATTTAAATTACCTCTTAGGCAAATTCCTCCAAACATCAGATTGCACTCACATGGCCTAATCATGAGACTTCATTGTTTAATTTGACAATAAAAGTTTTGTTACAGTTAAGGCTTTTGAAAATTTTATGATTTTAGCAACCTTGTTTTAAATAAACAGGTTCATGTAGCATTTAATCTGGAAAATATTGAGCCAGTAACAGAAAGAACTCCAGTAGAATTGTTTTTACCAATTAAAATAGAATTTCTAGAAGCTCCAAAGCTTTGTCTTTGATATGAAATGAGAAATTTATTGTGTAAGTTGGTTTCCCACAAATGAGGATCTTAATGTTGATATATGACTCTGATGGGTAATCAGGTAAATAAGCATTTTCATTTAGTGCAGACATGGTGCTATATCATTTGAATGATAGTCTTAATGAACAGGCATGTGTAGTTTTCCAGAACAAAGTGATGAAAATCTAAAGTGTCACTCTAAGCTATCATAAATATAAATGTTATTTTTAAATCCTCACTCTTCATTTTCTGTGAAAAACATATGATTTCTTCAGTATAGAAATCAAACAAAAATATGGAATTTGGATTCTTGGATTGAATAATAATGCATGGGAAACCATATCGTATGTCTATTTCCATGCTGCTAACATTCAAACATTTATCACAAATGTCATGAGACACAATGTCCCTTTAAAAATCCAGTCTGCATACTTAGATTTTCTCTATGGCCTCATGACTAGAGTGTCCCTGAAAACAGGAGAGAAGCTTATTCATTTAGCTCTAAATTTATAAAATAAAATGAAAAAGCCATTTAAAAATACATTTTTACACCAATATTAAGTGAAATCCACACTGTTCTTCAGCTCTTTTTGCATTTACTTTCTATCAGTTGCTTTTTATAACTGCAGAATACAACTCTGATCCTCTGTTTTGTGTGTTACAGCCACTGTTGTGCAATATTAGAAGTACAGTGTGCTACCAGTGTGGCATTTATATGGACACTGAAGAACAAGTGTATACGGAACTTCTTGTGTTGCAACATATGTTACATGTCAGATTAACCCATAATGTTGAGTAATTTTTCTTTAACCACAGTAATTTGTTTAAGGCCTTTTTTTTTTTTTTTTTTCCCTGTTTGAATGCTTGCTTTTGGAAATTCCTGCTTTATATTTAGTTAAAAAAAAAAAAAAGGCAATGGAAAGCAAAAGTCACAATCGCTTTTTCCACATAGCATCTTAACAGGCCTCTTCCCTCTTCTTCATGTATATGGTAAATAACAAAAGGTAGTGGGTGAGATGGGTTTTTGTGTATCTCCAGGCAGAAGGGTCAATGATTAATCCAAAATATTTTTAATTGGTGCTGAGTGTCATGCAACAGCAAACATAGTACTTCACAATTTTTCACTTATTTACCCAAAAAAGCCTAAAAAGAACCTCAGAAGGCCAGATCCTTAATACGCAGTTAGCGTATCTGTGTTCAGGTAAGCTATCAAGGGATCTAGTTCTATTGTAAATCTGATTGAACTCACAAGGCAGAGTGTGATGTACGTTTTCAGCCCAGACAGTTAAGGAACAGGTAAAATAATAGTATATTACACAAGGATTTTATAGGATTTAATATTAAATCAATAGAAGGCAAGGAAATTAAAGGGCCATATCGGAAAGGCAATGGAGTGTAATGCTTAACATCTGAAAATGTTCATTATTATGAAATTTTGTATGGTCTTGTGCATTTCTGCATTTCTCAGTTCTAAAACATCTCCCAAAGGATCCATATATGAGACTTCTTGTGAGCAATAATAACACTAAAATTAAGGTTGAGACAACACATGAAAAAATGTTGCAAAGCAATAGTTATTAAGATGCTTCACAGAGTCAAGGCATCTTCAGATCATTTTCTCCAGCGCTTCAGAGAAATAAAACAGAAACCAAAATGCAGTGACAAATAACAAATAACAGCAAGACATCCTTTTTGTATTTGCAGATCTGGTCTGCAGTAGATTATCTCCAGGTTTAACCTTGCCTTATAAAATGGGAAATAAGAAAAATAAATAGCATGAAAATTAAAGGGCAAAATTACGGCATCTAGCCACTGGCCTGCATGGGTTTACAGCTACCCTTGAGAGCCTGAGTTGTCTGCTTCCTGCAACCTCCACCTGTGCTCTGGCATTTGGTATTTCTTCCTGTGCAGTTTGATGTGGGGAAGAGAAGGATTTGTCACCAGCCTTCTCTCTGCCCCCTTCCCTAGCACTGTGCGAGGGCAGTCCTGGTGCTCCCATGATAGGGAGGGATGGCTCCTCTAACATGGCTTCTGCCCAGGGGAGCAGGGAAAGTTCCTCCTCCCTTCTTTGTCCACTGTGGCCCAGGGCTGAGAGTCCCTGCAGTTATATTGAATGGTGAGCAGGTAGCAGGTTGTGTATGGTGTTCATTTTCTACAGGCTATACTTAGTCTTTAAAAAAGATCACTGTTTCCTTGTGGAGACTGAAATATCCTGTGGAATACTGATGTTCCCAGGGAGCAGATCTTATGCTGTTTGTTATAAAGTATTTTAGGAAAACAGGGGAAATCTTGAAAAGCTTAGAAAGGCTCTAGTGGCACAAATTCAAACAATTTTACTGGAAATCAAGCAACCTGGAACTCAAGCAACAAAACTCTTTGCTTTACTTTGAATCTGTACTGGGAATGCAGATAAATTTCCACCTACAATATATATGAGTCTATGTTGAATAGATGAATGATTGCATGTTATTTTTGCCTATTTTTCTCCTCATGAACATCATGTCAATTTAGGTAAGGAGTTTTCATAATTCATGTATCAGTTAGCTCTGTAAATGCGGTGTAATTTGCACTGAGGCACTGAGATGAACCAGTACACCATGATTACCAGTATAGTCAGGGTAGGTTACTCTTGTGTGTCCAAGCTTGGGTGCAACTGACTCAAGGTGTTCTGTTGTGAGACATAGTCACTGTGTTGAGAAATCAAGAGCTGCAAGAACTCTAAAAGCTGCTGGGAAAAGGAAAAAAAAAAAAAAAAAAAAGAGAAGGAAAAAAAAAAAAAGCTGGTTTTGTTATTGGTTGTCTCTCTTAAACTGTGGGTGGCAGCAGTGTCCAGGCAGAGAGAATTTTTGGAAGCCTCCCCCACAGCTCTGACCTCCAGTGAATGTTTCTGGAGGAGGCAGCATTAATTGCTGCCCCAAGACTGGAAGGCTGAGCTCACAATGGGCAAACACATTAGTCTGTAAATGAAGGATTAAATCAGGAAACCTTGCTAATAACCCTGTTCAGCAACTCCACAATCACCACAGTATGATGGTGAGTAATTTGTGATGTTTGCAAGCATTGGATTGGTGGCCCTCTAATTGACAAAGTTTTCTATTCTGGATAGCTGTGCTGGTACTTGGAATCGTTCTGTAAGAGGATCTTTAAATAATACACCATGTGTCATGGCACATGTGGCATTCCTGACTTCCACTTCTCGCTTTCCTCATTTGGATGATTTATGGGCTTGTGTAAATCATTCTTGAACATAAGTGGGTGCTTGTTCTTTTGCTGATTCATACTCCCTCCATTGTAAGCAAAGTTATGCCCTCGCACAACCTCCATTATTCACAGGCTTTGCCTGCCTTGAATCTGAATTCACAGGAAAGAGCATAGCTTCTCAGAGATTTCCAGCTCTAGTCAATTTTTTAATATCTTGTCTGCCTACAAAGTAAGCTGAAAATTTTCTGAATAAGCAGGTGTACAAAGAATGACTTCTGTGGCAGAATCGTCATTCCCACTGTCCTTCTGGTAAATAATTGCATGACAACTGGGGGAAAGTTGAAATGAGCTGGAAGTGAAGATGTCCCTGATTTGCTCACTCTGACACAATACATGCAAAATATTTGAGGGTCACCTTTAAAAATTCAAGTTCTGTTTATCTATGCTTTCACATGCTGGTTTCTAATAATGATTAAAATACATTGACAGCGACATTTTTTGCAAGGGCATTATGAAAGGACAAGGCAGTGTATGAAAGAAGTATTTCACAGTGAACACCAAATTCCTGCACTTGTAATGAACAAAACATTCAATGAATTATCCATAAAGTATGCCACGCTTTCCACATATGAAATGCAAATACACTTTTTAAAAGTGTTTGAGGTTTTCAAATCCAGTGAGGGAATTTCCCTCATCAGTTTTGGAAATCTCAGCCAACATGTTGGAATCAGGTAGTCTAGTGCAAACAGTCATGCCTTGTAATGTTTCTCATTTCCCCAGACTTATAGTGGATCTGGTTGTGACACAGAGGGATGAGATGGTTTACTCATGGTTTCTTTAGTGAATCAACTCCTCTCCTTTGATAGAACTTTGACCTTTTGCTTCTAAGACTTGCTGAGATCACCAGACTTCACAACCTTCTCAGAAGAGCATAGGAATGAACAGTATTGTAAAATCAACTTAATGAAGTTGAGTAACACTTCTGGTTTGCAAAAACACTATTACCTAAAAATGAGCAACCTAAAGTTAACTGCAAATTAGATTGTGAAAGTTTTTTTTCTCCTATGCTGAAAGTGGTTAAAGTAATGAGAATAGGGAAAAGGAACAAACTAAACTGGATTTATTAGTCCACATGTGTGAATGGCTTGGGTTTTTCAGAAGTGTGCTGAATGGATCATACTCTTCTGGAGATTTCAATGTAAAACATCCATTGACAGCAGTGGGAACAGAGTGAAATTCTACCCTCGAATTTGTTGATAAGATCTCCATGTAAAGAAGAGAGTAAGGATCCAGCTCCCACACCAAATAATTTACAGCCTAGATGCAGCAAATGGAGCAAATAGAGCAGCCAGAGTTGCAAATGCGAATGATGAGAGGCAGTGCAAAAACTACAGTAATAAAACATTACAGTATTTCACTTGTTACCACAAGTTATAGGCATAGTTACCACAAGTGAGATTTTCAAGTGTTTTGATTTTAGTCCCATTTTACTTGTATGCTCTGATCAATGGATGGATGCAAAGTGTGTTATTATTTTGAGAAAAAATATCATTTCTACATTGTGAAATTATTTCAAAGAATATTTAATGACTTGGAAATTCAGAACTGGATTAATATTAGGTCTCAAACCCCACATTTCTCCTAAGCTCTTCCCTCAGAAAAGCAACTTTGAACCCTGGATTGTACCTACATTCCAGAATTCATCCAGAAGTCTAGATTACAGACTTCCAAAACAAAAATGAATAATATAATATCTATTATCAGATTAAAAAAAATTGTAAAGGAAAGCTAGTAAAATGTTTAAATTCATCAAAGAATACCAAAAAAAAAAGTATTAGATCCGTTCCTATTTACATTGAACATTGAAATTTAAAGGAGGGGCTGGGAAGTGTCTATCGGGAACATTATAAGATGTGCTTAGTGTCCTGACACCTGGGAGTCAGTCAGTGAGTACAAGACACCTCTCAAAAGGTAATTCAGGACATCCTATCTTATCCTATCCTGTCTATGCCAGGCCATAATGCATAAAAAGGAGCGTGCATAAAAAGGAGCGTGGCCAGCAGGTCAAGGGAGGTGACCCTCCCCCTCTACTCTGCCCTGGTCAGGCCTCACCTGGAGTACTGTGTCCAGTTCTGGGCTCCCCGGTACAAAAAAGACAGGGTTCTTCTGGAAAGAGTCCAGCGGAGGGCCTCAAAGATGGGGCCTGGAGCATCTTCCCGATGAGGAAATGCTGAGAGATCTGGGTCTGCTCAGCCTTGAGAAGACTGAGAGGGGATCTTCTCAATATTTATAAATATATTAAGTGTGGGAGACAGAGGGATTTGTCCAACCTCTTTTCACTGGTTTGTGGGGACATGACAAGTGGCAATGACTACAAAATGGATCACAGGAAGTTCTGCACCAACATGTGAAGGAACTTCTTCATGGTGAGGGTGACAGAGCACTGGAACAAGCTACCCAGGGAGCTTATGGAGTCTCCTTCTCTGGAGATATTTAAGGCCCACCTGGATGCCTACCTGGGCAATCTGCTCTAGGGAACCTACATTGGCAGGGGGGTTGGACCTGATGATCTCTTGAGGTCCCTTCCAACCCCCTACAATTCTGTGATTCTGTGATTCTGTGATATGCCACTTTAAAGTAGGCCATACACTGCTGTTTGAACATATAGAGCTGTCTAGGAACATCTGTTTTAGCTCATTTACAAGTGATTTAGTTCAGCTCTTCATCTGTGCTCTTTAAGGGTCAAATGTTTAATTGCGTATAGCGAGTTAGCTCCATTCATTTTCATGAATGTAAGGTGATTTGCATTAACTAAGAACTGGGCCTGGCCACAATGTTCTAAACTGTTAACTTCTTGGTGTGGTAGGTGGTAATAAAAGTCTTACAAGAACATTCTTACCAGCTATGTTATTGTCTAATCTACTAATGATAACAAATTTAGGTTTGTCATGGGGAGACAACCTACAACAGTAGAGACCTTACAGTAAATAGATTCTGATGATTTACGACACTACTTTGTTCCTAGTTTCCTTTGAAGACAGCTCTTTTCACCTATGTCCAGATAAGTCTGATAAATACCAGGTTAAACTGGCCATTCCTATGAGTCATGAAAACATATAGATGTATCTTAGCCAACTCAACTCAAAATATGAAAACACGTGATGGAAAAATATTCATTTTTTGGTCATTGTTTGCTGTAAGATGTTTGAAAAACCTATGTTGATAGAAGATCAACGAAGAAAAGTCTGTTTATTTGATAGTTTTGTCAATGGCATGGTTAACACACTAGCCAGTGAGCCAGACATAAGATAACTGGAAGAATACCTTTGAAAAATGTTTCTGACTTGAAGTAGTACTTTTATAAATTTCTGAAATGGCAAATGAAGAAAGTACTTTCTCACTATACTTCTTTCTCTCTCTGTCTTTTTTACCTCATCACATTTATTCTTGTGATGTGTGTCTTCCTGTAGCAGCTTAAGCAAACCTGCAGTTTTCTTTTTTCATGTGGAAAAATAAAGACTATAACTTGCAAATATGTTTATTTATTGTGTGGTGCCTTTGGTCTGTGAAGGGTTACATGTCTGAGAGGGGAGTTCTTAAAGGGCTTGCCAACATCTCATCAGTCCCTATTAGTCAGAAGAATTGGCATAACTGTAGCTTAATTAAATTTATGAACCAAAGAAACTTCCTCGTGCCTTTGCTTATGTTCTTCGTGGGAGCAAAGTGCCTTTTTAAGTTTAGCACTTAAAATACATTTTTAAAAGTGTTTCTTTTCTATTATTATTTGTTTCATCACTTTTCAGTTAGTTTTTAATCATAAACCTTTAGAGAAGCGGAAGAAGCTGTGACCACCAATCTGAACTCTTACTTAGAATTACCCGATACTGGTCATGGGGACCTGCCCACTTGATGGAGCAGATGATGCCTGACTCAGTGTATCCAAGGAAGACAACAAGAATATTTAGATCTCTTTTGATATATTGGGGAGGGAGGTGGGGAAGAATGTCTTCCTGACCACAGATTTGGCAATCAGTTAACTTTGTGCATGTGAATAAAGAGCAGTTCTATTTACAAGCAATTCATGTATACATCAAAGTTCTGTTTGTGTTGTGGTGATTTTCCATTGCCATTTTCCCCTTTTTAGTTAATTTCAGTTTTTCAGTCCATTTACTTCAATAGACATAGAATTTTAAGCCTTCACCTAACCTCTAAGGACCTGATATCTTCAAGCACTCAGGTAGTA
The DNA here is from genome assembly GCF_964211835.1 of Anser anser. Classification (NCBI taxonomy): domain Eukaryota; kingdom Metazoa; phylum Chordata; class Aves; order Anseriformes; family Anatidae; genus Anser; species Anser anser. The sequence continues at coordinate 20,305,737 of NC_139720.1, forward strand.
TTAGTCACACTGCTGGTGGTACTTAAATTTCCTAACCATAACCATTTAAAAAGGAGGTCTTGTCACAAACTCAGACTATCATCACTGAAAAAAGGACTCAGAAAATCAGATACAGATGAATCCAATCAGAAATTCACACTTTTTTTTTTTTTTTTTTAAAGAGGTGTAATCCAACCAGAAATTTACCGTTCTAAGACAGGTGTCTAAGACAGGCATAACCCCTGCTGGGATATTCCCCCTTGGGAAGCCTGTCTCTCACTTTTGGCTGTAGAACAATTACTTCTTCAGACCAGATACCTGATGGCTAAGTTGATGAGATGAGTCCCACCCTTTTTTATCTTCTTAGTGCTTGTGGAGTCAATGTGCTTCATCAGAGTGACTGATGATCTATTCTGATCTAACACTGACTTAACATATTTACTCCTTTTTCTCTCATTCTGCACAGAAATTATGAAAGACTTATATCCCAGTTGGTGGAAGATGGGGTCCGATACTCAGAAAGGAGCAACTGATTCAGAGATAAAACTGATCTCTGAATGGAGCAAGTTCTATTCCTTGGCTATGCTCATGTAAATCCGGAATAATCCCATTAACAGTAGTGTAAACTAGAAAGGACTTTGGATCAAAGTACTTAGCTGGTGTTGTTTACATTTACAGGAGTGTCCATATTTTCCTGCTCCCTCTCTCTCTCTCGCTCTCTCTTTTTCTCTACCTCTCCCCCGCCGCCCCCCTACATTGCTGTTGTTTTGCAATAAAAATCATTTTAACTTCTAAATTTGTGTTTCCCAAGTTTTAACTAAGAGAATGAGAGAACTATGTTTATTTGGGTGGATTTTAAGAAAAACAAGCAAACGAACAAAAAGGTTGGCATTAGGAACATGAATCAAGAGATGTGATGTACTTCTCATTAATGATTTAAAATATACTTTTGCTAAGAAAGTGGAAGGATTTACTTCTATCTAGTAATTTATAGCTAACTGCACATGCTAAAATGCTACTTACAATAACGAAATATTATGTTCAGTTTTTATTTATTTATTTATTTTAACTATGTAACCTTCATTTCTAGGATATAGTGTTTCTAGTAGGACTCACTGTGTTCTTGAGAAAGTATGTGCTGAGCTTTGTACCTTCCAGGAAAAAAAGATAATTAAAAGTACGATCAACATAAGAAAATTCGTGCACGCTCATCTGAGCAGACTTAAATTATGTTGCTGATGGTATTTACAAAATATCTGTAGCAAGTACAGTGTGTCTGTGCTAAAGTCAATGAAGCATACAATGAACAGTACATAGTCACATGAGAGTTGAATTCATTCCAGTTTGGAGTTTTTTTTTGTTTTTTTTTTTTCACTCAAATGATTGTAGTGACCAACATGTGATTCAGAGTGAGGATCACTCAGGTCAGGCCTGCAGAAGCTGGTGGCAGAATGCCTAAAAGCAGTTCAGACCAGGAATGTTTGTGTGTGGTAGTTCAGAGAGTGTCACATGCAGATAGATATAATTTTTGAGAGAATGCCAGTGCAGCTGGGGCTGTTTCATGCTGACACACTAACAAGGTGTTCTGTTGAACGGTAAACGCTCTTGAGATAATGCCTGAAAACTAAATAATCCTTGCCACTAGTGGGAGGCTAGCTCTTCCCTTCTCCCATCACCTTCCGAGGTGCCAGGTCTCTCCACTGCAGAGGCACCTCTCAGGGAAGAGCTCAGTTTCTCAGATATTCAATAATTCAATGAAAGAACTTCATTGTACTACTTCAGTATATTACATACGTACATAGATTATAATCATATGTTATACTAATGTCCTTATCTATTTAATAGACAACATATTTTAAAATTAAGTTGCCGTGATGTAACTATTATAGAATGAGAGCTCCTTAGGAGCACTGCTGTCACTCAGCATATGGGCCTTAGACCATAAGGCTAAGCAGAGTCCCCCATGTATATGAATTGTTTTCCACTCTCTCTCTGCCTAGGTTTTGTTCACCACTGCTAGACCACTATTCTCTTATTCCTTGTGTTGCACAAATCACCTCAACCGTAACACCACTTTCCATGGAAGAGTGCTAAAGCATTTAGCAGAGAGGAGCCACCAGTCATGTCCCCATAAACACAGAAAGTGCAGAAACAGTAACGCAGCAATCTGGGAACAGCTTTGATGTTTAGATACCCCCAGCTGTATTGGCAATAGAGATGTCTTAAACTGCTTCTGTTTTTCTGACTCATCCTAGCTAAACTATTTTGGGTGTTCCCTGAAAATAGCTATTGAAACCATTGCTCTGGAAACAGTGGATTTTTTCTTTTCAGAGACAAACTCTGATGTCCTGTCAAATGTCAAGGGTGGAAAATCCTCATCCACATGTATGATAGAGCACTGAAGTCTATCACATCATATATTATTTAAAACTCCTCCACATTAATCAGACCTTGGATTTAGGAAAATTGCCAGTCTTTAAAATAAGGGTACAGTTTTCTTGTCATTAAGCTGTCCTTCTGAGTGAAGTCACGCTGTAGGTATGGAACACATAAATAAACACAACTGAGGCTGGACTATTTAGGGAAGTGAAGCTAAAGCACAGGTGTTCCAACACCATCACCTTTCTGAGAAACACTTGTGAAAAAGAAATAATTCTAGTCAAAAAAGCATAATGGTATGAAGGTAAAAGACAGCCATGAAACAGTGTTGAGTAGAGTAATGTTGCATGCCAGATAGCAAGCAGGCAGAGATTGCCTATGCAATGGGCTACTTATTCCTTCTGAGACATCTGACATGACAGAGAGCCATGACACCAATAAGTAGACATATAAGCAGATGAGCCCTCACTCCTGCTGTTCATATGGGACTAAATTTATAGGAAAAAAAAAAAAAAAGAGAGTAATTACAGAGGATGGAAGTCTGCTTTTGTATGAGGCTGTCAACGTTACATATACTGCTGTTTCTTCTCCTTCATTTAACTAATTTCACTAACTCGTGTGATGGGATGATTTTGTAACTAAGAGCAAAGCACTCTCACTTCAGTGCATAGTTCATTTTTGGAAGTCTCATAGAAGTTTTTTTTTTTTTTTCTCCAAAATTGTGCTGCATCTTGCTATCTCAGTCACATGGTTCTTTCAGCACCTCTGTGATGCTACTACTGAACTCTTTGTGTTTGGCAGGAGTGAAGAAGTTAATTGACAATATACTCCTGCCGCCAAATTCATATTACATTCACAGGGTTATGCTCACTCAAGTGGCTAATTTATTAGAACAGATGTTTATTTTGAAGAATCTGGTGTAAATTGTCAGCCATAGTTATTGAGCCAACCTTTTCCACCACTTCTTGGGCACAATAAAACAAAACAGTACAGAAAGAGGAACATGAAGAAAAAAAGTGTACTTGAATGCTAGCAACAAAAGCCGTTTTGTCATTAAGTTGGAAAACTAGTTTTCTAGACTTTAATAAGGAGAGATTTCTAATTGGTAGGACTTGTTGCAGCATTTCATAAAAGATCATGGGTCTAAATAAATAGCTAAAATCTTTTGGCTTGAACTAGGGCTCTTTTGTAAAACATGTATGGGTAGCATTTGGCATGTAGTCCTTAAAGAAAAATTAATTCTAAAATATCTGAGATTCATATTCATTCTCCTTACCTTCACACTGCTATCTTCAGTTAAATTTCAGCACTACCACTATGGAAAAGGATATTCAGCCTTTTCCAAAGTAATATTTTAATTTTGACTTATTTGCTTAGTTTTCTTAGCAGTAAACCACAAATCTGCAAAATCATTTGACAGAATGTTCGGAAAAAAATTGCTACCTGTTCATGGCAAACAAGTACACAGAACTGAATTAGCCAGCCGTCTGGCAACTTTTGCCAGACCTTTGGCAGACACAACTGTAGACACCAGTCTACAGATAACAGCACCAGTGCCAGCGTGCTCCAAGATAAATAGAAATCACATTATTCCATGCTCAGAGTTTTCTCTGATGATGCTCTTATATTAATAGTTTTCTAGGAACATGAATCAGAATCAAGTTGTTATACTGCAACAAAAGGGGCTGGGAATAGAATTTTAAGCTGAATTCTGACAAGTTGAAATTAATGACTAGTTGAATTTTATGACTATCATGTCTTGGATGTAATTAAGTGCAAGATTTTAAGCACCTGCAATGTAGACAGGTCTGTATCTAAACTACACACCTAACTTCCTTTAATAGTAATAAATCTCTAGTTCCAGAGTCCAATTCAACTCAACCCAAAGTAGATATATAAACCACATCTGATCAGTTATGCTGGAGATATGCCAACTACAGCCCATTTGATATAAACGGGCTCTGTATCACCAACTCAGGTGTAGATATTAATACAGTAATCATCAAAAATTAGATAAGATGAACCTAATTCCCCTTGACGTGTGAATGACTCCAAATGGACCATTTGGATATCAAGAAATTCTGCATCAAACTTTTCACAGAATCACAGAATCACAGAATCACAGAATCGTCTAGGTTGGAAAAGACCTCCAAGATCACCTAGTCCAACCTCTGACCTAACACTAACAAGTCCTCCACTAAACCATATCACTAAACTCAACATCTAAACGTCTCTTAAAGACCTCCAGGGATGGTGACTCAACCACTTCCCTGGGCAGCCCATTCCAATGCCTAACAACCCTTTCTGTAAAGAAGTTCTTCCTAATATCCAACCTAAACCTCCCCTGGCACAACTTTAGCCCATTCCCCCTTGTCTTGTCACTAGGCATGTGGGAGAATAGACCAACCCCCACCTCGCTAAAAAGGTGGAGAAAGATATTTGAAGAATATTTATTTATTTATGTTCTATCCATCTGCGTGAATTTCTGAAACACAACATACCATCCTGTGACATGCAAAGAATTTAACCCTTGAGAAGAAATATTTCAAAGAGAACAAAAAATAGAGGAATAAACTGGTAGGGATCTAAAGCACAATTTCTGTCTGAAGCAGATACATTTATGAGGTGAAGTCTAACAGGAGAATAGGGAATCACAATTCAGCCCTGGAAAAGGACAAGACAAACCCGTTTTCTCATTATAAGGAATACAGAGAAAACTTCTGTATATATTTTGTATATATATTTTTTTCCAGTTGTACCCACTGGCCTAACAGAAGACATTACTTCTTCCCAGATACCTGGTGGCACCAGAACTGCACAGTTCAGAGAGAATTATTTCTCCAGTTTCTAAGAAGCGAACATTCAAGAAGACATGCTGGATACATTATCTGACTGAAGCAATTTGACAACTATCCACTGGTGGAAGTGAAACTATAGGAAGAATATGCACATAGCATGATTTGGCCCTGAAATGGCATGAAGAGCCAACAACTTGTCCGTGATACAGTCAATACAACTCTTTCCAATGAGGGCAGTGTGTTAAAGGCACACCTTTCATGAAGGATTTTCAATATACTTTCTAAAAATTCATCACCACTTAGCTTAATTAGGTAAGACTGGGATCACTTTTTCAATACCAAAATATCTCTGCTGCTGTGATAAAATGCATAAGTCCTTAATCTTGTCTCAGTGATGATGATGGGAATTTGCAATTGTGTTCTCCTGGAAATGGCTTAGATATAAGGACTACCTGTAACCTTTCCAAGGGCCTCAGCTATAAGTATGTTTGCAGCTGTAGACAGAGATGCTAAGACTTACTGAGTTGGCATTTTTCCAGAAATGAAGATAATTTTCATTTCTTCTGGAAGAACAAAACAAACAAACAAACAAACAAAAAAAAACAGAGAGAGAGAGAGAAAATTAAAAAAATAAAGGTGCCTAACTGACCACAACTGGTCACAGCTTCCACTTTATGTTTTATATTCCTTTTGAGAATTAGCACACCTGTGTCTCCTTATAAAACTGGTCCTAGAAACCACTGTCAGTGAGTAACTCCTTGGGAAGTACCCAGAAAGCATTGATAATCCAAACATTATCTGCAAGAACTAACATGATACTGATAAGTCAAGACAAAAGTTGCCCTAATTACAAATCTACAAACTTACAATAAATAAAAGCTTGCTACCATAAATCATCATTTTTTGTTGTTGATTTTATTTTGTGTGTGTGTGTGTGAATAAGAATAATCAAGATATATAGAAAAACTTCTGTAGTTTTCTGAAAGGCAAGGGAGATTTGAAAAAATGCATGAATTGTTGCTTTTATTGTGCATGTTGATCAACAGCGAAACTTTGGTCAAAAAGCTTTAAATGCAAATTCTCATACATAAAACTCCAAAGGCAAAGCAGGGCTGGACAAAGTTTTCCTCCAGGAAGAGAGTTGTCTCATTTGGTTGATTTCAATTAACAACTTCCTTGTAACATTGTTGACCTTTTTGGCATAGTACACTTTCAAGTGAAATGCAGGATGCCAGTCTAATCCACTCAGCTCCAGAATAGTTTAACCAATACCCTTAGGGCACACATCCTGTGACTTGATTTAATCTTATGATCAGGGGAGTGTCACTTGATGTGTTAGGTGCTGAAGACTTAGGAGGCCCTTGACCTTTTCCACAACTATAAGATTTCCTTGTTCTCAGAACAAAAAGAGTGATGATGAAAAAGCGTTTTTTTTTTTTTTTTTGGCATTTTGTTCATTTTATGAAAAGAAAGCAGATGAGAGCTTGAAATGACTACACTCAGAAAAAATATTTTAAAATTAAGAATTTTAAGAAGTCTGTGTTTTCAGAATGATCTAGAAACAGGCAGCTGTTTATCATTTCTGCATTTCTTTCAAGTAACCACAACTTCATAATGAGCTGAGCGTTTCGACTATTGGTTCAGAGCACTGTTACTATTTCTACTAATCAAATCTGCTAACTGCTTTCCACATTAAATCTTTGATGCTGCTTCGCATTGTAATATTTATAAGGAAATAATATCTGCTTTTTATTTCATTTAGCCAATATGACTGGTGATTTTCTTGTAAATTGCTAGGCCTTTCATTTGAAATACTTCATAACATAAAAATAATGTAACCTTTGTAATGGTTAAGTAGACAGTGTTCACCATCTGTGTGACTCTGAAGAGAAATGTAATAAGCATAAACATGCATATTTCTCTGCAGGTGCCTACAAATAAATTTAATGTTTCAACCATTATTCAGAAATAGAACCTAAATTAGGGAACTCACTGTAGCATTGTGCTTCCTCCACTTAACACTTGCTCTATCATCCAGAAATTTTAGAGTTATTAGGAATAGATAAATAAATACATATATACATACATACACACAATTGAAAACACCTTCTTCTCATGTGTCTTGGTTTCAGACTGGCCAGGACACAAATATTTCTACCTTCTGGGTATCACAAGCAGAGAATAAGGATGAGGACCCTTCTCTTCCTCAAACCCTTGTAAAGGTCAAGAATGTGTATGCATGCATCCTCCGTCTGTTTCAGTTTTAATAGTTGTAGTACGTGGTATATTTTTAGCCTACAAAATTAGGCTTATAGGATTACACCACTAATGAACCTATCAACCATTTTCAACCAATTTCAAGAGTTGGGTCACATCTCAAAGACCTTAATTGATATTATAGGCTTGAGCAATATATGAGCCATGGCAAAGGCACAAACAGAAAAAAGCTGAAGAAATCCGTCTAGAAAGGTTGAGTGACTTGCACACAGATGTACAACTGTTAAACAAGAAGTAAAATCTAAATTAATGATTTTATTTTATCATGTAGAATTTTAGCCCAAAAGCTGACATTTTCAAATACTCTCTCAGTTTTATTTTTGATAAAATGATTTCATATACACTTTAAGGCTCAAGTTTATTATTTTCCCTCACATTAATTTACATTATTTCAGAGCTGTAAAATCACATATCAGTCTGGTTTCGTTAAATAATCTCAAATATAAAAATAAACATTTTTGGAAAAAGCTTCCTGTAAAGGACTCTGTACGGTTGCTTTTTCATTTTAATGGTAATCAGTTACCTAAGAAATCTCAGGCTGTTCCCAGGCTTGATTATAACACTGAGTCTGCTCGTAATAGACTCTGTAATGATTTACTCATTCATTCACCCATTCATTCATTTATTCATTCATCCATTCATCCACTGAGGTGACAATACTCATGGCTTGTAACACACTTCTATCAGCAACATATAAACCATACCAGCCCAGAAGGCCAACAGCATTCTGGGCTACATCAACAGAGGTGTGGCCAGCAGATCGAGGGAGGTGAATTGTCCCGCTCTACTTTGCCCTTGTGAGGTCCTTCTTGGAGTACTGCATACAGGTCTGGGGCCCCCAGCACAAGAAGGATGTGGATCTGTTAGAATGGATCCAGAAGAGGGTCACAATGATCAGAGGGCTAGCACACCTCTCCTGTGAAGAAAGGCTGAGAGAGCTGGGACTGTTCAGCCTGGAGAAGAGAAGGCTTCAGGGAGACCCTTTCAATACTTAAAAGAGGCTTACAAAAAAGATGGAGAGTGACTTTTTACACAGGCAGATAGTGATAGGACAAGGGGTTTTAAGCTAAAAGAGGGGAGATTTAGTTTAGATATTAGGGAGAAATTCTTTACTCAGAGGGTGGTAAGGCACTGGTACAGGTTGCCCAGAGAAGTTGTGGCTGCCCCACAACAGATTGGATGGGGCCCTGGGGAACCTGATCTTGTGGGTGGCATCCCTGCCTTTGGTAGGGGGGTTAGAATTAGAGTCCCTTCTAACCCAAGCTGTTCAATGATTCTGTGATATAACCCAACTGATTAACGAAAGTTATTCTGCTGTCTTGGATACCTTTTGGGATGTCTTTCAATTTTTATATTATTCTGAGATTGGTATCTGTTATCGGAACTGATTTAGGAGGTATTCAGTATTTTGAAAAAGGTTACCTTATAGACATTTTTTTATTTAATATATTCTTAAAATGTCCAGTCCCATTTCTCCCGAAGACCAGCATCACATTTTGGATGGTTTAGCCTAAGAATTTATGATGTTTTCTGCGTATATGGTGGTTTTCTTATATTTGAGTGCCAAGATATGGTTTTATCCTGCACTGATATGTTAATATTTGTCTGCTAATACAAGTCTCATATTTCAGTTCTGATGCTATTTTAGGGTATGTCTAGTTATGTCTGATCAGTGTTAAGTAGAGACTTGACACAAGAGTGAATCCCAAAAGGGCTGCAATGGCGTAATTCTATGGCCAGGCCTCATAACAGCATTTGTGCTGATATGGCTATGTGGCTTCCAATTTGAGAGCTATCTTGTGTGGAACTAGCCATGGAATTTTCTCATGTCCCAGCACAGTGAAAGGTAAATATAACATTTCTGATGTATCTGTACTTCAGCTTGGCAAAAACACGTTACCTAAAGGACCACGATAATCATACAAATATTTAAAATGTCCCATTAAGAAGGCACATATTAAGCAACAATGAAGAGAGCTGAACTCAGCCTTGCAATCTATTGGCAAGTGTGAATGATGCTCTGTATTTCATTAGGCAATCACTGTTATTTCATAAGATCTTTGTCCCACTCATGGTCTGACAAAAAAGCATCTTGGGAATTTGAGGGGACAGAGAGTGCTCATTGTAATACAAATGTTCAGAGAATTCTGCTGTTAGATTTCAAGACCCCACTGAATGGAGATTTTGTAAATACATAGTACTGATTAGATAGAGGTGGCAGTTTATGGGAGCAGGAAAAAATATGTTCTAGCAAACACTGTGATACTGTGCTTATGGCTCTGCTCAGGGCCTTTCTATAAAGAGGTGTAAACATTTTTTAAAGATGAACAGACTTTTTTTTAATCTTTTTATTTATTTATTTAGTTGTTTGTTTTGAAATAGCTGAAGTCTATTTGCTGAAGTTAAAAAAAAAAAGTAGTAGAAGAAAAAAAGTTTTACTAGCAACTTTGAAAAAAAAAATAGATATATATAAACACATGGAAACTTAGGGGACAAAATTTTGATCTTATTGCCTAAAGCAACAAAGTCATGAAATTGTGGCTATTTGATCATGTGCAGGTAGAATTTGTATTTTCCAAAATAGCTATCATAGGTGGTTTAACTATGCTGTTCAAAAATATACAGGTTATACATACTGTTGTGAAGAAATCTTCCTAGTTTATTACATTGACTGGTATGTTTAGTGTGTTGCAGGAATAAGGTTTTTTTTTGTTTTTGTTTTTTTTTTAATACAGTGGTTTGTTAGTGGCTTCCTCAAATGTTAGGCACATCACCCTTTGGACTCTCCCCACTGAGGGTCTGCTAGCTGCTCTTGCAAGATTGCAACAAAAGCAAGTTGCAACAACTGGAATTTGACCTTTAGCACACAGCTGCCCATTTGCTTTGAGAGACAAACTTTTAGCATGTTTTTCTAGCTTTCTTTCTTTTACTTATTTATTTTTGCTGTAGGGGGAGGTGGCTTTTGCTGATGGAAGCTGTAGTTGACCTTTACAGCATGAGCTTACAAACCTGCGCTGGCCAGAGACCAGAGCTCCGGGTCTGGCTCAGAGGGCAGCTGCCAGGCTTCTGGTAGAAAGGAAATGACATGATCATGCTGCCACCTGTTTCCAAAGAGTTGCATGGGCTGCCCACTTGCTCCTTCACCAGGTCACCTCGTTGTGACATGGCCAGATCATGCTGGGCGCTGAGCTCACTTGCTTTCTAGCACCCTGGGTGCCTTGGGCAGAGCCTGCCTCAGGCTGGCCAAACCATTGACGTTGGCTGTAGGAAGTATGATGCAACCTGTTAAGAATAGTAACTTGAAAATATCAGGAACCCCTTTTTTTTTTTTCTTTTTTTTTTTTTTTTTCCCCAAACTCCTTTTATATGTAGAAGGCAGCAATGACAAAGGGAAAGTGATCATGAATGCCAAGTAGAGTGTCAGGTAGTTGTTCTAAACCAGAAACCTATTTCAGCAGGGTAGGTACAACGGCTTGTAGAAAACAGTTTTTAATACTGGGATTTGTTGCATAAACTCAGAATAACCCTGTATCACAAGTGCACTGAAATGAAACTCCCAGCAGAGGGGATGTGCATTTTCTACATGTGTGTCTGGTGCATATGACTGGCTGATCAGCAATGCAGTAGGTACATTAGGCTTAATATGTCAGACCAGCAGCATTTCCTATGAACTTACATAAGGCTGGGAACAAGCTGTGGCTTTTGTGCCCATCTCCTTTGATAGCCTGATCATGAAACTAGCTGATGAGTACAGATTTGGCTCTGACTAGTGGTTTTAATATCAAAAATGTCCTGCTAACATGAAGCGGGAAAGAAATTGTCTTTGAACAATGTAAGTTGGTGTTCTGTAGTTAAATGCTTGGTCACAAGTAGATGCACCTGGAGCTGTCTAGAGCTACAATGTCAAAGGAGGAAAAGATGGGCTGTGCAATGGCTCTCTTACGTCATAATTTGGACTGCTCATTGCACTCTACAGTTCCAACACGGAAAAGTCTGAAAGTCTTGAGGGAAATCCACCCTTGGTCACATCTCCATTGGGAATACGAAGAATTCCCCAAAGTGCTGCACTAATGAATCATGCAGTGCTAGTAGGATGCAGCTGATGGGGCAGAAGAGTTGGTGTTGTTGTGTCAGCTGCAATTTGCATCTTTTCTAACTCTGCAAGAATCTCTGCTATCCAGATTCCTCTCGTAATGCCAGTATCTGGTCTTATTTGCAATATGCAGTTACTGTCACTTTTGCTCCTACAGTTTGACCAGAGCTTGTAGCCCTGCAAAAGCAGGAACTGCCCCAGACTGCCAGAAATAAGGCCACTTGGAGGGTTCCCCTCGAATGAAACTGCTCTTGCTAAAGCAGAATGAAATAGCATTGCTTGCACATTGCTGGCTTCACCACACATATGCACACATACACACTTTTTGACTCAGCAACAACGTTAAAAAAGCTCTATTATCTGTGCAGCTCTAGAACTCAGACCCAGACCCACAAAGGACTCGGGGTACATCCGTGCATGCAGTGCGGGCAGACACAAGCAACCTCTGTCCATGCTCTAAGCTCACAAAAAGCCCATGTGACTACAGTTTAGTGAGTCACTGAACCTCAGCTAACATGCTCTGCTGCAATGAGCAAACACCTATTCTAACTGCAGGGCAAAACATTTAAAAATGTGTTTACTGCTGTCACGTTTCTTAGTATCCAAACATGTATTTATCATTACCATTTTGTGGTAGGATCCAGACGCTACTGGCTCCTGCAGTGTTAAGTAGAAGGCAAAATATGAGAAAGAGATAGTCCCCACCTTTCATAGTCTGTGATCTTGCAAAAGGTAGAAAAGCAACTGGGACAAAATGGTCTGGTTTATTACACTAAGGTCATCTTTGGTTTGAGAAAAACAGTGGCCCATCCCATCCCATCACCTTCCTGTATTTAATTTAGGATGATGCAAAAGAAATCTTTTCAGGGTTTAAAATCATATATAAAAGACACATGTGCCATATGCTTAGGCAGTGCATTAAGAACAACACTTCCTTTTTGGCCTTGGTAATTAAAACTTATTCACGCTTACTTTAATATAACCTTAGTGGAATTGGTAAATAGAATTTAATGTGTATGCACACTTCCAAAGCAGTAGAGCAGATTGTAGATACTGTATCACCAAAGCTTTTCTGAAGCAGAGTTAGCCTTTCCCCTTTATCCCATAGTCTCCTGTTACACTTATGTTATGTTATATATTAACTGGAGTTGCAGATCATTATGGAAATCTGCTGTCCTCTGGGTCAAAAGAGTGGCTGTTTGTGGAAGATATGATGCTTGAAGCTACTCATACAGGGCATCCAGTGAAAGTTGTTTTTCTGCTGTTGTTGTTTGTTTTTCATGAGTGAATCACAATTCTTTATGCATACAAGCTAAATTCCTTGTAAATAAAGTGAACAATATTTTTAGATGCATAACTCTCAACAACTGGAACGGTCTGGGTAATTCCAAATGTCTGGTGCTTCATACGTTTCTGAAATGAGCCAGTTAGTCATGTCCCTAAAAAACCCCCGACAATCAAATCACAAGTTAATTTTAAAAAAGTCTCCTCCTAGTTGAACATGCATTTTATTGCATCCTTTAAAATAAAGACAGCAGTAAATGATCATATGCTCCAAAGTTGCTTGGATATTATGGGGATAAGATCCTGCATACTTATTACCAACACTTACTTCTCCAGTGCCCTCTAATCCTGAGCAGACATCTGCTTTATTACTCTCTTTTTAAAGCCCATAGCAGTATGGCACAACTGCTCCACTTGCCTTCCAGGCAGCTTGATACTAGTTGTTTTGAGACATTGTCACTGAGGGAAGCATTCCTGAATAATGACTTCAGGACTGAGTCTGAGGAAAATCCTTGCTCATAAGTAAATCTGAGATAGTCTTCAATTCTGTATCTAATTCTATTTGCAAATCTTGTTATTTATCCCTTGATACCAAGTATTGCTTTTAGCTGCTTCAGGATTAAGGTGTGTAGATTTTCAGGAGTAGGCAACATAGCTGGTTTGAAAGAGTTTTGTTTCTCTTTTTATTTGTAGAGGTGGCTAGTGAAGGACGCTTTCTTTTCTTTCTTCCTTCCTTTCTTTCTTTCTTTCTTTCTTTCTTTCTTTCTTTCTTTCTTTCTTTCTTTCTTTCTTTCTTTCTTTCTTTCTTTCTCTTTCTTTCTCTCTTTCTTTCTCTTTCTTTCCTTCTTTCCTTCTTTCCTTCTTTCCTTCTTTCCTTCTTTCCTTCTTAAATATTTTTAATTATTATGAAATCGAAATTTCACAGTAAGAGACATTACGCATTAGAACGTGTTGTCCAGAGAAGCTGTACAATCTCCATCCTCTGGATTTTAAAAAAAACACAACACTTGACATAACTGTGAAATACCAGATAAGGCCATAAAATTAGCTTTGCTTTAAGCAGGGTTGGGACTAGATGAGCTCCAGTGGTGTCTTCTAAAAAAGCTTATTTTGTGATCCTGTGGCACTGTCATTTAGCCCATGGACTTTTTGCAAACCTTCAGGCATGTTTGCATGTTGCTGTGGGTATGGATCTAAAACTAAAACTAAAGCTGATCTGTGCCAGTAAACCTATATGGCATAGAGCATCACCTCGCAAACATACTTGGTCCAGTCTCAAAGCATTAGAGGAACTGCTTATGAGCCAGTGTGGTCACCCAGAGCTCCTTGAGAGTCTACTGTACACCTGAATTTAAGGCATCATGCTCTAGGAAAACTCTACGCCTCCAAGAACCAAGAAAACAGCTGCTGCAGTAAATATAGTCCAGATTATCCTTTGTTCTGCACCAATTGTTCAGCGGTGCAAATACTACTTTGTTTTGTTTATTCTTCCCTCTGTTCAGGCAGTCTGTATTGTAAGATTTGACTTCAGCATTACTCAGTTGGCTCTCAAGCTGAGGAAAATCAGTTTGAAAGTTTGAAGCTCTCAGACTAGCAAAGGTGCTTGAGAATAGTAAATTGGTATCAGTACTTAACAGAGGACACTTGTTAACAGACTTACCAATGGCAATTGGAAGTGCAGTTTTCGGTCTTAACTTATTGTGGGTGGCTCCACATTTAATCAAAATATTGTGCACTGATAGTAGGGTGTTGTAAAGCTCTTGGTCAGAGTATGATGTAGGTTTGGAGAGGTAAAAGCTTTGTCCTAACAGAAGCAAACACCCTCCCAAATTTTCTAGTCAATTCTCATGTAGGTACTGCCTAGGTGAGGAAGCTGGACAGGCCCTCAGAGAACTGAGCTTGAAGGACTTCAAGTCCCATTAACATTCAGCCCTGCTTAAACCAACAGGAGATGAAGGCACTCACACTTCATTTTTTGATATCTCATAGTATTGGGCTCTATGTTACACCATGTATTGCATTACATTGCTGTCAGGAAACAATTAAATTCCTGCTGATTTCAAGGAGTATGTATTCATAACTAATAAATAGAGATACACAAAGGATTTGAATAAGCTGTTTAATTTTCCCACAACCAAGAAAATATCTTGTAATACAGATTTGTAAATAATTCCATCTTCTCACTAAATGTATTAACTATTGGTATTTGAAAAGTATTTTATACATATCATTTTCAAAGAGATTTTGCTTATTGTATTTTTATAGGAAACAATGTCAGCTGGATGCCTCATGTTGGTTTTAGCTAGAATGATGGTAGCTGTGGCTCTAGCACAAGAAACAGGATTCATTTCACCCAATTTTGGTCATCCAGAAGATAGGCATCTTGTCTGTGTCACTCACCAAGGCCTCTTTGATACTCTGTGCAAAGAAACCATCTGAACCAGATAGAATAAATATTTGTCTTCAAGCATCTGGTTTTCCGTGTTGACCACAGAGAACGGGTTGACTGTCTGAGACCAATATCTGATGATTAATTCTTTCTAGCGGAAAGGCATCTAAGTTTTCATATGCATTGCATGAAAATGCTCAGCTCAAAATAAAATATAAAATAAGTTAAAGAAGATTTGGATATAGCTAGATACATAAATGGATTTATTTTTCGATTTGTTAAGATATTGAACTATTTACATTAATCTGCATTGAATGGCTATGCTTTTGTCAATACAAAGTGGAAAATAGCACTGCAGTTCCTAGAGTTATTACTATTTTAGGAGACAGTGAGAGCTGAGTGTCCTCAATAACTCTCAAGATAAGCCCTTTAAAGCAGTTATTTAAGACATAAGGTTTGGGAGGTTTCTATGGAGACGTTCTTTTTATGTAGGTGTATCAAAATAAGCATTTGCATCAAAGAAGTGTTCTGGAAAACGGTTGTTAGAAATTGTGTTTTTCAATCCATAGCTTGTCATATAGTATAATATAATATCCCTGATCTAAATATTGAAGCCAAAAGGATTTCACCACCTATGCAAATCAGATCATGCAGATTAAATCCAATCCTATGAAATCCTGCCTTACAACAAAAATACCTTCACTCTACTTATGTCCCAGACAACAATCCACAGTGTGGCTGCTCCTCTCTGCACTGATATGTGTTAGATCTTTCCTGACAGCTTTTTGCAATTTCCCTAGTGGCTGTCCAAATTTCATTATAGTAAGCTGCCTAAATTCTACCTAACATCTCAAACCTCCCAGCATAGCTGTGGCCAGATTGACCACTAACCTGGTGGTGCCACCTGAGTGGTGGGGTGAAAGCATGGACACCCCGCTCCTTCCGCCACACACTTGCAGTGTTTCTGACCTGCCATATCCATATATGCCCCAATTATGAAACTACAGGTTGGCCTGCTGGGATAGATGTCCTGTCTCGCTCATGAGCTGTCAGGTAGTGGGAACAGCCAGCAAGGGGAACCACCTGGTAGGGTTGCAGTGCCTGTGAGTTGCAATGTGTAGTTGCAACCTTGTGCTCTCCAGTGCTAGGCATGAGTCGGGATTGAGCTCTGGGTGACAGCCTGTTCTCCCACAGCAGTTAATTCTAATATTTCCTCCTCTCCTCTCACAGAATCACAGAATGGCTGATGTTGGAAGGGATGTCTGGAGATCATCTGGTCCACCTACAGCAGGTTGCCCAGGACCATGTGCAGGCAGCTATGAAAATCTCTAGGGATGGAGATGTCACAATCTTTCTGGGGAACTTGTACCAGTCCTCTGTCACCTGCACAGTAAAAAAGTGCTTCCTGATGTTTAGATGGAACCTCCTGACCTCCTGTGCTTCAGTTTGTGTGCATTGCCTCTTGTCATGGCACTTGGCACTACTGAAAAGAGCCTGGGTCTTTCTTCATTCTCTTCATTCATTGCAATCTCTCTTCAGGTATTTATATATATAAATCTCTCTCACTCAACATAGATCCTCTGCATGTTTTCTGACTATCTTTGGCTTTTTTTTTCCTTTTTTTTTTTCCTTGCTTCTCTAAGATCTTATGCTCCTTTTCATGCTTTGGAGCTCACATCTTTGTAGAAGCATAACTCGAAAAATTCCTCTGTTTCTGTGGGTCTGCAAATACTTTTGTTTTGGATGCTGTGAAATGGATGGGGGCATACTTGGGATTAAGGCATCTGCTGGTTAAGCTCTTTAAGTCCATTCAGAAACTTAAATATTTGAACAACTATCTTAACCAAGGGCAAGGGGTAACACCCCTCTGTTTCTTCAGAAAAGAAAATGTTTTCAGGCTGCAATATTTTTTTCTAAACCTATTGACCATACTTCCTAGCCTGCAGATTAAAGTTCAAGAAAGTTTATTTGCTGACCCCATGAATATAGGCACATAACCTAAGGTATTGACTTTCTGTCATCAGTTACTGAAAAACAGAGAAGCATTTTACTTTAAAAACCAGGGGTTTAGTAACTTGCTATACTTTTAGCCCTTCTCTTCAAGTTAAAAATTAACCATTGTAGTTAACAAATGTTTATCGGCTAGCAGCAAGTTCACTTTGTTGATTCTCCAAATATTCAAATAGAATTGACATCTGATCCACAGTAATTTCAGCTCACATGATTACAGACACCTACCAGATCAGTTAGGTTCGGCTTTCACTGTTCACTGCCACTAGGCTAAGATTTACCCTTGACCCATATTCTTTATCTACTCACATAGAAAAGAAATGGATAGGTTATAGCAGAAGTTCAAAATAGGGCTATGTAACTATAGCATAATGCATAAATAAGCCCCTTTGTGGTGGAAAAAAAAATGTATATCAAGGCATAAAAATACAAATACAAAGAATTTAAAGGAAAGCTCTAAATATTTTATATATACACAGATGCCATAGTAAACATACTCCAAAGAGTACTGAGGGAACTAGTTAATGAAATGTTCAATAAGAATATCTTGTACATTTTACTGAAAGAACATTACATTGTCTGGAAGAACAATTTGAAGGAATGATTAATACTATCACTAGATTCTGTGAAGAATAATTGCAGGAGTCTAATTTTATTAACCTATAATGGTATATGCTGTATTTAGACTGTATTATAATATAAAGAAAAAAATGTTGCATATATGCAAAAAAAAAAGAGAGTATTAATTATCCGTCAAAATATATATTATAATGGATAAGAAGCACTTGAAATGCATCAAAATTTCTTATAGCAAGGTTTTTGTGGGTTTTACAGTAATCATTAAAAGAAGTTATATAGCATTATATAGAATACCTGCTCTTTCACATACCAAATCTGAGCTATAGAGATTATTGCAGTAACTATGGCATGTTTTCCAGTGTGAAATAAATAAGCCTTAAGAGTCCCATTCTTTCATCTCCCTATGCAGGGATTTATGCACATCCTTTTCAGCACCATTAACAGAGATAAGATTTATGTATGCAAATCCTTAGATAGTATGTGGAGAATAGATCAGTAAATTTTGCAGAATGGCTATTAACCTGAAATTATAGGGAAAACACAAAAAGGAAACCTTGTATAAGAAATTAAATATTTTGGGCTTGATCTTTGTGCCCAGAGCATGGCAGATGGAAAAAAAGTATAAATTGTAAAATTACGATGTAAAATAATACAATAAAGAATGTTTCTATCTTTACTTCTGTCATGGGCAAGCAATGCCAAAGTGCACTGCGGATGTTAACTGAAAGCATGTTAATCTGAACCTGCACAAAGAGTGGGAACAAAGGGCTATATACAGATGATGTGCCATAGGTACCTGATTTAGGAGCTGGAGCTGCTCTGACATTTAAGGTCAGCAGGGTGATCAGTCCTTGCCCAGAACTGGCAAACCCAGGTTTCCTGCACCAACAACGGGGATGCACAGGTACACTAATATGATGTAGCCTTATGCATTGCAGGATATAGTTTTAGTCTAAAGAAAGCAATATTACAAATTTTAGAAGAATAAAGACAAATATCTTCAGCACCCTAGTCTCTAGAGACCATTCTCCAGAGCATATCATGAAGCTTGGGACTCATGGTATGACCCTCAGTTTGGGGCACATGTCACACTGCTTATGCAGGCTCTAACACTGATGGGTTTTGCCACCACTGATTTATGGGCAATCAGTTAGCAGATCCCCTCTATAATACTTTTTTTTTTCTTTTTTTTTTCTTTTTTTTCTTTCCTGGGGTAGAGCAACAACCCAAACCCCTTACCTTCATTTTACTTTTAGGTTAGCTTTATGCTCAAGGTCTCACCTTGCCTGTGACTTAGTCTGTTCATACCATATCTTTTGTGTGTGTCTCAGCCTCTCTAAGGAATGATGTGAAACTATTTACTCATCTGCAACGGTATACAAAGCTGGGCTGATACTGCATGTGCCTGTCTGGGTGACAAGACAGTAGTTAATGCTAGAAAGTATCTCTGCCACCATCTCCTTTATTAATTATGTTTTTTTTTTAATTTTTTATTTTTTTTTTAAGAATGTAAATAATCTAAATTTTGTACATCATGTAATTACAGTATATGGTTAATAATACCATCTGGAGATTTATTGAATATGAAAAACATATGCTGACTTTGTTTTCCTGATCAACCCACTAATTTTAAACAATATAATGTTTAGACAACCTGTGATTTGGGGAGGGTGAGAATGTTGTAAGGGTGTAGATAGTTTAATTGAAGTTCTTGTGCTGTTGCGAAAATGAAAACAGAAAACAAAATAGCCCAACCAGCTCTTCCATCATTACATTAATAAAATAATTAATCTTATCATGGACTATAGGGCCCATTCACAGGTACTAGAGCTCAGTTGTAATGGGAATGGTACAAAAAGTGACAAGAAGAAAATCCTTGTTTTAAGATAAGCTTTCTGATATGCACCACAGATAAATGAAGCATATAGTAGATTTAGCAACTCTTTGTCCCTCTAATATACAGCATAAATTAATATGTATTTTAAATATAATAATTTTATTTGGCAACTGCTTTTCCAGTTTTCCTTTAAAGAGAATAATTTCCAAGTTCAGATAATATCTGCTTCCCTACTGATTGTGCTAATGGAGAATACTCCTTCTGTCGTTTCAAGCTATGAAATTTAATTGCCCAGAGTGGCTGATACTTATTTTCAACAGCTGCTGAACAAACTCTTTAAAATGCTATAATTGCATAAACAAGAATCTTTAATTTAATGTACGCCTTGTGGCATTAAAAATGTAAGTGTATGTGAGGGAGATAAAAAGCTCACGGGCTTTCTGAAGCATCTTCTTCAGGGAGGGGCTTGTGCTTTATTTTGCTTCTTCTCACATTTATTATAGACACCTCCTCATTTACACAAGAAGCAGTGAAAGGCGATTTCAACTTTTTCATTTTCCATGAATCTGAACACACTGTGTTCTTAATGCCACACCTCATCTTCTGTAGTTACCATGCAATGCTTGTTTGTTTGACAAACAAAATATATTTTCTTCTCCTAATTTGTAGTTCAATATACATATGAACATTTTTCTCTGAAAGAGTCTTTGGGTACAGACTAATATCTACTGTTACAGACTCATCCAACATCCCCTCATGAATTGTGCAGATGATCTATTTGGATAGGCTTTTGACAACAGCAAACAATAATATGACAAAATCTTTACAAGAAAACATTCAGAAATTATCTACTGTTGTACAAATGCATTGAATTTTTGGTGATGGCCAGATTTGCAGTGAATATTCCCCTTCCTGCTTCATGGAGGGCTACCATAGGTGATGGTTCCCACCAGTTTGGTTGAGGTTCATTAAAAGCTTAAGAAAAATCCAGTAAAACCCAACGTTGAGTAGTTGTGAGCAGAGTACACTACAGTAGCAAATGGAGGTTTAACCATCTGACTATTAGGTGAATCATTCAAAAAGTTTATACTAGTTAATGAACTGGGGTAGGAAACAGTTTGTACCAAATATCAGGAAATGAGATGCCTCATTGTACTCCATGGACCAAAGACCTGACAACTTCTGCCCTAGAGGGGCAAACATATGAAAGCAAAACAGTCATTTGATATCAAAGAGCACTGTCCAGATTACATAGCAAGATATAGCTGCTGATGTGCTGAAGCTCTCTGATTTTTCTAATTTTTTTTTTTTTTAAAGACATTTGGCCTACTCTTTGGGAGCATGCCTTTTTCATTATACAGGTCACAGAGTAGTAGTTAGCTACCTAGGCATGTCTTCTTTCCAGTGATAGAGTCACTGACTTTGCCTAACCTAGGTCACGTAAATGCTGTCAGGGGATCCATTAAGTGCACAGTGTAATTCCCAACATTCCTATAGAACAACAGTGTTTTTTTTTTAACCTTTATTTATTTATTTATTTATTTATTAGCTGAATGCTTGCTGTAGATGAACTCCAGCATTGATGGGCTTCCAGGATAACATCTCTAAAATTAACTCACAGGTTAGACACAGTGCCAAGTAAAGATTTCTTGCTTAGTAGAAGTTCTGAAAATAGAAGGAGGTGTGTTAAACAACAGGTTATTTTCACTGATAAGCAACTGCAGGAACTTTTCTCTACCCTTCTGTTTTGAAGAATCTTGATAGAACAGAAATCATCCTGATGAACTTGTGAAACAAACAAACAAGCAAGCAAGAAAAAAAAACTCAGCAATAAAAGTTTACTTGGAAGAAGTTTTTCTCGTCCACCGTTAGTAAAAAGCTATTGGTATTTGCATAATTTACTCCCCAACTCTTGGGATCAGCAAGTCATCTGTTTTTAGGATGTGTTCGAATGGTAAGAACAAGAGATGAGGTGCACAGGGGCACAGAGTACATTTATATGTCATTGTCACTTCTGAGCTGCTCTCTGGGGACTGACCTTGCAGAGCAAGCAGCATTTTCTGTGAAATAGTATGGAAACATTACCAGATTAATATGGAAATGCAGGTTAAAAAGGTTCTCTGTCATTGGGAACTTACAGGAATTACTTAGCTGCTACCAAGGGACTTGCGAATGAGTTTCAGGGCAATTGAACACTGAATTTCCTAGTGTATCACAATTACAGAAACAAATGTACTGTGAGTGGGAGAGCTTTTAAAATGTTATTAATTACTTCATCAAAGATTTAGTACTACTATTTGTGAAGATCATGCCTTTCTTCCCTCTTTTCTAGCAGCCATCATTACAGCTCCTTTATCCTTTCAGCTCATGTACTTGGCATGTTTATTACACTTATTTTCCCATCTTGAGATTATAAAATACATTCTGGTGTGAGGAGGGAAATGAGTGGGGGGAGGGAAATATGAAATGGTAAAGATGGTCTTTACTACATAATGACTCAGTTAAAGAAATTTTACTGAGCAGGAAATCACACATTTAAATTCTCAGATCTTCCATTACCACCTACAAATGTATTTGGGTCCTTCACAACCACTTCTGCTTAAACTTGAGATCTCTTATCCTGCAAGAAGGGGAAAAAATACTATACACCCTTGTGCTAAGTCAGATAATTGAGAATTTGCAAAAAGCACACTTTGCAAAACTAGGAAGGGATCCATCAGTGCAGTTTGTTTTGCAGGGCATGGAGGAGCATGCACGGAATCAGTTAGCTCAACTCCACTCAAATATGGGGAAGGTTTCTTCTTAACACACTGGGTTCCTTGTGGTCAGTACATATTCCTTTACAGAGGTCTCAGACTTTACTTGATACATTAGATTTAAGTGTTGTTTTGAGTGTTTAAGTGTTGTCTAGGCCAAAAGAATTGGCCTAGGGTAAAATAATTAGGGTCTCTGAGTTATCTGAAGGAATACAGAAAGCATTCATGACAACATCTGATATCTCTGTTCCTCTAAGCAACTAGGATCTCAACTGTTTCTACTCATGCTGGGAGCAAACACATTTCCACTATAATTTGGCAGCTTCTCAGAGCATCTTGTATCATTCTGCAGACATCCCTAGAAAGCTCTTTTCCCTAATTAGAAAAGGAAATACTATTTCAGAGCTACTGAACAAGCTTAGCTTATACCCATTTGTGATAAAGAAGGTATTAGAGAATGCTTTTAATTTTTTAAATTTGGACCAATTTTCATGCAATTCTTCCATGCATTTTTACAGATTTTGAATGGGCTTCTAAGATATATTTTTCTTTAATTATACCTCCTCTTAATTAGCTGTTGGTTAATCACAATTTTCACTACCTCAGCCTTGAAAGGCTAAGGTATATTTCAGATGGATATTAGGGTAATCAAATGATTACGGTAGAGTAAGAAATGGAATATAGTTTCAGTGAAATGCTCCATATGATATAAAGCTTTATGGACTTTATCAACTTGAAATCCAGGTCATATTTAGTAACTAACCTCTAGAAACAGAAAGAGCCAAATCAACCCCCCCCCCTTTTGCAACAAATATTCCAGGGAAAAGGGAATCTCCCTTTTTTTTTTTTTTTTTTCTGTTCTGTAACCAATAGCTTCATTTGTCTTCAGCAGCAGAGGCAAATGGCTCTTAAAATACTGATGTATTGGTAATTCCTACACTGCTACAAAAGGCAAACACCTTTATTTTATTCATTTTCTGTAGGATAGTTGAGGGAGAGAGGGAAGATGCAACACAAGGTGGATGTGACTATCAGGGGTAGAACTACTCAGGCTGAGAGGAGAGCTCAGCTGCCATGACAAATTGCTGGCATCTTCTGCTACACATGCTTGAAAGGGACCAGGTTTGTGCCAGTGACAGTAACTACCTTGTAGAATTTTCACCCGCTTGCAGGAGGCTTGTTTTGCACTGGTTATCTTGCAGCCATCAGATGGCGGTAGCTTTCAGTTGTCACTCCTGGCCTGGTTTGTATTCCAAACACTGGACAATAAGAGAGGTTAAAGACTACATAGACCTTCAGCTTCTAACATAAATCCAGTTTTGCAATAAAACTAAGAATATAGCATAAAAGATAAGTCAGAGTTATTTAGGTTGAAGGGTGTGAGCCTGAGGTCTTCTCTGGGGGCTCATTCCAAGGTCTGAATTCTAAGCAGCCTGTTTTGTTGTATAACTATGTCATCATCAGCTGAGTTTTGGTATTTTGTTTTTCAGAACTACCAGTGCAATAATAATGAGCCCAGTAGTAATCTTTGCAAAATCCCTTCTCATTGCCTACTATATTGAAGTAGAATGAAAACAAATTGGCAGCAGGCATCTAGAAAATTAGATATTAACTTTCAAAAGTGCGTGCTAGTTTGCCCTGTAATAGCTGGGAAGCAAGAACATTATGTTTCAGCACTGAACCTTTCTGTGGAATCAAAATATTCTCTATAGCCTGGTTCACATCTGCTGTGGGCTTTAATGTTGTTAACAATACTTGTGATTGCAGTAATAGAAATGTAGTCAGGGAAGAAAAAGGGAAAAGCCCTCTTATTTGTATTCAGAACTCTAACAATGCAGTTAAACCTACTGCAATTACTGGGGGGGGGGGGGGGGGGGGCAAGAGAAAAGAACAAATCTGAGAAAAGAAAATTAATGTGGAAAAAAAGAAAAAAACACTCCTCGGCATTTAATTAATATTAAGGATGTGAAATAAACCCACATAGGCAAAGTGGTGTATGATTGTGACAGAAAATTTGGATCAAAATCCGTATCTTGATAAAGACTGTTATTACAGAAATAATGTAGTTGACCACAGAGAAAGCCAAAGGAAAAAAAAATACTCCCTTTGACTATAGGGAAATTTAGGGCAAATCAGACAGCTGAAGCTGTTATTAAAATGGTCATGGGTTGTAGACTAGGGTAGCAGCATTTTTGATAGGAAAATTGCATAACATCAGAGTTGCTACTCTGCACTGAGCCTGGGAGATCACGTTTTACTAGTCACTGCTGATGAGGCAGAGGTGCTTGGACCTCTCTTCTTTCTCCTTCCAAAAGCACCTGACAGATGAGCACAAATTCTTTCCCTGTAAGAAATTAAAGGGAAGGTGCACCCACTATTCCTGATTTGAGCAAAGAGGTACCTTTCCATTTTATCCTTCATCTTCCATTTTCTTGTGCCTTCCACTTCCCTGTGAATTTTTCTGTGAATGTTCTGATAGGGTCCTCATTTCCTTCCTTTCACCACTACTTGATGGAATGCTTTATTGTCAGTTTCTGCTTTTGGCTTCTGTGGACTGACCGCCTGTTTATTAGCTTCCCAGGAACATTATCATGAGCTTTCTTTCCTGGATTTGCTCCTTCTCATAACTCTTGTCAAAACATGAAAATTTATCCATTCTATTTTCTTTAGTGTCTTGTTGCTCATGAGGTCCTTTTCCTTTTCATACTACTAATGTAGCCTACCTGAGTGGGTTTCATCTCCCCTAAGCTATTTACACATTAAATGTCTGCACCTGAACTGGTCACCAGGCTCCCTTTGGCAGCTGGTTGCAGGAATAGACACTTCTACTGTGATCCATCTGTTTTAGATCTCTTCACTAGGATGAGATGCCTCTATACTGAAATACTGAATTACTGAAAATAATAGGCAGTTAAGCAAATAGGTTGGGTGAAGTTGTTGATGTTGTAGCTGCGCAAAATGACGTGAGACAAATGCCTCTCTTATGTTTCTTCAGAAGGTAGGATAGACAAGAATTACAGAAAGAATTTATTTAAGATTGCTCATAAATAAATTAAATTTCTGAGAATTATTAAAGAATCCAAATAAACTTAGTGCAATACCTGATTTTTATTACAAATATAAATGCACTATCTTTAGACTATTAAGTATTGCTAAGAATGATGAAGAAACATCTGTTTGCCTTACATTTTTGTATGTTTTCTGCTCTCCATTAAATTTATACCTTTAATCTTAAATTTTGAAAAACAAAAAAACAAACAAAAAAAAACCAAACGGGATTTAACAGGAACTTGACTGTGTGTTGTTAAAATAAGACAAAAAAATTTGTACATTTAAAAATTTAATCTGCATATATTATGAAACTATCTCCAGTCCTGTACTATAGGATATTCAAATTATGAACTGTCCAAAAACTACTTTCATAGAATCATTAAGTTTGGAAAAGACCTTCAAGATCATCTGGTCCAACCCTCCCCCTAACGCTAACATTACCCACTAAACCATGTCCCTGCTCACCACGTCCAACCTTTCCTAAATACCTCCAGGTACAGTGACTCCACCACCTCCCTGGGCAACCTGTTCCAATGCCTGACTACTCTTTCTGAAAAGAAATCTCTCCTAATTTCCAACCTAAATGATCCTTTAGGATGATCCTTTTGATATATATAAATATATATGTATATATATGAATATTTCACAACACTTCTTTTTGTTCTGATTATTAAATTATTTATAGCTCTGATTGATAAAATATTTTATTTTATAGTAAACTGTTATGTAGTGTCCTAAATCAGGTATGTCAAATTATTGGGTTTTGTCATTCCTCAGTACATATCAGGACATAAGATAATGGATTTTAGATGACATAATGATATTTTACAAGTTGTCAAGTCATCTGGAGCATAATGCTTTCTTCCATACTTATGTTGGTCATCTGAGCATTAGCTACTTCTGTGAACAATAAGCTATGACATTAATACATTATAAATGTATCTTCATGCCTCTTGCAAAGAAGTACCAGAACATCACAGAATCACAGAATGGCTGAGGTTGGAAGGGACCTCTGAAGACCATCTAGCCCAACCTCCCTGCTGAGCAGGATACCCTACAGCACATTGTGCAGGACGGCTTCCAGGCAAGTTTTGAATATCTTCTGAGAAGACTTCACAACCTCTCTGGGCAACCTGTTCCAGTGCTCTGTCACCCTCATAGTAAAGAAGTTCCCTGTCATATTGAGCAGGAACCTCCTGTGCTTCAGTTTGTACCCATTGCCTCTCATCCTGTCACTGGGCACAACAGAAAAGAGACCGACTCCATCCTCTAGACACCCTCCCCTCAGATATTTATGTACATTAATGAAGTCTCCCCTCAGTCTTTTATTTTCCAGGCTAAACAGACTCAGCTCTCTCAGCCTGTCCTCATATGACAGGTGCTCCAGTCACTGTTGGCCCTTCAACCCTATTCACAAGTGAGGCTGCTGCTGACATCTTTTTGCTTTATCCTAATTCACCTCACTGAAAAGTTTATTATGGTCTGTCCAGTTCATCCATTTAACTCAGCTCCTTTTTGTTTCTCTTAGCTTATTCTTCACTGGTGCCTCTAATCAGTGGTTTGCCTTGAGGTCTCCACATAGCTCACCCCTTTCCTCTGCAAAAACTTTTGCCAATATGGCTACAAAATTCAGCCAATTAAAAGCCTCACAACATGGTAGAAAAAAAAACTAACAAAGTATGGAATATTTCTTGTGTATAGTTTTGCCTTCGTTCCCTTTATTATCATTTTTATTATTCTATAAGTGTTCACATAATGTATTTATAAAGTTTAACACAGTTTGCATATTACAGACATACTGAAGATTAGCAGAGATGTAGAGGTACAGTCTAGAAGCATTAATGTTGATAATAGTACAGTCTTCAGTACAGCACCATATGCGCAAGCCAGATGCCTTTGAAAGGTTTCATTTTTTTTCTTGAATGCTTATATGAACTCTATTATTGCTGCATCTCCCAATTATACCTCATAATTTATAGTATATTTATCTTCATAATACCAATGCAATGTAAATAAGTGCTGTTGTTCCTATTTAACAGATGGAGAACGAAAGAACAGAGAAACAAAGATTCAAGAAAGAACATTGACATCCAAAGCACAATTGAAGTGTCTAGATTATTAACACAGTCCTCAAATCCACATCTGACAAACCTTAACAGACTATATACATCATTTTAACTGACTGCACACTGCAATTTGTAGTTGAAAAATCTCAAAATAAGGAACATTTCTAAATTTAGATCTCAAGATTTAATGCACATCTAATTCAAGAACAGTTACCCAAGAGCCACTATGTAATAATGGACACAGAATATTCAAATTTCATAGCCTTGTAAGTGTGAAAAAAATCACACTAGTAATAAACGTACAAAAAGTCTTACCACACCCATGTAATATTTACAGTTAAAGAATAAGTTTACATAAAATATAGGAAATTAGTCAAAAGGAGTAGCTAATTAAAAAGGTAAAATTCTTATGTTTTTATACTACCTTAGAAGCTCAGAGCATTTGCACTACTCATTAAGAAATGCTTGTGAAAGGACAATGTCTTCAATTTTTCTTCCCTCGACTTATGATTGAACAGCATAAATCCATATTGGACAGGGGATTATTAAAAGAAAAAATGAAAAAAAAAATGAAAAAATAACATCCCTCAGAAATAAGATAGAGTTTTCCTGAAAACAAAGCAAATCAAAGCAAAGCAAAACAAAACAAAACAACAACAACAACAAGGAATTAACTTTAAATACTTGGGGAGCAAAGAGTCTGCTAAAGGCTGGGTTCATCGGTGAATAGGACCACAGTAAACAAAGAATCTAACACATGCTTATAGATGATTTTTTTTATTTTTTAAATTGTGTTCATTATGGGGAAGATCATAGAGGTACCTTTACTGCTGATTTTCTTTATAGGTGAAAAAACTGAGAACTCTACCAGTGTGAACTGGTAATTGAAGAGACTGATGCCTAATAATTTTATACTAAAATAATAGAAAGTGACAAATGGGCAATCAGCTGTTAAAAAGGGCTCTTCCTTGCTCCAGCAGACCAGTAATTCTAACTTGATTATCAAGAGAATTGCTAGGAATTATAACAAAAATAATTAGTAGACAAAAGCGAAAAGATGATATATTTGGCAAGAATCAGAACAGCTTTTGTAGAGGAAAGCCATACTTTGCAAAACTATGGCAATTCTCTGAAGTCAAAAGGATCATTTGGATAATGTTGATTCAAACTTATGAACTTGAATTTTCAAAGAGAGATAGACAATATTAATGAAATAGAATTGTCATGGGGTAAAAGGATAAAGCTTCTCCCAGATTACTTGGTGAAAGATAGGAAACAAAGGGTAGGGTGAATAATAATTTTTCACATCAAGGAACCATCAGCTCTGCAGGGAAGGCTGGGATTCATAAATGCTGTGGAAAAGGTGGTGAGCTGTGAGGTGATTTTTTGTGTAATGATACAGAATTAATCAGGATAGTAAAAGCATAAGCTGGATGTGGGGAGTGACAGAACAGTCTCATGATATTGAGCAATGAAGTGACAGATGAAATCAATGTCAATAAATGGAAAGTCATGCACAGAGAAAAAAATAACCTTTACTGTTCATACACAGTGATGGACTCCAAATTAACTATTACTACTCTTGAATACAATCTTAAAGACCCTGAAAACATCAATGAAATGTTATGTCTTCTGCAAGAAAAAAAATGACAGAGTAGGAATTATTGGTAAAAGACTGAGGAATTAAAAAATTCAAATAGATGCATAAATCCATAATCTGAACAATAAATGTGGTTCTGGGTAATACCTTTCTAAAAGGTTATAATAGAATTAGAAAGAGAACAGAGAAGGGTGACAAAAATGAACTGTACTACAGAATAATTTCTATACAGCAGAGATTAAGTAGATAAGACTCTTCAGCCTGGAAAAGAGATGATTGAGGGAAAATGATAAAGTCTGATAAAAAAAAAAAAGAATGGAAAAGATTAATCAAAAAGAATTCAGCGGTTTTTATAGCATAAGAATTAAGAAGGCATTTATTAGGTACCAGGCTTGGAACAAATAAGAGGAAGCACATTTTCACACAATAAGACTGAAGAAGACATGAGGGAGAGTTCATCTGCATTTTTTAAATTGTGGTTGCAGTTTCTGGCTCAGGAAGTCCCAAAGGTGCTGAACTGCAGAAGTTGGGACTCTATATCAGAAGAAAGGATCATTTTACTAGATATATTTCCTATATTCATTCCTTAATGATCTGTTAGGCTCCATTTTTTCTAGGCAACTAAATACAGGCAGGGTAGAGACCCAAATCCAGATAATTTAGCTTTACTGACAGTAGTGCCATGACTTTTGTCTACAATGCCAAAAAATGTCCCCTGGCTTCTTTGTTCACTAACAGAGACAGAGCTTCATTGCCCACTGTGAGTGTGGTGGGTGAGACAGGAGTTTGGCCCCATTAGTGCAATTATTATATTCTAACATTGGACTCCCTTTTTTTTTTTTCCCACTTTATATTATTAAAAAATTAAAAAAAATAAAATATCAGAGTTAGTTAAATCCTTTATCTCTTTTCAACTGCATCATGTAAAAATGCTTTGTTCAAAGCATGAGATTATTTTTCCTTCTGCAGATTTTCTTTTAGCTGTAAAAGAGGTGACTAGTAAATTCTCTGCCTGCTTTTTTTCTGGAGTATTGTTAACTTTCTCAGTCATGTACATATGGGGGATGAGTACTGGTGCAAAGGAAGTGAGATTTGTTCAGATATAGGTGATGATTTGTTTGGTTCCAATCCAAACTACCATAATTTGAACTCAAGTCATCCCAGAAACAAAACTAACTACAGATTTCTCACATGGATTTTGTTCCATTCCCACCCGAGCATTAGGGCAGATCTAGAAACAGAAAGAAAACAAATGTTTGTTCCCACGCTATTGTTACAATAAAACAAAAGCTTCCAAACTTTGGAGGAATTTTGAAAAGCTATTACATTTCATGTTTCACATGCTTGCCACAGATGAAAATGTATTTTTCTGGAGAAGCTTTTCTTATTCTTAGCACAGTAATTTCCACTTGTTGGACAAACTCTTAATTCTCAGGGGCCACTCTGTACATCTATTATCACATTTCTAATCGATCCATTTGTAAATTTTGCTGTTTAACAGTGCTCCACAGGCTCTCTCACAATCCATCATAGTTTTAGACCACATCTTGAGAACTAATGACATACTGGATAAATTAATTTTATTTTTCCTGCTGATGCCTATACCTCAAGCTAATCCCAGAAGCACTGTACTGAGCAATCCACCACTCAAGAGCCTCAACGTTTAAGCTGATCGTAGAACTGTGTTTATCATATGCAGAGCTGGCAGACCACTTGGGGAGATTCTTCAGACAACAGATCACTTCTTACACCTTGGTTTGGGTGCAAAGTCAGTGTGGGCTGAATAGCGGTGTGCCTGCAGATATACATTGTGCCCCTCATGTGCCTTTCTCTGGACAACATTGTCTGGAGGTTATGTTATTGTGTCTCCAGCCTTTCTTATCCTTGCACAAATGTCACTATACTTGCTATTTCCCCAGTATGATTTTTTTTTTTTTTTAACCACAAGGGCGTTTCACTGATAGTAGTGTTGATTATGGAATTATCCTGAAGCATCATAAAAATATATACTTTTTGCTTCTATATCTGTGACTGACTAAAACATCTGCAGGACCTGACAAACATATATGTTTTTAAATACAGATTACTCATATCTCTACATATCTGTAACTGAAGTCAGACAATTTCACATAAGCTTAATAGTTCTATAAAACAGGGCAAGAAAAAAAGGTTTCACCTCTATATGCTTGTTTGAAGTGCATTTCTTTTCAGAAAAACAAAAGCACTATAAAGATGCTGTTGATGCAAGTGATTTTGTCAGGAACTGTTTGTATGCTTTCAGAGAACAATGGTGAAGATATAGCAGTGATAAAGAATGAAAAAAAGTATCGAAAGTGAGAATATAATCAAGAATATTTAGATGACTGTGTAACAATGCATGACTGAAATCATTCTGAGAGTAGTCATCTAAGTACATGCTGAACTGTACAAGAACACCCCCTTTAAGAAATTATTAAGACGTTTTAACTATAACATAAATAAGAATGTGGCACAAAGTGTTTGGATATGTCTCTAATGGAGAGGAGATAAGCTCAGATAAGAAAGGAATTGGAAGAATTTTGTCTAAGGACAAGATGTATTATTCTCAGACCCTAAAGTTATACATGTGATTAGAGCAACATTGTTAGAATAACATGATTTTTTTTGGTAAGTCTACATTGTTGTTATTATAAATTAAAGTAATTGCTCCAGGTAGATCTAGGAATTTGACCTTGACACATAACACAATTCTGATTCATTGATAAAATTATTTCTCATAAAGCAAATTCATTTACAGCTAAATATAGCATCCACTTCTGTGCTCACAAAGACTTACATTTTAGGCAGTAAACCTGGTGTGATTCTCACATGCATGAGTGTGGCTCTGACACAGAAGTGGGCATTTTCCTGAGATGCTTCAGCCCCAAGGATATGGGGCTCAGCCCAGGCTGCATGCCTTCCTGCAGGAGGATGACAGTGATATGTCCTCAGTGTATTCACTGGTCAAGGAGGAAAGATAAGAACTATTTAAAAAAAAAAAAAAAAAAGCAGAAAAACACTTTTGTCATTTTTTTGAATTTTTGATTTAGTGTAAATAGTCTGCATCTGAGTTTGCTTGTTTAGGCAGCTCAGGGTTATAAATCACATTATATCACTTCTGATGTGAGGTTGTGTGAGGTGTTTCAGAACAAAGAATTGTAGTGAGTTAACTGTTCTTTTTCCACAAATATACAGATACTGTATCATTTCCAGTGATCAAAAGGTAGTCATAGAATACCTATGGATATGGCAGAAGAAAATATGTATTACAAAAATCAAAGAGAGCCTATATTCTGCAACTGTTCAGTACTGCTGAATAGACCTAGAATAGACAGTAGAGACATTTGTATAGCTGTAACCAAGTGAGCTTTGAAGCCAGCGGACTGGGAGGACTGCAGGAGTGGTAGTGTGGGCTATTTGCTTTGGAACCTTCCTGGGACTGTGTAAGTGCTTAGGTGGTTAGTCTCAGCCATGTCCTATGTGGCAGCTATCACTCTAGTACATAGGTAACTTAAATTGCTTTAGGTTTGTTGACAAATCTGCAGAGACCTCAGTGACAATGCATCATAAGTATTATAAACCCTAACTGGAAATTTTTGACAAGTACTCATTGGCTCCCCTCTGCATATCTTGCTGAAAAGCAGAGAAAATGTGACATATTCCCTAAGAGAACCCTCGAGGCATGTCTACACCAAGCTCTCTCTGAAACCAGAAACAGGGTGAGAGCAATCAGGGACAGTCCAGAGGAAACTGTCAATAATGACCAGATTATTGACTAAAAGATTCTGGCATAGAAGGAAAAGCTGAATCACCCGATGGTGTTTAATCTGGGAAAACTGGTGGAGATAGTCATTTTCAAAATATAAAAAACTGTAGAAAACCAAGGAATAAACTGAAAAATAAATATTGCCTAGTCTGCCATGTCTAGGACTAGAAATAATAGGCTTTAAGTGAAGCAAAGTCTAGATATTAGGAACAGTTAAATGCTGGAGTAGATTGCTCAGGGAATTTATGGGGTGTCCATCATTGAAGATTTTTAAGAACAGATTAGAAAAATATCTGTCAGGAATTATTCAGACAGAGCTGATCCTGCCTTTGGGCAGAGAGATGAGCTGGATGATCTCTTGAGGTTCTTTCTGGTCTTATTTTCCATGATTTTATGACCATGGCACGCTGCCCAGACTGATGTCTTTTGGTGCAAGTCCTTGCTAACATGATTGTGCAGCATTTCAGGGCTGAAATGTTCCTTTCACTGAATTAAAGAAACCAGTTAGTGGTAGCTTGGGGGTCCCTGTACCAGACTCTAGTATGGCCTGCAGATCAGCAGTTTAAATAACCACCTTAGACTTTCAAAAAACACACTCTGAAGTGCAGGCTGTGTACAGCATCTATCGAGAGCACCTTTGTACTCAGGGGTCAGCTAGGGAGACGGTCTGTTAACCACTGTCAAACACCATCTGCAAGGGAGTCACACAAAGTGACACTTCTCCATCCCAGGCATCACACATTCTTTCCACGGTCCGACGCATGTGACTGCTTGGCACAGTCTGTGACAGCCAGCATTACTGGGAGGTGCAAGCAGCTGCAATGGGCTGTCCTCAGGCTCCCTTTTTAGCTCCTTCTGTTAGAGCTGTGTGTTAGGAGTTATACACCTATGTGTTGAGTGCTGGTGACATGGCTCTGTGCTTACAGACCACAATCAGACATTCTCTGTTGTAGGAGTCGGTTTTCCAACCCCACCACTTCTCCTTTGATAAGCAGCTAGTGTTGCTGCACTATTTCTGGTCTACAGGGAACTCCTAGGGAACTCTACAAATGCCATGGCAATATTACCTCGTGTCAGCTGAAGTGTCTGAGAAGGTGCAATGCATTGCTTTGCCAGGGAGAGAAAATTGGGTCAGAAACACTTTAAATCTAGTAGCCATGTCAGCCATTTTTCATCTGGCATAACCACAGAAAGCCACTGATCTCTGCTGCAGAAGAGGCAGCTGAAACACAGGCTAAGGCACAGCCAGCATGTGAGGCAAGAAGTAGGCCCAAGAGGCTGCTTGAGGTCTTCAAACTTTAAAGATGGGGAATAGAGACAGTTGCAGGGCTCACACTTTCTCAAATTCCCACTACAAAAACCTCTTTTGGCTTCCTGCTGCACACTAGCTCCAGCCAGTGACAGTGATCTGTGAGATGTAAAGGCTGAAAGCTTCTGGATCATGTGTCTCACTGGCTCCCAGTCTACACGCTTGAAAGTAATTCAGCCGCAGTTTCTGTGCACAGGGTAGGTGGGGTCGCCAGGAGGGCTGGTGTCCTTGCCCAAGGGAAGTTAGATCATCCAAGTCCTCGGCTGTTCTAAGGAAGAAGTAGGTGAAGTCTTTTGCAGTGGCAAAGATCACAGGTTTTCTTGAGGTCTGGCAGCAGGGCTAGCAACATCCAACCTTGTTTTGAAGTGCTCTGGCTTTGACAAGAAATTTAGGGAATTATGCTTGAGTTATATTAAAATGGTAACTTGTTTAACTTATCCCAAGAGGAGCTATGAACAGGAGAGAAATTCACCATGGGGATTTCAAAGCAGTACATGATGCAGAACCTGTTGCACTGTAGGGCTGTTCCTTTTTTCATGACATAGCGGAAGCTACTTCTCTGATTAACAGAGTTTCCAGAATTTCTTACAGATCCTGACACGTATACATGTACACACAATTCTACACACATGCCTGTAGAAACCAGTTGAAAGAAACTGAATGAAAAATGTAAACTGATATGAAATCTGAAAAGTAAAAATAGATTATCATGTTCCTAAAATGTGACTTTGTTCCAAAATGTACTTACAGAAACTTCCACTTTGCAAGTCATTATGCTTAAATGGACTTTTTTTTTTTTTCCTTTTTTTTTTTTTTTTCTTTCTTTCACATGTGCAGGTGGAAGAACCTCAGGCTGCTGCTACTCCTTGGCCAGGGCCTAGTCAGACAATTGTAATGGCCTTGTCAAAGCTGGCAGATGAACTAAATGTCATTTAAACTCATTTTCAGTTTCTGCATATCAATTACTAAGCCACCTTGTTCTGAAATACACAGAGTACACCTCTGGTTGCTGTTCTTCTAGGCTGCTCAGATGACCTATATTAATGATGATGAGATGGATTAACAGTAATCTCTTGCTGGTATAACTAGAAAGACAGCAAGTCTGCATAAAAAGTGTGATTTAGGAAATGATCGCACTGATGTCTAGAAGGACTTTGTATATTTGATTCTGGCTTTTAGTGAGTAATGTGTTGGTCACAATGATATGCCGTCCATCCCAAAGTACTTTTTTTTTTCTTTGAGGTTTAAACAAAAGTTTTATACTCTCTTCTGTAAACAATTTTATATCTTCACAGAATAATTTCCTTTTTATACCATTTGAAAAACTGACAATCTTTTGATCTCTAATGAAATTGAGCATTAAAAAATACATGATTTCTCTATCCTTAATGTTTTCAAATTCAGCTACTGCGTCAGAAGATCACATGCTACGTTCACTTCCCTATTTCCCTATGTGAGCTTGACTGCAAGACACACACTGTTTTGCCTATAGACAAAGAGGTGGACTAGGCTTGTTTCTGTGCAGCTACACTGGTGACAAGTACAGTCAATAAACACAGAGGCACTCTTGTTCTGTCTCATATTTAGACAATACAGTGGTCACAACAGACAGCAGCTACACAGAATGTCAACAAGCCCTGAGTCCATGTGACCAGGTTTTGGGTTTATCTTTGGTGAAACTTTGATTTAAGAGAAAACAAAAGCTTAGGATAAATCCCTACCTGGTATAAATTGATTTAGGTCCATTGAAGTCAGTTTACACCAGCTGAGAATGTAGTCTTGTGTTTGTTGACTGGAAGCTAGCTTCAATATCTTATCCAGGCTATGTGTAGTTAAAATGATTGCATCTATTCTGACCTGAACAGCTGAAGGTATTGCTTTCAGCTACAGAAGGTATTTCTAAATAGAGCATGAGGCAATGTCTCTCCCAGAGGTCCCAGCTCACACCTGGGGGTGCTGCTGCAAGGCTGCAGCTTATTCATCACTATTTTAGCAACTGGTCTAATATATAATTGTATATTGTGTATTAAACCAGTAATATAATTTGAGAAGCTCAATTTCTATTGTTTGACAATAAGTTGGACAACCTGGTGTAACTTTTCCTTTTGCAATATCAGAGAGTCTGTTGTGGAAATAAAATAAAAGGGAGAGAATCAGTCTGAAACATTCAAAAATGAGAAACAATTTCTATTTCTTCTCTTTATTCTTTTGATTTTATCAGTCGATGCTTAATATCATTACTGTAAGTTACATGCACCAGCCATGACAGACTTGGAAGTGAGCTTGAATGTAGTTGTAATCAGAGGAGTCCCTAAATACCTCCTGGGGCATTAACACCTATGCTACTTACTAGTGTTATTAAACCTAACTGGTGTATGATTGAGATCACCGTTTTCCCGGCACTCCTGAACACCATAATTTTCTTATGCATAGACAGAACAGAGTTACATACAAAAAAAGGTTTCCTGTTGTTTAGTAGCCAGATATCACTGACCTTTCTGGCTGCACAAAGTATTCTTCCAAAATGAACCTTTTTTTGTTGGTGTGCTTGCATGGAAAACAAAGTGAAGGAAAATTGACAGCATAGTTAATGGATGGCCATCATAATTTCATGGAAGCTCTCGTTATGCTCTAGGCTCTGTAGAAAAACTTGGGATGTCTGTCCACACACCAAAGGTTAGAATAGTTCTGAATAGTTTTAATTGACTATTACATTTAGATAATCAACCCACAATCTCTTCTGGACAATGAAGAAATAAAGGTCATGCTACATATATTACCAGTACCTGCCATATTATTTATTACTTCAAATATACGTTCTCACTAATTTAAAAAGATTTTCATCATCAGACGAGCTGGCATTGTATCTTACTTCCTAAACTGCTATTTTGCTACTGAAAGTTAATAATGAAATCCTGGTACATAACATACAGACATCATCTCCCAGAGAGAAATTAAATTAAAGATAAAAGTATAATTTTCTAACACATCTACATTGAGGAGGAGCTCCAGTAACTAGCTTGATAGTTTCATTGACTATGACCAAAGGCTTCTTGCACATCCTTGACAAAATGGAAACAGTCTTTAAAAGATGGCCAGTGGATATCCATAGGATCTTCATAAAAAATGAAAATCAGGCTCATGATATATTTTCCACTGGAGTCTATGAATGACTTGGGTAAGGGGTTATTGCTTGGGTGTGCATTCATTGCTAGTCTTTATTACTGAGAAAAAATAAAAGTTAAGGTTGTAAAGAAGAGACAACACATTGCATTTTTAAAGATTTCTTATTTTAGGTCACATAAAGTGTTCATTTGTATTTCACATTATAAAAGTAAGAGACCGAAATGAAAATATCTTGCTAAAATTGTAGGAAAATAAACACTGCTTCTATGATCCTCCAGAGTACACAAAACCCCTAATGTTATTGGTCATTTTGTGAGAGCACTGCGTTTAACATAGGACAGTAAATTGCAGTTTACAAACAATTTTCCAATCTGCTTTCATAATGTAACACTTTTCCAAGCAGCTCTACTCCACTGGGCATCCCTGCTTTGGATTATTTGTTAGTTAGGTAACTCATGGATTCCTGCCAGTCCACTGGCCTCCCTGGAACCAGTCGTGTTTGCTAACCCTGTGCCTTTGTCTGTTTACAACCCTTTTAACACTGTATTGTTTGAAAATTCAGCATGATCTGACCTCTTATTCTAAATCAGCTGAACAAACAGGAACAAATTTGACATTTCCCTTGAGAAAACAAAACAAAACAAAATAAAACAAAACAAAACAAACACCAACAACCAGATAATATATTGTTATATAAAATGTAATAATTGCATCTATATGAACCTCAGATTGTGATATTATTGTTTAATAGTCACACATAAGAAAATCAATTTCAATACTCAGTTGGGTATATTTTTATTCTGCAACAAAGCAAGATGCAGAGAAATTTGGGCTGACAAATACTTGTCAGCCCAGAAAATGGTTCTGCTAGAGTAATCTCAATTTGTCACTGAGCTTGAACTAGAAAACTGGCCTTAAAGAAAGCTTTTTAGCAAAGGTGTATTGATTCATCATTACATACTGCATGTTTCCAAGCTTCTGTGTTACACTGCAGACTATCAGCAACAAAGCTGTATTAAATTTTATATAAATATCAAAAACTGCAGAGCTTCCCCAAATACTTTATAATCCATAATAATAATAAATGCAATAGAGAAAACTCACTTCTTATAAATATGTAAGTCCTTTGTGAAATTTGCAGACTCTAGGATATCTGTTTCATCCAAATTTCCCTTTACTCTGTTTTCTTTTATCTACAGATCACTGTCCTTGTCTTTCCTCATAACATACATTGTCCGCTACATCCATCTTGCCTCCCTCTATCATGGTTTGCATTGCCTACATGGCTCACTTCTAATTGTTCTTAATATCAGCAATCTCATTTCTTGCCTTGCTTCTCACTGGCAACAGACCTCCACCTTTACCACTGTTGATCTTATTACTTCTTCTAGATTGGCATTTAGGAGAAATATTCATGTCTTTAGCAAGATCGATTAACAGCACACCTCAGAGAGCAGTGCTACTGCTTAAGGGGAGAACAATTAGTAGCTTATATAAATGGACAACTTCTGACGTGATTAAAGTGATCTGTAAAACTGTCACACTAAGTGAATGCTTTAAAAGGCCTTTGTTCCTTTCCAAAAAAGCAAAGCCACAGAAGAAGTACTGTAGTTAGCAAAACTGATATTAATATTCAAGAACTGGACAGATTTCCTATGCTGTAGAAACTATGCATTGTTTAATTCTTCTGTTTATCCTTGTTTCTTATTTAAAATATTGAAGGAGAATGTCCTTAGCATGATGACTTGGAGTGGGATAATTCAGAGGAAATCCCCAATTAAAACAATGATTCATTGGTGATGAGTCAGTTAGGATTTGTCCCCTGAAGACAGCATTAGGCCAGTGCTGGGCAGAT
Organism: Anser anser; assembly: GCF_964211835.1. Lineage (NCBI taxonomy): Eukaryota > Metazoa > Chordata > Aves > Anseriformes > Anatidae > Anser > Anser anser. The sequence continues at coordinate 20,344,909 of NC_139720.1, forward strand.
GGCAAGCCTGCTGGTTTGTGTGGTGAAGAGCCAAAATACAGTCCCAGATATTTCAAGCAATTAAAGAAGCCAAAGTAATTTTCACAAGAAAAAAAGATTTTGCTATGCGTCAACCATGTTTTGTCACTGTCATTATAGATATATATAAAGTGACAATATACATATGAAAATATATATATATTTATATAAATTTCCTCCAAGGATTTTCAATTAAAAACTTTTTTTTTTTTTAATTAATTAATTTAATTTGGGGGGGGGCAAAGGACAAAACTATGAAGAGCTTTCCAAATGGTAGTTTGGTGTGAACTAGATGCAAGCAGACAAAAAATGTGAAAGTTGAAGGCTGAACCAAATGCTTAGGGTTTTCATTTGGTCTCTGTTTCCACTGACTATGGGAGAGATCCATGGATGAAACAGAAGCAATATTCATCAATCCAAGGAAGATCTGAATATAGAGATTATAAATGCAAAATATTTCTGCATCTGACAGGAATGACATTGATGATATAGGGTCTATGGAGGAAGTACGTCATTGAGGTGTATTTTGATCAAAAAACCAAAACAAAACAAAAAAAAACCTCTTAGTGTACACACTAAGTGTGTAGAAAAAACTCTACCTTTAGTTTTCAGTGAGCTCAGTAGAAATGGAAGACCTTCTTCTTCCATTAACCTAGGTACCCAATTCAGTATTCACAGCATGGAGTTATCTCTAGAAAGAAAACTCATTGTTCTGAGATAAAATATTTGTGACTTATGTGTTTATTTTTTGTGCATCAGTTCATGGCAGATAGTTTTAGCACCGCTTCAAGAGTTCTGGACATAAAATTTTATAGTATCTTGTGCCTGAAAAATAAACTAAATATTAAGGGTCTTGTAGCTCTTTAGTAGGAAAGCTGTCATACATATGAAATCATATTTGGACTATCGGGCATATAAACATCAGTAATCCGTGTCCCTTGTTTTTATCTCTTTAAGTTTAAAGGTCCTTTCCTTCCTCTGACTCTGAAAAAATTTTGTATACACATTTGTGTGGTCAAGGAGAAATTCAAGCCAGAAACTTGTAAGTGAATTGTTCAGCTATGCTGTACCCATAGTTTAAATAACTAAAGTTGTGTATGAAGCCTTGGTTAGATCCTGCAAAACCTTTACCACACTAGTAAGCCATAGCACTTTCACACACCAAGTTGCATTTTCTGCTTTTGCTACTGGCTCAGGCAAAAGTAGCTGGAATGAGAAAGGGGGAGTTATGAGATACCAGTAAATGTCAGCGTTATCCAGTGTGCCAGCTAATTCTAGCTGTAGTCAGTGTTCGTTCAAGCACAGTCAGCTGATCTATACTATTGCCATGTACTAGTGGTAGGAACAGTGAGATCTTTTGAGGTAGAGATAGCTGGAATAGGCAATCCATGTATGCAGATGGCTGAGTAAACATTTAGACAGGGAAACAGTGAGCCATATTTACAAATATATCAAAGAATCTGTGCTTTCATCTAACAGTCTCAAAGAAAACAAACTTTTAGCAACATGAAGAAGAGGGTCCCTCATAAGAAAGACAAATTCCTATCACTCTTGACACATTACACCAAAAATCAAATTTATGGAAGTAAATTCATTCCTTAAAATTGATAATGAATTCTTTTTCCATGGACAGAAGAGTCCAGATTCTGTATCCAAGTGCCCTGCTAAATGTTAATGAGGAGATTGCTTCAAAAAAAAGATAATAAAAATAATAAAAAATAATAATAAAGATTCTTAAAGGTCCTTTGTTATTCCTCACTTCTCAAGCTTCTCCCAATTCTACCCTCTGGGCAACATAGCCTGTTTTGTTCCATGATTTGTTCTTGAGTACTTGAAGCAGAGGCCAAGGTGAATGTGCCACAGGAGCTTGTCTATCTCCATAAAAGCCCTAGTATGGGTGCAATTATCGTTAGGCTAACTGCAATCATCTTGGGACTATGATCTGCTGGCCTAACTTCTCTTGTATACTACAGTTTAAACAGATGCTGGACTGAGATCCTCAGCCACAACACAGAGGTTTCTTATTGTATTCTCTTGCTTGCCCTTCCATGTGGCTGGCTCACCTGGTTGTAAATCAAGATATCATCCTTTAAGGGACAAAAAATTATTTCTATTTTGTGATCACAAGAAACCTAGTGTGGAAATGTTGTTCTTTTCATGACTTTACATAATAGTTTGAAATATGCTCGTAAATACTTGGAGTCATCTAACTCCTCTTCTGAGAGCCAGGCCAGGTCAGTGTCATTTCAATTACCATTTTGAAAGTTTCTTATAACAGTGTTTTTCTTTTTTTTTTTTTTTTTTTCTTTTTTCTCTTCAGTGCTAGAATGCAGTGCATGAAAATATATAGGATTTGTTGAGTTGGTTAGAAGTGATATAGATGGATAAAAGAAAGCAGAATTCACAGATGCCTCTTTGCCTTTCTATTGCAATGCCTCACTTTTTTTTTTTTCATTTTTTTTATGTGAAATTATGAAGAAAACATTTATATTATAGCTTTAAGTGATATATGCTCCCCAAAATGTTAAATTTATTTAATTTGAAGAGCAGGTAAGGACTTATTAAGAAAAGAAAACTGCAATCTCAATTCAAATACATCTCCAAGTTCTAAACTCAAGTATTTCCCAACAACAACAAAAAAATGCTATCGATGATTGTATTACAGTAGCATTGTCACCTACTTCCTATATGGCAAAACATGATGTATAGCCAGTATATAACCAGAAGCTGAGAAGCTTGCTGTTGCTGGCTGTTTATATTCTCAGGGTACGCTTGAAATGCAGTTCAAAGGTATATCTGCAGCTCACATACTTAAGTAGATTTTAAGTGGTCTAGGTCAAGCTTAGAAAATAGTACAAACAACCTACCAAAGACCTTGGGTAAATTGTATAGTTAAATGCCTTGTCCTGGGCTGCTGTTGGGAATCTGTCAGTATCTGATCTGCATAGGCTAATGCAAAGGTAGAGAAATTTTCCTTGCAAAAGACTGAATTGGCTCTCCAAACAATTTTTATGCACCATAAAATATAATGTATATTAAAGTCATGAAACCACACATGATATGAAGTCACAGGCTTCCAGTCCTGAAAATTCCCTCCAGCTTGAAAATTTCCTGCTTAAAAACTCCATTCTTGCTAGAAGCTAGATCCAACATATACATGCGTGCTATGTATATTGACAGATCCTCAAAACACAAAGGCTAGAAGGAAAGAAAAGATCAACAAAGAACTGACTTATACATCAGTGATTTCAACTCATTAACAAAATCAAGCACTAAATCCAGGTGTACTGAATCTTACACCTGCAGTCCGTGTATTCAGGAAGGGAGTTTAATTATACCCAGGAGTGGTTTCTCAAGAATGTTTTATGAATGGGATTTGAAATAAGTACCCCAAGGTATAGCTTTAGTTCTTGTGTAATGAAAAGAAACAGAAGTTATCCAGCTACTGAACAGACAGAACATGTCTGAAGAAAGTTCATGATTAAAGATCAGAAGCTAAACTTGTATTTTGGCCTCCTAGAGATTTATTGGGTGATCTTGACACGTTGCAGTTTTGTGTCTCCTGGTCCAGATACACGACTGTCCACAAGCATGTACCCAGAGCATTTCCTAAATGCATTGTGGTGTCTGTGGAATGCGTCTTTTATCCTGGGAATCTCAGCATCCTTTCAGCAGCAAATCTGCACCTGTTTGCCTTAGTTGTTCATTCCCATCACTGTTTCAAAGGATCTTGCAGTTCTAAAGTGACCGCCTGTTTGCTATGCTGTCTGTGTCCTCATGCAACTCTCGGTGAGTGCCGTGACAGAGGGTTACCAGCTGCTGCCACACACATGGCAATACAGACTTGAGGTGCAAAGACAAGGTGTCTTACAGAGACGTGCATCGCCACATGGGAATAGGTTTGACCATGATAAGGAGCTTAACTTGCATGGTAACTCGTCACTCTTATCAGTAGATTTTGTGATATTATTGTCTGCTCTTTATTTTGCTCACTTCTTTCACGGATGAGCCACTTTCTTCTTGTATATTTTTATTTGGTTCTCCCAAACAGGAGTTATTCAGGATAAGCGCTCACAACTTATGCAGCACAAATCTCAGTATACTCCCTGCTTGACAGGTAGCTTGATACTTCAGAAGGGAGAAAGCAAGTAAATAAATGCATTAGCAAACACAGAGCCCCAAGGAAATGAAAATACAAGCTGTTAGGACATGATACGAGATGAAGCAGACCAAATGAACTGACTTGACATACCAACTGCTGCCTCACAAAGTGTAAGGTAAAAGTGTAAGGGTAACCACAGGTTACCCAAAACGAGGCATACAACTCAAGACAGGAACCTGAGTGTCTCCTGCTCATTATAGTTCTCCCAGTTTTAGGACTTTTAAGGGTAAGGACAATTTATTTATTTATTTATTTATTTATTTATTTATTTATTTATTTATTTATTTATTTATTAGTATAGATGTGGCCTTTACTTCCTAAGGTCAACAATTTGGCTTTCATGAAAAATGCCTTTTATATAGAACTAATAGCTTTTTGATAAAACATATCAGTGTTGATGAAAAAGTTAGTGTCCTTTTTAACTCATTTTCACTTAAATATGAATCACTATTTTAAACTTAAAAGATATAAAACTTAACCACAAAAGAGCTGAAGTTAAGTAAAATGCTTTAGATTTATGCTTAAGTCAAATGATCCATAATAAAGTATTTTCAAAATTCCTTTTTGTGAAATAATTCTAAATGATGGCTTTTCAGTACCAGATGATGGCTTTTTTAGTACCAGTTTTAATTTATTTATTTTTAATTGCCATTATTTCTTTTTAAGGATGTCTTTTTTTTTTCTTTTTTTTTTTTCTTTTTTTTTTTCCCTTAATTTTGGGTCTCAAGAGTAGCTGAGGCAACACCCACATAATCTAAATCTTTACTTGGGTTTTGAGTACTAACTGATTTTTCTCCTACTCTTGCACTGTATGACAAAGTAAAACCAGCATAGCAAACTGAAGAAAGTTCAAATGCTTCAACTTTTCATCAATATACCTTACATTAAAGCTTTGTGTCATTAGTTGCTGCCTTAAAGGTCAAAGCATGCAGAGAACTGTAGACAGCCAGCTAACGGCCTGTCCCCAGCCAAAAACTCTCAGACTTTTCCCCTTGTACTCGTTTCCCATACTGCATCCCCCTCAAACTCTGCTCCCATATAGTACCATGAGGAAGGACTGACAAGCTGAACCAGGATTGCAGTGAGGAGGAGAGGGATGGCACCTCAAGGCCAAAAGTGCATAGCATTCCTGAGCTTGAATTTATGATGGTGGGCAGAGGAAGCCTATGTTTCCTAGGGTATTCTAGCCACCTCCTGCCAGCCATACCCCCATCTATACTCCCAAGAGTGGTCTTGCATCTCCACCCAAAAATCCCTGACTTTCCTCTGGGTCTTGTTCCAAAGTTCATGAGCTGCTGCCCTGAGCAGAGGTGATAAGAAAAAAGTCTTTCACAAGTGGTCAACATATTGTGAACTATCTGTAACGTCAGAGGTACCTGACTGTTGGGAGAATGGAAATTTAGATGTGTGTAGCTGAAACTGAAAACACCTGTTCATAAAGACATGCTCTGTCTAAAAAGATGTATATCATCAAAGAGTATGTAAATAAGCATAGCTCATATTCAAGGTACACTTGCTAGCATGCACACACATACACGGAGTATGTATATATGCTTATATGTGCATATCATCAGAAGCTACTTCTCAGTTGTGCCTATCGAAATGGTGTCTGTGGTAGAAGCAAACCATCTGCTTCACTGCACTTCTATTTTTAAGATCTGCAGTATGGCAGTTTAACACATGCAATGTCACTTCAAGCCCTCCTCCCCCAGATGAACTCCAATATGTCACTAGGTTGTCCTACCAGCTTTACGTTGTCTCTGTAAACAGAAACCCTATCTTCCTGCAGACTGAGTCAGCAGCTGTACTGGAGCAAGACCTATCTTTAAGACTTACAGAATGTGTAATTTGATGTCGAAAACCCCATGGCAGGGTATTTGCCACCTGACTCTGGAATGGACAGCAGTCTTTAAATGGGAGCTTCTACAAGTCTGTCTCCACATACATGGATGAAACACTTCTGTAGCATTTGCTTTTCCAAGTCTGGAAGAAAAGCCTCCATTTTAAACTATTTTTCTGGGATTTCTGATTCTGAACTTCTCACCTGCTTGCATGCCATTTTAGGACTGATGTTCAATACGCATATCAGGTTTGCATATCTGATGTGCAATGTTCCTATCATATTTATTACCAATTTGGGGATTTAGAGAAATCACATTCAAGTGTCAAGGAAACAAACATATATATATACATATATCAATTCAAATCTGACTGAAAAGTCTTTGTGTTGTAAAAATAAAAATCTGACAGGAGCATGAGCAGACCTAAAGACTTATTATGAAACAGCATATTGACACAGAGCTGCTTGCATTCTGCATCACTTTAGAACTTCTACACACATTTTAGTGCCTTCCTGCTGGCACGGCTTATCTGTATTCTCTTCTAGCATTATCATTTAGTATACTCAAGAAATAGCCCACTGAAAATGATTCTAGTTGACATCATGGGAGGGCAAAAATGCTTGTGCTAGAAATTGCTACAAGTATTTTACAGTTGTGGGACACTTAATGAGTATACCTGGGTGAACCCTATTGCATTTTGATGGAAAGGATGAGTTGCAAGTTGGCTTTCACCATAAAGGCTGATGAAATGGAAATACAATTAATGAGATGACACAAATTTCCCATGGCTAGTGATAATGTCATTACTGACACTGCTCTCTCCTTTATTCTTAAGAAAAAAGGTTTATCTATATATATATATTGCCTTTCATTTCTTGAAGGGTTAAGGTCACATACCAACAAGTGAGTTCTCCAGAAAAACAAACAAACAAACAAAACAAAAAAAAATACCATGTCACAAGTTATGTTGTGTGGGAAACTAGACAAAATGGAATTAGCAGTGTTCTCCACATCAACAGCGCACAGCATGATCTTGTTAAAGAATTATACTGCCTCATAATCCTCAAACAAATAACATTATGCTATAATGGATTGTTTTTTACTTCCTAAGCAGAAGATGATAGGTTTGTTTTTCCTATTAAACCTAATTTTCATTTCAGGCACAAGATAAATGATGTATCGATGTATTTACTTATCCTTTTCTTGAAATTTACAGCTGGGAAGAGGAAACTTATTTTGTGTCTGTTGGTGTAAACAAAGCTGACTCTCCTGATTCATTATTTATTTATTTATTTATTTATTTATTTATTTATTTATTTTGTTCTGCTGCTTTGAATCTGAGTATTGATGGGAGAAACTGATGGTTAATCAAATGCACTTGCCATTCTTGTTAGCAAACAAGAATGAATTGTTAAATAGACCATTTATTTCATCTTCTTCTCACAAATAGAAAAAAAAAATGCTCCTAAAATAATCATAACTAACAACTTCCAGCTTCTTGCATTTCTCTGTTGCAGACTGTTGGAAATATTGACTGGGAGAGGGCATTCTGACCAAAACTTAGTCATCTACCCTGTAGAACATCTCCTTAAGGCATATATATAATTGATAATGGTGATGTGAACAAGATTTCAAGTTAATTAAAAATTGTATATAGTTTTATTGCTCTTTACTCTTCTTATTCAATGCTTCCGTCTCTAAATTAAACATTTCCAAATGAAAAGCATAAATGTATCTTAAAAAAAAAAAGTGAAAGAAATTCTTGTTTAATTTTTTTTTTTAGACCAGACGTTTAACAGATGTTAACACATCTAAATAACGTTGATCTCCTTGAGAATATATTTCTTAGATACAAAATTAAAAGTCTGAAAAACATGTCAAATACTTAAAAATCTTTAGATACTTTTGGCCCCTAGCTATTAGCCACTAATAACTCCTTTGCTGCATTGGATTGAGAAGGAAATAATCTCCCTGCAAATTAAAAAGCCTTAGAGGCAAATACAAATATCTAAGAGCTCATTTTATTTCTGAATTTCCTGGGCTTATCCTGTCTTGTTGCCACACTCCTCAGTTTCTTTTCACTGTGACAATGCTTTCTGCCAAATTGAAAAGAAATTAATAATTGTGCAGTAGCAAGGATCTTGTCATGTTCATTTTTCTTATTGTGGTCATGTTTTCTTTATGGTAGCTCAGTAAAATATGATCTCCCAAAACACTGCCATCAGCAGCCAATTTGAAACAAAGCTCAGTCCCAGAAAAAGAAAAAAAAAAAAAAAAAACTCCACAGAATTTGAAAGATGGTTATATCTTCCATGATGGATCCCACTTTGACATTTTTAGTGAATTAAAATATGAATATCAAGGGTGTGTCATACTGTTTCTTGTTTTTATATTTCTACCCAGTATCAAGGAAGTACAGTCCACCACTATAGACTATACTATTATTCTTCCCTGAGAAATGGTGAAGGGAATGTTCCATTGTGACCTATAAAGACCATCATAATTTGCATAACACTGAAGTGAATTTATTTCTTCCTCTTAGAATCCTCTGCTGAAGACTACAAATTTTGCAGGAGAATAAAGTATAGAAACGTGGATATTTTCCAGAAGCTGCAGATACCATGAAAACAGAAGAGCTTGTGCTTAGTCTTGCTCGTCAACACATACATGGGATAAAGGCCAGATTCTGAATCTGACTGAATATCCCCTTTTCCTCAAAATCAGAATCTTCCTCAGGCTTTCACATGGATCAGGCAGATGATGACACCAAGTACTTTGAATTAATCCTTTAATTTGCCACCTTTACTCTCTCTTTGAGTAGCAGTATGTAGTTTTGCCTCCTTATGTCCACACCTCCAGCATATCTGTTTCATGGCTGAGCAGGCCTGGCAACACAGTGTAGAGACAACAGCTCCATATGATGCTGCTAAAAACTAGTACTAAGATACCAAGAAGAAATGGGATGATATATAGATAACAGACACGTCGTATGGGAATTCTGCAATATATTTACCTAAACACACTAAACATTTCCCAAACACTGGGTTGGTGTAAACAGATTAATTAAAAGATGTTTGAAGGAACAATATTTTTGCAGCAAAATTAGCAGAGGTAAAGGAATAAACAGCTAAAAAAAGAACCCATCAAAAGCTTCAAATAAAAAGGAGGGGTATTTGTTGAGTATAATAATTAACTACCACTATAAAAACTATCACAGAAAAAAAAAAAAGACTGTCTGCTCACAGGTGCAGGAAAATGCATTAATTGTAAAGCTAAGGATTTCTGTACTGAAAGGGAAACTCAAAAGAGATACAGTTTACTGAACCATGTGTCCCCTCTCCTACCCCTTGAATTTTTTGGCTTGCAGGATGGGTAATCCGGTCACTATTTTCTGTCAGGCTGCCACTTCACTTCAAAGTGGTTGCTGTATGTCAGCAATCCTTAGAGAAGCCTGAAGCCTGGTGAAATCCAAACCCATATAGAGCTGCAGTAATATTTCTTCCTACAGTTCCTAGTGCCTGTTTCCTAACATTCTCTGTAAGGTTAGAACAACCCCGACCCCACCCCCTCACCTTCCCTCCCTCCCCTCCCCCCCCCCCAAAAAAAAAAAAAAAAAAAAGAAAAAGAAAGAGATTGCATTGATTGCATTAACCTTAGACACTAAGCAACTTTTGGCAGTCAGGCTGAAAAGATGACCCAGATTTGGTTAAGGGCACTGAGGCTCTGGATTGAACACAGAATGAAAGTTAGACACCTCAAAATAAAGTTCACTCTAAGGTGGAATTTGCTTACAACTAGAAAATAGAGAAAGCTGATCCCTCCTCAGAAAATAAGCACCTCATTCAGAGATGCAGGAAGTCATAACTGCCTATTCCTATCACATCCTTTCTAGAGAGTAGGCAGGAGGATAGCTGTTCATTCAAAGAACCAGGAAGCAATTGTTCACATACAGAGATATAGCCGATGGACACAATTCTGTCTTTCTAGTAGTAGATTCAGGATGAGAGCACTCATTCAGGACTGGGAGACTTCAACCAGGTTTAGGCTGCAAAGCAAAATGGGGCATGGGACTGTTCTCTGCCTCTGAGGCCAACAGACACAGACTGATCCTGTCGATATAACATATTGTACTAGATCACTCTATGTTGTGGAATAAGGGGTGGAGGTTGTACTGGGTCTGGTTGGGATGGAGTTAACTTTCCCTGCAGCAGCCCATACAGTGCTGTGCTCTGCACTTGTAGCTAGAACAGCACTAGTATCACACCAGTGTTGTGTCTGCTGCTGAGCAGTGCTGGCACAGCATGAGGACTCCCTCCAAGCCCCCCAGAGCCAGCAGGCTGGGGGTGGGGAAGAGGTGAGGAAGGAACATCACCAGGGCAGCTGACCTAAACCAACCAAAGGGATATTCCATACCATATGATGTCACACTCAGCAATAAAAGGTGGAAAAAGGAAGAAGAGGGGAGGGGTGGGCTCTTGTGAAAACGTCTGTCCTCCTGAACAACAGCTATGTGTGTTGAGGTCCTGCTTCAAGGACATGGTCAAACATCACTCATTGGTGGGAAGTAGAGAGTAATTTCTTTCCTCTGCAATTCCACATGACCTTTGCTTGTTTTCTTTTTTTTTTTTTCTCTTCACCTTTAGTTAAATTATTTAATTAATAATAATTTTCCCTTAATAATTATTTTTCCTTTAATTAAATTATCCTTATCTCAACCTGTGAGTTGTTTGTTTTATTTTCCTCTTCCTCTCGTCTTCTGAGGAGGGGGAGTGAGAGAGCGGTTGTGGTGGAGTTCTGTTGCCTAGCAAGGTAAAACCACCACACATATTTATTGCTCTTCATATCTCTTTGGCCCACAAAGGACACTAAAGCCCTAGATGGACTTTCTTTCCTCCTTTCTTCCTTCCTTTCTTCCTTCTTTTCTTCCTTCCTTCCTTCCTTGACAATTTCAACTGCGAGCAAAAGTAAGAGGATATTCTCCACCGCTCCTGCACACCCACCTGAGAAGTGGAGAACATGGAGTTAAGAGTGCATGGCTGGATCTAAGTATCTATGCTGGAGGAAGGGTGCTGGGGTTCCCATTTCCTCCCCATAGGATCATGTGTCTTGCAGCAAACAGCTGAGGGTAAACTACAAAACTGCATGACTAGGTTCCTGTCTGAGGAAAGCATTGGGCTTACATTTGCTGACTCACTTGTCAGCCTTTTAGAAAAGAGAATTAGGGGGTCTGTTTGTATGTGTACGTGTGAGTATGTGTGTATGTGTCAGGTGTGCATGTGTGTCCCAACTCCTAATCTTTTGAAGAGATGCTGATTTTGGTTTTGGATGCATTTTCCAAGGAGCTTAGTTCTGTCAGCCTGGGCATATTTGAAGCCCATTTACTGGATTGACAGCTGTAGAAAACTTAGACAAAATAATGACTAGTAGTTATATTCCAGCAGTTCTTCAGGGAACATTGACTGAACTGGTCTGACTGGGGCAGTCAGTACACACACGGAGAAGAGGCCTTAAAGGAGTTTAAAAGTCAAACACAGAGGTTTTTACTGAGCAAGAGTGTTCCAGGATCAGAAGGTGGCTGATTTTCTATTATTATTTTTGCCCTCAGTTTCATCTCTGGTCTGTTCCAGATCTTCTGACTTGCCCTGTCTTTTGCATATTGATGCTGAAATAGGGCAGCCTTGGGTGTGAAAACCATGAAAGAGGCAAAATTGCTTTCCCCACTGATCAGGTATAAAACATGATTTTTCAGCTCTCTGTTCTAATCAATACCTGTTGCACCCTTTCTGGGAGTAATGTAGTTTAGGATTCTTAGAAGGCTGACCTTTGAATATGGATCTCTTTAACTCCTTTCCTCTGCAGATTAATTTTGTTATGTCAATATTTATGTCATAATCTTGGAAAACTCTGTGTTTGCATTTGGGAACTTATCCAGGATTTAATTGTCTGGGTGAAAGCAGTCTGTTTAGTGTATGTAAAAGCTTTTTCAGGTCAGGCAGAAAAGAAGTAGGTCAGATCTTATATTCCCAAATTTTGAACTGATGCATGGGAAAACAAAAATAAAAAGGCATCACATGACTTAATGCTTATTCTTTGAGACTATTTTTCTACTAGAGTTAGTCTGAGGACACTCAGACAAATCTGTATACACAGATACCAGGGCAATGACTAATAAACAAGCTCAGTTACATGAAAATAGGCACATCAAATGCATTAACAGCTATGTGAACCAGGTATTCATTTATTCTCACTTTACTTTGTTTGCCTTGAAACTACAGCACAGGCAGGGACAGTAGAAGACAGAACAAATTTGTCATATATTCAGCTAGTATTGTATGGAGTTGTTATCTGCACACAGAAGAATATATTCAATTCACCTCATTACTATGTCTTACCAGTCTTGGGCCAAGCTGTATATCTGCTGTCATTTTTTTTTTAAATGCTTGATTACAGTTTTAATTAAATTAGCTTAAAGCTTCAATGACAAATTGTGTGGCCAAAGCCTTTCAGATCCTTTCTCCTTCATGAGTTACAGCTTCTGAAATAGGATTGTGCAGTAACACCATTTCTATGTAAGTTTTTTAACAGCAGCAATAGAGGTGATAATGTCCTGGACCTTTAACAGCCAGGTGTCCATAAAATAGCTCTTCCCTGGGGAGCTGAAAGGAATGCAAAGGGAAGCATTAACTGGCTTGGCTGGCAGCCGTGGCTTCGCCTGTACTGTGGGAAAACTTATTGCAGTGTCACAGCCCTGCTACTACCAATTAGCATCAATACACACAAAGAGCACCAGATATAAGACCAACGTTCTGGAAATATAACAAGCAAAATGATGTTTTGCAGCAAGGCTGAACTTCCACTTTGTATGTGAAAGAGGATCCAAGGAAGAGAAAACAAAAGCAGATTAGTCATACATCTAAATTTAGGGGTTTTTCCATATACGCTACTGTTTCAGATAGGTCATGGAAATTAATGAAGTCAGTGTTATGAGATGAAAAGAATCCCATAGTGACCTGATGTGAACTCATGAAAGCCTGAAAGGAGGATTTGACAGAGAATGTTTGGGACCTTTTTTTATCATCCAATGGCTCCTTTTAATAGCAACTCCTATCATGCTGTCAGCTGAGCAAATAAATTTGGCCCACTTCTCAGGCCTCCCCTCTAGCTTGTTCTGACAACTGACTCAAGTTTTTCACTCTTCTTGAAGGCTCCCTGTGATTCTTACATGATGAAGAAGGGACCTGACCAGAAGTATTGCCCCACAGACAGTATACTTACCTCCTTCTCAAAGCGAGGGGAAAGACAGGGCACGCAACATATCTGCTCCTACTCTTTACTGGTTATTGTGCAAAAAGCTTAAGAATGAGGACTGTTAACCATTGGTTTTTCATTTATGTTTGTAATCTCCCCTCTGCATTTCTCTGTGCTGTGCAGTTCTGTACTGGCGCCGTAAAAGAGGTAAACATAACAGTCTACAGAAACTGAATCTGACACACAACTATTCTAATTTGCATGGTTGACACTGCTAACTGCCTCCCATGGGTAACAGGGCCAACACTGACATATCCTTGCTGTCAGTGTGTACTCCCCAAGGACAGAATAGAGCTTGCAAATTGGAATTCAGACTGGTTAGTATGGTTAATAGTCACTGAGATCTATTTCCTAGCATCTAAATTCATCAGTGTGGCGGTAATGGCTGAAGCCAAGCTTACAATCCATCCTAGGCTATCAGTGTCTGTGGGCCTCTTACCCTGGTATGCTGTTGTATTTACTTGTATTTCTTTATTTTATTTATGTAGGAATGAACTCACAATGTGATTTTAATGTTTTGTTGTTTTTTTTTTTAATTTGTGCCCTAGGTAAGGGCATATTGATCATGTGATCAGTGTATGTAAATCAGCATTGCTCCATTATTAATCATAATTTTTTAGGCCTGCAGATTCGATAATAAATTTTATTATTTTTTTTTCCTGTACATTGTTCTAAATTGTACACAAAAAACACAGGCTGTGCTCTCCCTCTTGTTGAAAAGGGTAATGGGTGTGACTTCCTGCTAAGTAGTAGAAATAATGAAATATCATGCATAATTACCTAATCCAATTCTAGACAATCCAGCTTGGATACTGGTAGCAACAGAAGTTAGTACAGAGATCTGTCTGAGTTAAAATTGTGGCTTATCAAACTGCTGGCACCTGAATGAATTCATTTACAACTATCATCATCATCTCTGTATGATGCTGCATTGCACCATCTAGACAAATGTTGAGGCCAAGGGACTTCAAATATTTCTAGGTAAAAAATATAAGGGTTTTGAGAACCCAACTTTTGAGGTTAGATCTTTACCTAGGTGTCCAAAACCGGTGCTATAGTTCCTTATGAATAGCTTGGATGAATGATATGCTGATGGTGTAAACTGGTAAGAACCCTTTCTGAGGGTGACGAAGCTATTGTTTTTGGTACATTCTACCCTGGAAAGCAGTAAAAGAAATCCTGGTTGACTCAGACAGAATTCCGTCTGATGACACCAGCTGAAGTACAATTCCCTTTACAGCCCTCACTCTCTTCAGTTTACTTACATCTTTGGCAGAAAACTTGCCAGTGATTATGCGAGAGCAAGACTTAAAGAGCAATTCAGAAGAGTTATCCATATGGGACCTAAATATATTTCATAGAAGTATTCTAATCTGAATATATCCATGGTAATTACCTCTAAAACAGCAGCAATTTTTCAGTCAATTATTTTTACAGAAAGAGAATACATATAGCAAAGTGGAAAAGTTCATTGAATTACAAGTGGTCATACCATCTTGAGTAAAATATACTGTATTTCAGGGACAAAAAAAGAGTCACTGACCTATTGAAACCTGTGTCCTCATGTTTCTACTACACAGTAAAACACCTTTATAAAGCTAGTAGTTTTCAAGCAGTGCTTAACCTTCAGTTTCTTAACTTTTAGCACCTGGGATGTAGACCAAAGTATTTGCTTGTCTGTCTGCTTACATACTCTTCATCATAGTGTTTTCTAAAAAAGAGGACCTGAGTTTTTCTAGATCTTATCAGTTCTCCTTCTGATAACAACATAAAGCTAACACTTCAAATTGTCAAACAGTATGCTGAGTTCTCTAAATTTTGTACTTCTCCATGAGTGGCTTATCTTGTGGATTAAACCTTTCCATGCTTCTGGACAGAGAGCTTAGTTTGGTTACAATAATATTCTCTTAATCTTGTAAAAAGGTACAAATTTGAGCCCTAATGTGTATTGCTTTTTGACATGGCTTTTTATTTTTAAGAAATGGATAAAATTCTAGTACCATTATTTCCCTTACCTTGGAAATGGGGAAAAATAGTAACTCTCTGTCCCAGAGGTAATACATGAGATACATTTCCTTGGTAAATTAAATATTTTAAAATTTAAATATACAATATATGTCAAAAAGTTAGACGTCTATCTTATTTTCCCAAGTTAGAAGTCTGAATACCCTGTTTTGTACAGCTCTTTTCCTGTCTTACACTGGTACATGAGACATGACTGGACAGCAAGAAGGTATAGATGAAGCCTTGGATTCACCAGCCTAGAAGTCTGTATAGCAAGGCCAGCATAGTCCTAGACATAAATGAAATAATTGAGCTAGAAAATACCTCAAAAGATCATTTAATCTATCTCACTGACCAAGAAAGGATCAGTTATGGCACTCTTGACAGTTTACCTAATTTATTCTGAAAGGCCTTCAAAACTGGAGATTCCACGATCATCTCAAGTAATCTATTTCTGTGCTTCACTACTTTTATTTTTAGGATGTTTTTCTCAACATCATAACTGAAGTTCCCTTACTGAAATTTAAAATCATTGTGATTAGTCATAAGAGCATGCACATGGAACATGTTGTTTGGGCAGGCAGACAAAACAGTCCCTGATCAGAAGATCCCGAGCAAGACCTTGTCAGTGCTATCCTTCCCCCATCTTACAGATCATAGTCCTGTTTGTCTGATATTTGTCTTCCTACAACATGACTGATGATTCAAGTCCAGATGGTAACTCAGCACAATTCCTACCACCTCACTTAAAGAGCTTATCTAGCCCTTCTTGCCTTGCCTATATTGTTCTCTCTAAATAGTAGAAAGTTCAACTTCTCTTTACA
Organism: Anser anser; assembly: GCF_964211835.1. Taxonomy (NCBI): domain Eukaryota; kingdom Metazoa; phylum Chordata; class Aves; order Anseriformes; family Anatidae; genus Anser; species Anser anser. The sequence goes on from NC_139720.1 coordinate 20,361,066, forward strand.
AGTATTCCATTTTTAAAATTATTTTTTCTTCTCCAGGTTATTTATTCAAATAACACAATCATTTTGAGTCTTTGTCCTATCCACAAATATGCTTTCAGGCCATTTCAATTAGATTTTGTTTGAAGAAATAATGTGCTTACTCCTTTTTCTATCGTTCAAGATTTTTAAATGAAAATATCAAGTATTAGGCTCAAAGCACACATCCAATAAGCTTCACTTAATATGTCCTCATATTTCATTGTGAACATGAAGATGAGAGAACTATCTGAGATAATTTATAAATTGAGCCAATTTGCTTCTCTTCACCCTGAGACAAGATGACAACCAGTGAATCAAACTGTGATTCAGGTGCTTTTTGTTTTTCCATGTGCTTCTGAGACAGTGAGATCAGGTGCTTCACTAGATATGTAATGGAGTCCAGTGAAACTCTTTTCATGGAGAGAGCAAATCTTATGTATTGGAATATTAAATAGAGCTTATGATATGGTGACAAGGAAGATGAAAAAATCAACAGTAGAAAAATTAAATGAAAGAACATGAAGGCTATTACAAGGGCATGTTTAAAGGTAAGTTTTCTAAATCAAATTTGGTACAACTTTGCAGAGAAAGTGACTGGATTAAAAAGATGAATACATAACCACTGAATGTTGCACAGAGGTCAGAGACATCGGGGATTTCAGAGGGACCAGAACGTGGGCTATGAAGGGCTTTGTGGCATTCTCTTCCACAAGGCAAAATAAAAGGAATGCTAAGAAAGAAGGATTCACTTAGTTTTAACTTAAGGACAAAAAAGTTTAACAGTGATGACGTCTGAGCTGTTAAACCTTACAGAAAACTGCACAGAAGGAAGTCATAGTTTGATAAGGAGATGAGAGAGCTGTCTTCATAGACAGTTCAAGGAGCAATTAGCCAGAGAAATGGTTTACGTGGATAAAATGATCTATTTTGTGAATTAAAAAAAAAAAAAAGGCAAAGGAGAAGTGATAAGCAGTTATTTAATCCTCCTGAAACTAGATCCAGATCACAGAAATCAATGGAAAGATTACAATTACTTCATGTGATTTGGAGTAAATTCTTTAGAATATGCCATTGAAACATTACTGGATAAATTAATCTCTGGAGTAATTTTATTAAAGTAAATTGAGTTATTGCTTAGCAAATTTATCTTAATGGGTTGTTATGTCAAGTATACGTTCATTCATTCACTTCCTTGTTCTTCCTCTCATTCATTTGAATGGGATCTCAGTGTGCTGTAAACAGTGTGCTTACAGGAAAAAGAGGGGAAATGTGTACTGTGAAGAAGAACATTAGCTAACAAGAAATATGGTTTCAAAAAGTGTTCCTTCCAGTACATATTTTTAAATAATTTTCATAATTATGAAACTTGCAAGAAAAAAAATCAGAGGGACACTCTTCATATTCCATTAGATTTTTGGTTCCTATCTGATGAAAACAGCACTGAGCTGGAACAAACAGTGCGTCAGGGATGATTATGTAACACGAGATGAAGAAATATTTCTCAATCCAGTGCCAGGAAAGCTACAGGCAATTCTGGAAGTCACATGCTTTCTGGTGGGATTTTTTTTTTTTCGCATCTCATTTTTGCATCTCGTACAAAAGAGTAGCCCTATTTCGGAAGTCAAGTTGCAGGAGGAAACAGCCAATAGAGAGGATCTTTTCTGTGTTTGTGAATTCCGGTTGAACCACAATGAGCACATTCTTCCTTCTCTTTTGTGGGCTTTGTTCTTATGGTAGTGAAAGTTAAACGGATCAATGGGGACATTGTTGAACTGACCTCTGGTGACCATATGAAAACAAATGGGGGCCATTAGATGGACACTGTTTTAACTTGCCATATCTGCATTAGATATCTATTTTCAGATGTGTCCTTACCCAGATTCTATACTGTTATGTTTTCCTCATAGTGTCATTAAAGACAAAATGCCAGAAAAATAGTGGAAGACTAAACACAGTTTCCTAAGAAAATAACAGATTAACAGCTGGAGGGGGGGTGGGGGTGGAGGGAAAGTAAAGAAAAGCAAAACCAAATCAAACAAAAACAACCCAGGGAATTTTGCACAAAAGTATAGAATGTGTATAAAAGGCACTGATAAAATGCTAATTAGACCTATAAAAAATAAATAAAATTCAAATCATTTGTCACAGATTGCTGCGAGCATTTTGCTAGATTCAGCTATCTCAAGCTGTCAATGATATGTCTGGATGGGGAAAGAAGAGTTTGAACAAATCCTAAACTTCAGTGCAAAATTAAGTTCATGGATAGTTTGGTTACATAAGGCTGGCAGAACTATCACACTAAGCAGTTCTGTCCAACCCTGTAGTGTAGAGCTAGCCCTTAGCTTCAGCTGAGACATTACAACAATACAGAGCAAAAATGTGAAAATTGCTTTCAAAATTAAATTGCTTTCAAAATGCAAATCAAATTAAAATGCAATTAAATTAAATTGCTTTCAAAAAAACAAAAATGTGAAAACTGCTTTCAAAAAATAAATTGCTTTCAAAACTAGGACCTTTTGATACTGGGTTATATTCACATTTTTTTTAATCTTCCAAACTAATTTCCAAATTTTGCTTAAGTGTCAGTAACTTCAGTCTGTGCAAGACTTAACTAAGTTGCCTCAAAATATTGTCCTATGCCATTTTGAGACTTCAGCAGTTAGACAGTCAGTGACAGCTGGATATGACGCAGGAAGTATGAGAGACAATCTTCTGCTGAGTGGCAGGTGGAGGTCAGATAGGATAGCCTTAGGCAAGAGGAACAACACTGCATGCTTGTGCTTTGGTAGATGAATCCCATGCAAAGGATAGAGTTCAGGCCACCAAGGAAAACACCTGTATCTAGGTATCTAGATAAACAAAACATTACATGAACAGCTAAGTTTGGTTAATCACTTTTAAAATTTCACTGGCAGTAGTAACCCAATCTCAATTCTTTACAAGGACAATTACATGTTTCATGAGTGGAAAACAGTTTTGATGTCTTGATTTGAAAGCCAAATCCTACCTCAAAGTCCACGTGCTGCTACTGTTTTTCATGCTAGATTATAGCTTAGCCATCAGAAAAACCATTCAATTCTTGTAGAAGTGGCTAAATAGTGTGTTGTTAAACTGATGTTACAGTGAGTGAAACTTTGGGACAGTGCATGAAAGAAACTTGTTCTTATTTATTTCTTTCCTGGGAACTACTTAAATGCTACAAAACAGAAACTAAATATTAAGTATCAAAGAGCTATTTCAAATTTGCACCTTAAGACAGATCATTTGCCAAAGAAGTAAGTAAGATTAATTGCTTGGAGGATTTTCTTTTGTGGAAGTGACAAAAAAAATTGTCTAATAATTTGAGTTGCTAGTAGCATCTAGCAAAAGCCTTTAATCAGTCCTGTGGGTAAATGAGGTAATCAGGAGAAACAAAGACTACTAAGAGACAGGTAGAGGAGAATCTTTCTTTCTCCTGTATTAGGAAATTAGGAATTTGTAATGTTCCATATTGTCACTTTCTCTTCTCAGAAAAGGAGAGAGAACAGCAGAAAAGCATCTTCCACTTCTGCCCTGTCAAAGGAGAAAAAAAAAAGAAAAAAAAAAAAAAAAGAGAAGCAATATTTTTAGAGAATATCTTTCCTTTCATTGTTCTGTGTTCTCTTCTATGGAATGACCGTAGGTAGGGAAAACAAAAGACAAGAATAAAATGATCCTTTTCTTATCTTTCATTGAACTCTAAACCAGATGGCGTTTTTGATTCAGGCTGTAATGTGTATAAGGAGTGGTTAGATTCTTATAGAAAATCCCAGGTAGTTTCCTCCAAGTTTTGCTTCTTCCTCTTTTCGTTAAGTGTCCTTTACTTATCATTAATGAAGAAGCTGATATCAAGAAAGATGTGCATTGTCAATTAACACTTTATACTTAAATATACTCAACAACAGCTTTGCTTATAATTCCACAAACTGTCCAAAAGGTACAAATCAAATATATATTTTTCTATTTTGAAAACCCTTCAAACAGCTTTATATATATATATATTTATTTTCTTCCATAGCTGATGATCCAGAGACTCAGAGAAGGAAAACCACCACACAGAGAGACTTACCCAACGTCATAGACATCTTGCAAATGTCTGACAATTTCAACAAAAAGAATAATTGAAGAAATTGCCAGAAGGATGTGATAAATATTCTTGATTGAGAAATGGACTCAGATAATAGGTTTTTTTAATCCAAAATCTGAGCATATTTGTGTTCTGAAGATTTCAAAGCTTCAAGTACTGTCCCTAAAATCAGATAAAACTGCTCAGATTCTTCTCTGTTAGACATAATATCTGTATTAGTTAGACAGAATATCTGTATTAAAGTCAGTATATTGACAGATGTAAACCATGAGAGAATCCCAGTAATAGAATATTAAAACCCTATATTAAATGTTCTTAGCATATTTTGATGGCCTATGTATATTAGCAAGTATAATATTTATTTAATGTTTTATTTTAATATCCATTTCAAATGTACGATTTAGTACTAGGTGTTATAAACTGAGGAGCTTCAGCAATAGGAAGTTCTCATACCTCCTTAATTAGAATAATGTCTCTAGAAAATCTTCAAAAAGAATATCTTCTTTTTTTTTGATCCCTGCAGTGCTTTGACCAGTAATGAACAGCTTTTCTGGGAAGAAAAAAGAACAAAGAGAGAGCATAGCCTAAATTTCTGCTGTATATTTGCTACTGTTTGAACCTTTCATACAAAAGGCGAATCAGAACAGTAGTGTGCCTAAAAGGCATTGTAGGGGGGTACTGAGTTTCTGGACATACTATAGTCTGGGCGCAGGATATATTCTGATGGTTTCTGTTGGTAAAAGTTAAAGGTGACTTTAAGAGGGTGTTAATGACCCTAGTGTTCCTCCTACTTCAACCAGTATTCGCATAACGTGAAAAACTCTAAGTAAATATTAGGGTGTATTACCCCTGTGTCTTAAAGAAAATCTACCCAGAGGAACCAGCAGATAGTAAACAAAAACATTATTGTTATTTATGCGCTGACATGGAGTCTGGTTCAGTCCTGTTCTAGGAACTTTATGTATACTTGAGGAAAAAGTCTTGTTTTCTTTTCTCAACAGTTCAACAAAGTGAGAAGTCCCCATTTCACAGAGAAGAAACAAAGCATTTGCTGAAGAAACTCTTCACTGAAGCAGCAATTAATTGTAGCCCAGAGTCCATATATGAGGTTAAAAACCTCGACAATAACAATCTTTCAACTAGAAAAATTGGTGTATCGCTATAGAACACATAAATATATCTTTTAGTCTATTTTACCTTTGGCCATGTATTTGCTTTTTGCTTACTAATGTATTTCTCTCAGATTTGGTAAACTATTCCAGACTTGGGGCAGATATGCATAGTTCTCCTGTGCAGCTTTTATTTAATTTGTAATACAGACAAGTATTTCAGCTTTTGGGCCCAAATATGGAATTCCCCCAGAACTACCCTGGCCTGAATCCCAGGATGAACAAAACCCGTATGAAAGTCAACAAACATAATACTTGCATCAGTGTAATTTCCCAAGTCCTAGAAAAGGGCTATATTTTGTGAAAGGTCGCTTAAATTTGGGGTTGCAGGGTCAAGTACTCTTTGCTGCTTGCTCTCTAGTGGAATTTCTGACTTGTTAGGTGCCCAGGTGACTAGAGGCAACTAGACACCTGGAAAGCTAGTGGTCTGGCAAGGTTTTTTGTTTTAACCTCTGTGCTTGCCTCGTCTTCAGAGTAGGGAAAATTACTCATCACAACTTTTCATTACCTATTCCATATGTAGATGAATAAGAAATGTAAAAGTATATGCAGTAACAAAAATTACACTGTATGTCTGGAATTTCATTCAAATACCTATTTTTATTTGCTCACAATTTTAAATAAATCAGTGGAAAAAATATTTTCTATTTAATAGGTAAGTATATATATTTGATTTCTTGTGCATGTTAAATTCTAAATATCATCCTCAAGTGATTCAGATTATGTGAAAAAATTTACTATAATTTGAAATTTTTGTTTCTTGAACACACAAATATTAAAAGCACACAGATACTGAGAGCCTTCTTTCTAACTCCTGTACTAATCACCTAAAAGCAGAAAAACACGGGATTCAAACTTCTCCCTAAGGAAGTGTAGATACATTCAAAATCTTTCACTTCAGCTCATAGTTTGTTATGCCAGAATGAAATCAGAAAACTGACTGAATTTATTTGCCCTTTCAAGGACATGTTCCTGCATGCAGCATGATCTGTGACCTATAGTAAATCAAGCATGCATAACTATGAGTTAACTCACTACTTTTCAAGAGTGTGCTGCCTCGCTTCATTTAAACAGCTGTATGGCTTAAAGATCACCCAGTAATCAGCAGTTATAATGCTGTTATCCTTCTTTTTCATTTAGTTAGAAAACAAACAAACAAACAAACAAACAAACAAACAAACAAAAAACAGGCAGTAAATTATGTTACTGCCATTTCCTACAAAAAATACACATTTGTATGACTTTCACCTTAATTATTTCTCTCCTAGTTAATCTTCCTGTACTATTGCATTTCTTATGAACCAGAGAGCATCTACTGATCATTGAATGAAGCAGGTCTGAAGGTTGGTCTGAACACAATGATTAAGGAAGAACTAGGATAAAACAGATCAACACATAAAACTGATCTACATCCACATTGATTTTGCACCAGCCAGAACTAATGCTGGAAGAAGTGGGCAGGAATTCAGAAAGGGGTAAAATAAATAAATAATGTGAACATGTCATTAAAGAGTGTTTTCATGTTTAGACATAGGGAGCAAAATGACATTTAGTGCAGGTCTGTGTATTTTTTTATCATTTTCTGTTTTTTAAATGCATTACTTTCCAACATGAATGTTCATTTAATACTGATTCTCTCTATATAAACTTGAACAATAATACATTGCACTACAAATCTCCAAAATATGTCAAATATTATCTGTAACTTCAGAAGTGAATGAAAATAAAACAAACAAACCAACCCAGAAAACGGCATCTAAAAGTCAATAAGGAGCGAACTCTGGAAAAAGAAAGTAAAGGAAAGCTCTCTCCAGGAATCTCAGCAGACTTTAGACACACAGTCAGGCACATGCTTCATAAGGATTGCTTGCATGTTTGAAGGCCATTACAGTCAAAATAAGACATTTAAATCTTGCTCTTATTTATATAGTACTGGAGTGTATGAACCCTGAATGTCCTAGTTCAAGGCCAGAAATGCTCTCAGTGGTTTGTGTTTGAAATTGATTTATGTATATAATAAATAGTTTATTTCTGCTAGGAAAATATGTGAAAGGTTTCTCTGAGTGCTTCCTATGACCAGGGTGCTCTAGGCCACCATGGCATCAACCTTAAATGCCTGCCCTGCAGATGCTTGCTGGAGAGACATTCCACAAACTATAATACTGTGCACTTTTGTATGAGTGCTTTTGCAAGAATGAAACATTTACTTATGTCCAAAGGCAGCTATAAATAATCCTCTTAAAAAAGTGGGAAACGACAGCAGAATCTGATGGACAAACGCAGATACACACATAGCTAATGTAAAGAATAAACAAGATGGAATGGATTACACTCAGTTGAATTTCCTCCTCAACATATGTGGAAAAAAAGAGACAACCATTTTTAAAACTTTTAGCAATCATTCTGAGGGATACAATGAGGTTACTTTGTTAGTGACAGAGCCCCTGTTAAGGGGCTCCCGATTTTTGTCATCTACTGCAACACTGACGGCAGCAATTTAGAGCTTTGCCAGGCTGCTTCTGTTTTCTTTTCTCCCTTACACAAACAAAGCTGTGCATGAGAAAGAGGCTGCCTCTCCTGCTGGTCCTGGGCTCTGAGCTGCCTGTGCATGTTACTTGTGCTGTGCTTGGTGTTTGGGTAGCTCTTTCCCTTGTCTTCCAGGAACAGCTGGGGCATCAGATGACTGTCCCTGCAGATGCATTATGCTGAACAGGGTGAAATTCATCTCGGTGCATGAAAACAGTGCAAGGCCCTGTGTATTCTTAAACTAAACTGCAGAACTGAAAAAGTAAAAAGCAGATGTAAAGTGTAGTATCGTAAGTGCTGGAAATTTTTTACTTCTGTCCAGGGAAATGAATCTTGGAAAGTTTTGGCCATGTGTAGAAAAGGGAAAAAAATAGCTGATCTGTTTTACTTTCTCCAGCAATAGCGGGGTAAAAGAGAATAGGGGTAGGAGATGAGTAGGCTAAAGGGGAAAAGCTGTTTCTTCAAACCTAGCTCTATATATGGCATGAGGCCCAGAATCTCTGAAAGTCCTTGTTTTTCTAGATCTCGTCATCTTGATGGCAGGTGAAGGGCAGCCAGAACGCCACGTGTCCCAAATAGCACATGGCACCTGAGCATCTGTCATGCCTCCTCACATCCCAGGTAGAAGGTCACTTGCTGTACTCCCAGGGAGCACTATTTGTCTCACAGGAACATGCCGCAGGCCAAAAGCCAAGCAACCGTAGGCTCCAGACTCAGTTGACTGTTGTTAATAATTCCTTGTAGTTCACAACCTTTGTAACCAGCCCCAGCTTCATTTCCCTAAATATCTCGGCCAGCAGCTATCAGTAGATGTGAGAAAACAGAGATAAAACAAACATATTATTAAACAACTAGCCACAACCTTAGGAAACATAGATCTTTCAGACTTTAAAGGATACAGATTTGGGCTCACAATGCTTGTGAGGGGTGTACAGACCACAAAGTGCTGGAACCCCTCCAGCCTCACCCAGAGTTTAGCAGCAACCATCTGCAGTAAGAAAAAGCAGCATATTTAGGGTGGGTTCTCAGAATAACAGGCTCCATTCCTGTGAAATAAGCCTGAGAAGGTAGACTTAGACATCCAAAAATCCTAGAAAACCTGGAAAATGGCTGCCATACTAACCTGCGACCTATTAGTTTATTGAAAGACCAAATATTTTGGGATTCATCTTCAAAGGTAACATTGGGATCTTTTCTCTTCTTAGGAAGTTATCACCTGCTGTGGAGAAAAAAAAAAAAAAAAGAAAAAAAAAAAGCAAGTTGCTTTGGGGCAGTTTGAATGCTACCTCTGCTAATTCTGTTTCCAGTGAAGTGTGCTCTAGTTCTAGTCTAGCCACTGAGCAATAGAAAGGAATTAATTGCTAAGCCATATTAAGAGTTTAAGTAAATGATAACTTTAGGATATCCTTTAACGGCTTATTTACTATACCTACAGTAATGTTTTGAACTGTGTACTGAACTTTTAGATTTGTCATAAGACTTCTCTTACTTTGCCTGGAGACACATAACATGTCAGCCTACTGCTGTGAGCTATTTTGCTGTGCAGTGTTAGGCATTTGTTCACTCTCACTCAAATCAGATGGGATTGTGTTTACAGAAAAATTATGTTTTCAGTAAGCAAGAAGAATTAAAGTTTCAGTTAGGAAACATATTCAGATTTCATAGGGTGAGATGAATTTTACCTGACGAAATCCTCTTAAAGCCAACGGAAGGCTTAATGTTTTCCTGTACCTTAAAAAGAACAAAGAATGTCACCAAATGAATTATAAGATTTGTGGTGAGAGTTGCAATGGTACTTGTGAAGTCAAACCTGTGATGGTACTACATAAAGGCAAGGTGAGAGCTGATATATTTAGAAAATAGAGACAAGGCTTCAGACACTAAAGCACTTCTTCAGTAAGAAGACTTACTGTATTTTTTTTAATATTGAAATGTATTTGCTGAACTCTGACATGGGAGATACCATATAGAGAAATTTTTGTGAAAACTATTGAGGACTGACAGAAATTGTACTGCAGATATCATTTGTGTCTGCTATTCAGTGGGAGTTTGACTATACCAGCGATGGGGTAGTGCATATAATATGGCGTATATGTGCTCTAAATATTAGATTTGTCCTTGTATAACTTGTATTTTTGCATGATGATCTATAGATTTGGGGCTTCAGGAGAGCTCACACAGGTCAAATAGTAATGCAAAGATGGCACAGCAACTTATGTGATAACAGTTCATTAACTAGGTGGAGTCATCCTACCACTCTGACCTCTTTCGTAACCAAACAACACTGAATAGTTTGAAAGCCTCACTGTAAAACTACACTACACAAGATAAGTTGCCCTAAATAGTGCAATGTAAGTGTGCTAAATCAAGCTAACTCTTCAGCTCTGTGAGTGGGTATCACACATGATACAGACACACAGCAACCTCAAATTAGGAGTGGCAGGTGTTAATTCATCCCAAAACACTACCTATTTTGATTTGAAAATTAATGTAACTAGAGAAAAGAGATGTATTGAGAGAAAAAAGAAATCAACAAAAGAGACTGTGCTGTTCCTTTATAAAATTTATTGTTCCTTATTGCTTCTGCAAGCTCCAAGATGTTTCATTAAAATAAGGCCTATTTCATTAAAAAAGACTTGTTGGTTAGCTAGGCTAAGATTCATTTAACCTAACTTTAAATGTCTAAAAGACAGACATTTAAGTCTAAGCTAGTCGTTTTAGATTTTCCTTATAGTTAGAAGCTAGCAGCAGAGTGATTCATGTGAGCTGTCTTTCAATCACTATCTTAATATGAGTCAAATCTGTCTCTGCCTATTTCTCCTCATTGACTATAAAGAGAGTTTGGGGTGAATAGTTCAGGCTTAGATGTGTAAGTTTTAGACATGTAAGTTATGGTAGATTAAATCTTATCCCTCCTCTATCTTCCTGCCAGTATTATTTCTTTCATTATATTTTCTTCTGAATTCACTACATCTCAGTGTTAAGATTTCTTTAACCTATTCTTGGGAATTGATTCTGCAGCATGGTAGATCAGAATTCACATAGCTTCCCCTGATACTCAATAATATCAAATTATTTCCATTCTATAAATTTATTTATAGTATTTATAAATACTGCATTTTATGTTGTTATTAAGACCTCCAAAAGTTTAAATTATCAAGACATACACACAGTGAACAGAAAATATATAATAGTAACAAAGATTCTGGTAGTGAAATAAATGCAGTAAATAGTTAATTAATTTTTTTCATCTCACTCCTTGAGCCTTGACTTTAATATTTTGGGAGCTTGTTCTAGGGATGAAAAAGGAGCTCAGTTCCCTTAATTGTTGATTCTCTGAGTTTTATATTTTCTCCGAACAAGACAACTGTCTACTTTGGAAACATTAAAAATAGCAGAAAACATGAGCTAGAGAGCAAGCATAACAAATAAAATGGTTTATTTTCACACAACCCATGATGATTAGAAAGTCATTACTATTGACATTTGTCAAAAATAAATAAATAAATTCCACTAACAATACTTACCAAACTGTCTTGCATCAGGTCCAATTTTACAAATCAATGCATCACAAAACAGCACAGAGCAAGAAACTTCATCAAATGTATTTTTACCTTAGTTGTTAACTGCTACTATAATATAAAAGCTCAAAATACACAGTCAGAAACATTAATAGATTTTTACATTTGCTTTTTTACATTTTCTTTTTGGAAATACTTTGCCTAATGCAGCCCAGCATAGAATTAGCCTTCTTTGTGGTAAAGGCACTATGCTGGCTCAAGTTCAACTTGGTGTCTACCAGGACTCCCAAGGTCCTTTTCTGCCAAACTGTTTTCCAGCTGGGTGACCCCCAGCATGTACTGGTGCCTGGGGTAGTTCCACCCCAAATGCAGGACTTTGCACTTCCCCTTGAACATCATCAGTTTCCTGTCAGCCCATTTCTCCAGTCTGTCCAGGATAGCAGCAGAATCCTCTGGTGTATCATCCAGTTTTGAGTAGTTTTCAGAGGTGCTGAAGGTGCACTCTATCCCATCACCCAAATCCTTAATGATGTTAAAGAGAACTAGATACAATGTTGATCCTTGGGGTACACTGCTAGTTACTGGCCTCCAACCAGACTTGTCATTGATCACAACACTTTGGCCCCAGCTGTTCAGCCAGTTTTCAATCCACATTGAAAGCCTACAGATGCAGCCCATACATTAACAGCTTTTCTATGAGGATCTGATGCAAGACAGTGTCAAAGGCCTTACTGAAGTCTAGGCAGACAGTATCCACTGCTCTCTTCTAATCTAACAAGCCAGTCATTTAACTGTATTTTATCAAGTTGGTCAAAAAATGTTGACTTATTATATGTTAAACATATATTTGTTATATGTATGTGCTATATGATTTGTCACATCTCTTTACAGCATGTATTACTGTAAGACTTGTTAATGACAACAGTCAGAGATGGGCTCTTTTAGCCTTTCTGAGCTGTACAGCGAGACTGGCTAATACAAGCTGCCATTGTAAAAACAAACACAGAGGAAGAAACAAAATAAAACCAAACTGCAAGAAGACAAAATTGTGATTATGGTTCCAAATTACTTATAAAATATCAGAAACAATACAAAACCATTTGAAAATATTGCATTATCTACATGGAGTGATGATTTTCTTTTTAGTTTCTACTCTGAGGCCAAGTGTCAAAAATAACTACTGCAAACCTTAAAAGGATCCCACAAAGTTTTTCTTGTATTAAGTTGGAGAGCGAATAAAATGAAAATTCATTTGAAGTCTATAGAGAAGCATCTGGAAAAATGCAGGAATCTGATAAGGACTACAAAGCTCTGTGGTATATTCCCATTGACCTCTATGCTGGTCAGAAAACAATGGCTTTGCTTCATAGCAAATCTTGAGGTTTGGAATACGTAAAGTTGAAACAAAATATTTGGATGCATTCTCAAAATTCAGTTGTATCAGAACACAGGCAAAGGCTTTTTCTTTAGAAATCTTATTGAAAATTTCCTCAAAATCTGTTCAGCTCCACTAATGATTCAGCTTAAATAAAACAACACCTTTCAAGAAAATACATTTTGTCAAAAACTGCCTGATCGACCCTGCCCTATGTTTAGAGAGGCCATTTAAAAATAAGTTTAAAGGCAATTTTAGAATTGCAAATTAAGGGAAATCTATTTACTTGAGAAGTGTAGATCCATAAATAATGCTGAACTTCTATCTTCATCTGGCAAAAACCGGTATTTCTGACAAGTTGCAATTACTTTCAAGGACAAAAGCTTCATGTGACTTTTCAGGACAAACCTTTCAATTCTTGCTCAGAACTCAGCAACCTTCCTTTCTGTTACTGACCTCTATTATGGATCTATTTGCATTTTGTTTTGTTTTGTTTTGTTTTGTTTTCCCTCAGAATCATAGAATGGTTTGGATAGGAAGAGACTTTAAAAGTCGTCTGATTCCACACCCCCTGCCATGGGCTAGGAAACCTCCCTCTAGACCAGGTTGTCCAAAGCCCCATACAACCTGGCCTTGAATGTTTCCAAGGATGAGACATCCACAACTTCTCTGGGCAACCTGGTCCAGTGCCTCACCGCCGTCATTGTAAAGAATTTCTTTACCTCCCTCACTCTACTTGCCATGCTTCTGTTGATGCAGTCCAGGATACTGTTGGCTTCTTCCTGGGCTGCAAGTGCACATTGCCAGCTCATGTTGAGTTTCTTATCAACCAACACACTCAGGTCCTTCTCCTCAGGGATGCTCTCAATCTGCCCAGCCTGTATTTGTGTTTGGAATTGCCCCAGTGCAGATGCAGGACCCTGCACTTGGACGATGCAAGACCTTGCACTTGGCCTTGTTGAACTTCATGATGTTCTCACAGGCCCACCTTTCAAGCCTGTGAAGGTCCCTCTGGATGGCATCTTTTCCCTCCAATGTGTCAACAGCACCACACAGCTTGGTGTCATTGGCAAACTTGCTGAGGGTGCCCTCAGTCCTATCTATTTCACCAACAAAGATGTTAAACAGCACCAGTCCCAGTACTGATCCCTGAGAAACACCAGTTGTCACTGATCTAAACTTGGACATTGAGCAGTTGGCTGCAGCTCTTTGAGTGTGACCATCTAGCTAATTCCTTACCCACCAAGTGGTCCATCTGCCAAATATAATCTCTCCAGTTTAGTGACAAGGATATCACAAAGGACAGTCTCAAATGCTTTCCACAAGTCCAGGTAGACAATGTCAGTTGCTCTTCCCCTGCCCACCAAAGCTGTGGTGGCCATTGTAGAAGGCCACCAGATTTCTTAGGCACAACCTGCCTTTAGTGAAACAATGTTGGTGCTCACCAATCACCTTATTTTCCTTTTATACCTTAGCATAGTTTCCAGGAGGATCTGATCCATGATCTTGCCAAGCACAGAAGTGAGACTGATTGGTCTGTAGTTCTCTGGGTGTTCCTTTTTTCCCTTTTTGAAAAGGGGGGTTATGCCTCCCCTCTTCTTGTCAGTGGGAACTTAACTGGACTGCCAGAACTTCTCAAATATGATGGACAGTGGCTTAACAACTTCTTCCACCAGTTCCCTCAGGACCCATGAATGTATCACATCAGGTCCCATGGACTTGTGCACCTACAGGTTCCTTAGCTGGCTTTGAACCTGATCTTCTCCTACATCGGGTGGTTCATCATTCTCCCAGTCCCTGCATTTGCTTTCTGGGGCCTGACTTTTTCCGGAAAAAAATAATAATCCTAATAAGGAAAATGTGTACTACAAACAAATTAGCTTATAGATCTGTCTGTAAAGGAATTCTCTGCCATCAATTTGTGTCTCTGTTGTTTACTTGTTATCTCCCTATTTTCTGGACCATCATCTGTGATAATTAGTTTGTTCTGTGTTCCAGATTAGACAGAAAAAAAAAATCTTCTCTGGAAAATATCCTTGCATTTTTACATATCTACACACTGTCTTGCTCACAGTTGGAGCATTAAGAATAATAACAGAGAGGATTTTTTCATCATTTCCATCTCTGGCTACTAACCAGGCAGCTCTGGTTTATGCACAGTGTTTGTTAGGTCACTTGAAACAGACTTGAACAAAACCTCTACTTGCAGTGTAAGTTTTTCACACTAAGCTATTCCTTCATAGGTTTTGCTAGTTCAGAACAACTAAACTATGTTTGACTTTGCTGAATATAAGCTATGAGGATATGTGGGCACAGTGCTAAGGAATATTCAGTAATGTCTTTAGGGAAAAAATTAGAAGAACATGCAAGATTGAAGCAGAACTGTCCAGTCTATGAACCTGCCATCAGGGTTTAAATGTATGTTCCTTAGCCCCAATTAAATAAGATTGCATACTTCTTTAAGGAAGAAAGTGAACAGCAAGTGAGAGACTGTGAAAAAGGCTGATTCTAAGAGGCTCATTTTAGTGAATTAAATAGCTGTATCTGAAAATAATTCCAAATTTGGACTAATAGGAGTTGGGGAAAATATATCAGTGAGTGTATGTTGAAATTTAGGAAGCCTAAAGCACTTTTTAGCATGTTATTATCAGACTTAAAAGGTATCAAAAGTATAAAAATCCTTTAGATGACTTCTCCTTGCTAAATGGCTTCTTTTTCTGAAGTATCTGGAAACACGTCTGGTTTTCAGCTCATTATCTCTTCAGTCTTCTGTAAAAATCAGGCCAGAGTTTTGTTTTATGTGTTACAGTCTCTCTAGGACAAATGCAGGCCATGATGAAAGCATGACCGTCAAATATTTGAAATTTACTTTTGGTATGTCCTTACAAGTCAATCCCAGGAGACAGGATCTCGCAGATACACAATGCACCAGACAGCAGACTACCTGTAGTTTCTAGCATTTCAGATCCAAGATACCCAGGCACAAGAAGGTGTGATCAATAATCCAGTCAGCATCGATTTGGAATTGTTGAAAAGTCTCAGATATAAGGTATTTTGAATATTTTGGACTTGACAAAGTAGAAAACACAAATATTTTGCACTCTGGTAAGCTCTCAATGTATCCTAATCAAAGATGTATTACTAGGTGATAACTCAAAAAATATTCAGGGAGGGAGCACAGTGCTTAGACTGAATTGATTAATTCAATTGACAATACAGGAGCAATTTTAAAAATAATAAATTGACTGTCTCTGACAGACTAGTTTCCACCCTCAAGTCAATTTTATGGGAAGACTACACATATTATTTCGAAAGGAAGGATTTTCTGTGCTACCATAAGATATAATCCTCTGGGGAAAAAGAATGAAAAAAAAAAAAAAAAGAGAGAGATGTAAATGTAAAAAACAAAACAAAACAATAAGTGTATATGTTGTATATCTTTCAATCTTTCTATATATTCCTGAGAATCTGAGAATCTCTAAAAGCAACTTTGAGTAGTAAATGTTTTTTCTCTGCTGACCTGTGTTGAGCTTGCCCAAGATTTATGATCAAATAAAGCATTTTTCAGAATCAATAGTTTGTTGGTCATAAAGGATTTCCTTAGGCATGTATAGCTAGGAGGCTGACTGAAGATGCTGAACATTTTCCTGCTCTACAGTAAAGGGCCATGGGGGTTTTTGTCATAAGGTCAATTACTTATGGGTGGTTGGAGTTTTCAGGTCTTTTGCACAATTACTTTAGTCATCATTTTCTGTAACCAGGAAGGAACTAGAACTCAAAATGTCTCAGTAAGCTTATTCAATGTTGGGGTCAAATTCCTATTATAAATCATTGTAACTCTACTTCAAGAAAGTGGTGTTGATTTATGTCAGCTGAGTATACACAGGTAGATTTTGTTATTGTTGCTGTTTGTTATTGGTCTCCTTAATCTCACTTTTCAGGTACTGTGTTGTGTATATAGCATTTCTTATTAACTTTGGAATTTGTTGAAGAGTCTAGAGTTCCCATGGAAAATTTTACTGCTAGACTGTGCAGCTATTTGCTTCTTGCTATTAATTTGCCAAATAGGGTTCCCACAAGGGGAACCGTGATGAATAACCTTTTACACCCTTACCCAAATAAAATGCTTTTTAAGGAGACATTGACTGGGCCACTCAAGAGCATTAGCACAAGTTATCTACCAAGTATCTATCACATGCTTTCTGAGATTAATTTTAAAATATGTCAAGCAGCTAATTCCTGCTGAAATGATGTTGTTTGTTAGTACTTTTTACAAAATCTCATTAATTCATTAAGTAGAAAGAAATTCATACCTCACTGTGAAAATATACTATCACTAAAGAATCCAAATTTAATATTATGGGGGATCCAGTACAGCTCTCCATAATATATTGACTTCAGCTGTACTGAAGCGTTGATGAAATAGCTACCAGAAGGGAATAAGACATTAGGAGAAACAATAAAATGGATAAGCAATGAATTAATCCAGAGAAAAAGAAGCTAAATAGAAATCTAAGTAATAAGAAAAAAATATCACTTAATCATTTCATTAAATGAGAATTCAATGGATGAATGAACTTGTTATTGTTTCCTGAGATGGTATAACATATGTGTGGAGTAGACTTCCTCAGAAGGTAACAAAATGCAGGCTTTGCATTTATGGACCTTTAACATGCTAATAACTGTCTGCTTTCCCAGACATATATTTTAATGTATTCACTAAGAGAAATATTTCTCTGGCTCAGCCATTTTCAAGTGTACATCTGCATGAAAGCAGTGTAACATTAATGTCCACAAAAGTCATTGACAAAAGCCAATTCAGCTATGGGGCAGAGATTTAGGATTCCCTGAAAAAAAAGTCCTAGAAACTCGTGAGTGCTTGATATCCTGTCCCCAGCAACTAAAGGACTGCATCAAAGAAAGATGTGGATTCCTCCATCTAATAATTCCCTGTGCTTGCCCTTCTTTTCTCCCATATTTATGCTCTCGTCCTTTTTTTTTTGTCCTTTTTTTTTCTTTTTTTTTTTTTTTTTCCTGAGAATTTCTGGCCTAATTACAATTTTTAACTGTTCTCTTCTAAAGTTCAACATTGTTTCTTTACAGGAGATGGTATTATAAGACTCCAAAATTGTTATCCAGATTTTTTTTTCTACCTTGACTGTACAAGATAGTCAAGATATCCACAAGATAGTGGAGTGTTTTCTACTCATTGCTACATGTTACTCAGTTTTGAATGGATATTCTTTCTTCACATAATCTTTAGGAACTTAAAAATGCTTTCTTACTTGCCATTTTTTCAGTCCTCACTTGGTCACATGCATTCCCTATGAGCCACTTTGTTACATATAAACGTGTACTATGATACAGAGATATTTAATGCATTTTTTTGCCTCTGTTTTCAACACCAGTGATGGGCTCTGGGACCCCAGCAGTCCTGAGTTGGAGGACCATGACTGCAGGAATGATAAACCTCCAGTTAACCCTGAACTTGTGCGGGATGTGCTGCTCCACCTGGATGCAGGTAAATCCATGGGGCCTGATGGGATTCATCCCAGGGTACTCAGAGAGCTGGCTGATGTCATCAAGGGACCTCTCTCAATCATTTTTCAAGTGTCTTGGAAATCCGGAGAGGTCCCAGATGAATGGAAGCTGGCAAATGTGGTCCCAAATTTCAAAAAGGGCAAGAAAAGATCCAGGCAATTACAGGAGCCTGTCAGTCTCACTTCAGTGCCTGGTAAAATTATGGAGAAGGTGATTCTGGGAGTTACTGAAAAACACATGAAGGACAACACAGTCATTGGTCAGAGCCAACATGGGTTCACCAAAGGAAGGTCATGTCTAACAAAATTTCCTTCTACCACAAGATCACCCAGATAGTTGACCAAAGGAAGCCAGTTGATGTAGTATTTCTGGATTTCAGTAAAGCTTTCAGTATTGTCTCTCACAGTATCCTTCTGAACAAAATGACCAGAATACAAGCATAATACAAGACAAAAGCATAATAGGATGGATGAACAATTGGCCAATGGTCAGGCCCAGAGGGCTCTTGTAAATGGGGTTACATCAGGCTGGCAACCTGTAAGTAATGGGGTTCCCCAGGGCTCCATTTAGGACCAGTGCTCTTCAATGTTTTCTTAAATGATTTGGATGAAGAACTTGAAGGGTTTTTAAGCAAGTTCATGGATGATACTAAATTGGGTGGAGCTGTTGATTCCATCGAGGGTGGTGGGTCCTTGCAGAGATATCTGGTCAAAATAGAGAGCTGGGCAATCACCAACAATATGAAGTTTAACAAGAGCAAGTGCTGGATTCTGCACCTGGGAAAGGGCAACCCTGGCTATACGTACAGACTGGAGAATGAGATGCTGGAGAGCAGACCTGCAGAAAGGGATCTGGGGGTTTTGATTGACAGCAAGCTGAACATGATCCAGGAATGTGCCTTGGCAGCCAGGAGGGCCAACCATATCCTGGGGTGCATCAAGCACAGCGTTGCTAGCTGGTCAAGGGAAGGGATTGTTACACTCTACTCTGCACTGGTGCAGCCTCACCTTGAGCACTCTGTGCAGTTTTGGGTGCCACAGTACAAGAAAGATAGAAAATAGTTAGCATCCAAAGGAGGGCTGCAAAGATGGTGAAGGGTCTAGAGGGGAAGACATGTGAGGAGCATCTGAAGTCACTTGGATTGTTCAGCCTGGAGAAGAAGATGCTGAAGGGAGGCCTCATCATGGTATACAACTTCCTCACAAGGGGAGCAGAGGGGCAGGCGCTGAGCTCTGCTCTCTGGTGACCAGAAATAGGACCCGAGGGAATGGCTTGAAGCTGCAACAGTGGAGGTTTAGGCTGAATATAAGGAAAAGGTTTTTCACCAAGAAGATGGTCAGGCACTGGAACAGGCTCCCCAGGAAGTGGTGACTGCACTGAGCCTGCCAGAGTTCAAGAAGCATTTGGACAACACTCTCAGACACATAACCTGATTTATTTATTTATTTATTTATTTATGTGTTTGGTGGTAATTTGGGGACCCGGGAGTTGCACTTGATGATCCCTGTGGGTCCCTTCCAACTCAGATATTGTATGATTCTCTGAAACGAATAAATAAAAGAAATAAAGAGCCTTAAATAAAAGAACAATTTCATCTGTTTAATTTTTAATCATCTCATTACTGCACAGTTTTCTTTGTCTTGCAGACTCTGATTTCCCAGTATAATCAAATCTGGGGTATAACGAATGAAGAATGGACCATTGTAAATTATCTTTCAAATTGGCCTTTTAAAATAAACTACTGAATATTATTGAAATTAACAGTTCTACTCAGGATTAAAATTTACCAGGTAAAGAATATTTTTAATCTTCTCAAGTTTGTCTTTTTCTCTAATTTGCACTTCTTTAGATAGTTCCATGATGCTGTATCATTTCACAATTCTTATATTTCTTCTTTGTATTTTTTTTTTTTTTTTTAGTATGCTCATCAACCTTCCTTAGTACTTCCTTTCAGAGAAAGTCAGAGTGTTTATAGGAAGAAGAATAAAGAGAGATGGAGACTCTTCTTTCCAGGCCTGGGCACTGTTTTCCTCTTGGAGCTCTGTCTTTGTTCTATTCTGTTTGCATTTGTGAAGTTCGTTTTTTCCCCTTACCAGATGGTCTTCTACGTCACGTGATGTCTGAATCACGTTTACAGGTGCAGGCTATATGTGTACCAAGTATCCAGGTAGCTAGCGGTTATGTATTAAAGCTTTGAGTGTTATTAGCAACTTTAATTAACAGCATGTGAATCATGTACTCACATGTCATCTCTTTATGACCAGTTAGCTGAAACACTTAGCTATATTGCAAACTAACAGCTCCTCAGAGAACACAGTATTCAAAACATTTCTAATTTGTGAAAGAAACAACTTCTACAGAGCTATAATTAAATATTGGTGAGATACATTTCCATCATCAACTAACAACTAATAAACTATCCATTCGACCTAAAAGATACCAATTTAAATGGAAGATGGTTGTAATGTTTATTTACATGGACACTGATGTAGTTCAAATGGGTGTTGAGCTGAGCTCTTTTAAACAGTTTCATCTGAGCAAGCACAAACAACTTTCCAGTAATGCAGACAGCTGAGGCATAGTGAGATTATTTTCCTTAAAGGAAAAACAATTAATGACATCACTAAAATAAACATTTTCTGGAATTTCTGACATGAAGTGTCTTTTAGATCCTATCATATTTTCTTATGTTAAGACTGTTTTTCCTCAAAGTTTTACTAAGATTAATAAACTAAATCAGACATTTCTGTATTACACAGCTTCACACAAAGCTTTGTATACCCACATATTACGACTTTTCCTTCATTAATTTACTTAGACTATTGTAAAAACAAATACGAGAGTAATTAAAAAAAAAGATGATGAAGTAATGGAAATCCCCTTGTTTCTTAAAATATCTTACTGGGGAACTGAAAAATTCTAGAAAACTTTGGGTGGTCCCTCTGCTGATATACATGATTAAGTGCCCTTCGATTCTGCATAAATGTAAGCAGCCAGTAATATTAAGTCCCGCAGGCATCTCATGCCTTTTTGTGGGAAACTCAGTGAGGTGGGGTCAGGGAGCCTGGGGATTGAGGCTGACTTCAGTTTCTCATGTTGACTCTCACCGATGGGAAGGGGAAGGTCTGTGAGCTGTTGGGTGGAGGATGGCTTCCCCAGGCCCTGCTGACCCAGCTGCTCTGGGGAGACGTAAGCCTGAGTTATGCAATGGATCTTCCCTGCATCTGTCCTGGGACTTCTCCTCTGCCCCAGTTTCATACCCTTTATATTTTCTCCTGAGAGTCATTCCTTACTCTTTCTGGGACTGATCCCAGAAGTTCTGGAATGACAAGAAATCACTGAAGAGAGTTTCACTAATTTTAGTAGGCTTGGGAAAAGCTCCTGAGGAAATCAAACAGAATAAGCCTAAGTTTATAGTAAACTCAAGTCACTTATTTGACTAACAGCTCTTATTAACATAGGAAACACGCCTGAGAGAGCTCACTCATTACTTTCTCTCATCAACTTACGTATCTCTTCAGATTCATTAATCCAAATACCTATTTAAAATTTTCTTTGTTTTTAATAACACTTTCTGATACTAATTAACATATTTCCATAAACATTAATAAGTTCTCTCTAACAACAATTTATTATCCCTATTTATGCAAAGGAAAACTGAATAACAGAGCCATTTCTTCAAGGTTAGGTAGTAACCAGAGCCAGGAACTCCTGTATCCTAGCCCTAAACCATTATAGATATCATAAAACAGTTTCTGTTTTTTCACAACAGTGGTTGCCATTTTATCACTTCCTTCTGTGCAAATTTTGAGGCCTGTGTATTCTGCTTATTTTATTCCTTGTTCCTTTTCATGCCTTTTGCATCATTCCCCAGAAAAAAAACTAAAGAGGATGAAGTCATATTTCACATTGAATTTAGTAGGAATATTATTATTTCGATCAACTTCATAGCGTTAGAATTTAACTTCATATATTCTTGAGTATTTCTGGCAACCAGTGAGATATTTTAGTAAATGGAAAGCATGTTAATTACTTCACCATAAGATCTTTTCAATTCTTTTGTGGAGTTATATTTTGTCTTTATGCTCTTACAAGTATATGTGTTTAGGCCACAAAGTAAAAAGTCTCAGTAATCGCACCGCCTGCTCTTCTCTCAAATACACACACACATTTACGTATGTATTTCTTTCAAACTTGTACAAAAATAAATGTTTTTACCCTTTAGAGATCACTTAAATCACCCCCCCCCCCCCCGCCCCGTGTATGAATACTGAAGTTAAACTGGCCTGCAGAAATTGATCTGATTTTTCTTCTTGCTGTGGTTATTACTCTCTTGCCCAAAGAGGTTTGGCCAAACTTCCCAACCTGACAAGACACATACTTAAGTCCTCACCTAGCAGTACCTTGTATTTTGATGAGGAAGAAGATGACAGTGATTTCCCATCAGCACACTTCTCCACTGTGGAGGGTAGGGGGACCAACTATTGAGATTTTGGATGGTTTGCCAGTGCCTGCTGAGGCTGGTATTTCCAAAGATGATTGGTACCTGTGCTACAATACAGCTACTTTCCTCTGTCCACATGTGCCTTCTGGGGGCCTAGTAGGTCAGAGCTCCTAGAAGTCCCACTGCCTACACAGCAGGCACTTCTCATAACCCCTGGAGATGAGGGGTTCCTTGCGATGGTGACCATGTGGTGACTATGGATCCTGTTCATGGATAGGAATACTATGAAATAATTCTTCATTCTGTGATTTTCAATGTAGTGATAAAGGGTGATGCTTTCACAGTGACATCTGTTACTAAGCAAATGTGCTCTGCACGAGCTGTTTCTGGATGTGTAGTCTTCATCTCTGTGCTTTGAAGAACCTTTGTTATTTCACCTGTCCATTAGCTGAAACTGGAATAAAAGAAATTACATATAAATGTTCAGTAAACACTGGGGAATCTCTTTGTTCCAGACCAATTCACTCTGGTGGAATACCTGCCCACTGTGGTTTTATTCTCTGGCAGCTGCAGATCTCACCTGACTTCGCTGATGACAATGATCCCTCTGAAATGGAGTACTTGCCTCCATAACACAGATATAATCTTTTTGTTTTGTTTTTCTTCATTTTTTTCCCCTCCTCATGTAACGCACAGTGAGCTAGAAATGGGGTCCCAGAAACAAAGGGAAAGGCCTTAGCATTCGTTATGTGTGGTTGTCTTTCTCCTGACAGAAGTGTTTGATCTTCTTCAAAAGGCAGCTCCAAACATAGAAAAGGTTAAGGTAAGAGTAGTAACCAAAACTAGGGAAGAATAAGAGGGTGTGGACATATGTGCACAGTCATTTCTGTAGTATTTATCATTTCATGGCCATTAACAAATTCATTCTCAGAACACCCTCACAGATTAGCAAGTATTCATCTGTATGTGGAAGAAATAGGGAGAAAATATGAAAGAAAGAATGAGTCAATTCTTAGAAAATTCCTAAAGGACCAAATGTTTGTTGTTACTTACGCTGTGAAGTTTCATATTCATCCATCTCATCAGGTCTATCTTCCTCATGATGTAACAAAACTCAGTGCACAATGAGACCTTCCCTGACTCCAAGCCCACAAAGCTGCACCTTGCCTTTGAGTCATTACTCCAAAATGAAAATGATATCTCTCTATTTCAGTTTTTATTTACAAAGAAATAGTGGAACTTAACTGGGAAGCAAATGTTATTTAAACTGGGGCACAAAATGATTAAATTAATTGAACTGTGAGTCATTCCAATGTTTTAAAAGGTGAGCTGTAGCAAATCATATCTCCATATTCAGAGCCATTTATTAATGAATAGTTGTGATTAACTGATTATATTTGCTCCAAGGTCAGGCTTTATCAAGAAAGAAATATTTAATTAGATAAAGACCTATTACAAGAGGAGTTTGAGAGGAGAAAGATACATACTCCGCTCTTATGATTAGCAGAAATTCTGCTTCAGTGTCTGAATCCTACTGTGAACTTACCAGCGTTTCAAAGTGCTGCGGAGAAGTGGTTATCTGAGAGAACAGATCTGTCAAGGAAACACGATTTCATCAGAATATGTAGATGTTATAAAATCCAAACACATCTCAAAGAAATATCATCTTGGATTTAAAAAAAAAAAAATTGGAAAGGGAGAAGATGAGTGTAGAGTTTCTGGTCAGAGTAGGAAGACCAACTGCAAAATTCTATTGGTTGATACCTATCTAGTAAGCAGGAAAGTGATTTTCTCTCTTGCATCCCAGATAAGTACCCTTACCCTGGGCATACTTTTCCCCACTTTGAAATGGTTTGATTTCGTAACGACATGGAAATGGAACATATTTTTTTGTAATCTCAAAATATTTCACAGGTCAGACAGTTCATTCCCTACTTAGCCCTGTTGTTCCCGTGTCTTAATCAACCTCTGTCCATTAATATAATTCGTCCAGAAGTAATGCACGTAGAAAGAGCCAGCAAGCACATTCAGTAAAACTGTAAACAAGCTAATTGCCCTGTCAGGTGATCAGTTTAGTCTTTTACTAAACAACATATAAATAAACCCTAACTTACCTACATAACATGTATATACTGTCTTCTGTATTTAGATATGAAGAGTTTTGTAAGTATTAAGCTTTAATTCAGGAAGCCATTTAAGAGCATGCTTAAACTGTTCTTCTGAAAAGGGCTTAACTGAAACACTTGTTTAAGTGTTTTCCTAATTAGGGACTAATTGATGGAACCTCCTGACTACTCTGTGAAGGGATATTTTTCAGATGGGAAAATGGAAGGCAGACTAGCTGTCTTGCCAAGGACTGCACAGAGGGAGAGTGCAAAGATTTGAGCACGTACCACCTTTCTCTAGACAGCACTGTTTTTCTAAGATCCATGCAGTCTTATTTCATGTATTTATACTACTTACACAGGCTAACTCGTAGAGCTTCATCACAGACTTTAAAGTCAGGAAGTGTGGTAGACTACAAGGATACAAGCTGACAACTTTTGAAATGTTCTGTAACACCTTTTTATGGGTCAGGACACAGCAGAATAAATGAGAACCTGAATACTATTTTATTGACACCTTTTCTTTGCAATTCTCAGACCTTTTAAATCACTCAAAAAAATCCACATTTCTGCACATTAGACAAGGAGAAAGAGAGAAGCATTTTCTTTGATAGAGAAGGTCAAGGATGTTTTTCACTTTCATCTACAATTCTAGTAGCCAAGGGAAATCCAGATTCATGAACAAGGAAAATGATTCTTACAGTCGATTAATCTATTGCTTTAATTCCCTTCAGAGTGATTGCTGTGATTCCCAGGTGTTTTTACTCTGAGAAGGGACTGCCTGTCTTAGCCTTTGATGACAGTCTGACGAATTCCTAATGGACATCTGCTTACTAATACATGTTAATGCAGCAGTCACACAACAAAATATTTGTTAGGTTAACTAAATACCTAAGTATTGTCAGTGTGTAAGGGTTAATGCCATAGTTCTGCAAATAGAGCTAGGCCATTATCGTAGCTGTACATGAAGAACATTACACCTTAAAAAAGTATTTTCTTCGAAATGTTTCATTTCAAGCAATATTTCTGTTATTGACAGCAGCACGCTTTCTGATTAAAGAAGGGACTTTTCTGCTGCAATGAATTTATAGGCACATTTATCAAAACCTAGCAACACCACAGTACTAATTTGGGATTCATCTCTTTACCAAATGTGCTAGAAAGTAACAGCAGGAGATGTTCCCAATTTGTGAATGAATTCAGTGCTCAGGGAAGTGAATGAGCCAAGAATAGCCTGGGCAGAGGGAGGTGTGTGCCTCCTCACCCAGCTTTCCCTCTTCTCCACAAGACAACTCTTTCTCAAAGTCAGACCTGTGAGTTCTGAGGGTTGGTTTCAGAAATGGGTCATTTTCTGAGCAAAAATATCCTACATGGAAAATAGCATCTGAAATGGCCAGTCATAAGCAAAATTCAGTTTAATCAAACATATATAAAACACATTAAAGGATATCCAGCAAAATGACCTAAAAACTCTGTCTCCTTACATGGTTTAGTCAACTTACTTTTGATTTTGTCGTCTTCTCCTCAGCATCAGAGACAGTAAATTAATCCTTTCCGCTCAGTGGCACAGTTTCCGTCTCTGTTCTCTCCCAGCTGCTCACCAAGTTTCCTTCTCCACCTTTTTACTGCTGGAGCATTTGTTTTCAGCTTTTTCTTAAATTCCTATGTGTCTTCTCACTCTCCCCCCCCCCCCCCAAAAAAAAAGAGTATCTGCCTTTCTTCCACTGCTTTTATATTTTCTCTTAAATAATCTTTTTAATCTTTTCTGACTTTTTTTATAGATGCACTCAACTGTTGCAAAACATTAATTTTTATTATTATTATTTTTTAAATGATCTCTCATTTGAGATTGGTGTGAGAGCTGTTTGAATATGTTTTTTAGCAGGGCCAACTAAGGTTTTCTGATTTTCTTTTTTATCTTGTTTGCTTATTTTTTCTCTGACCGTTCCTTTCTACTCATTCTCTCTCCAGCTTCAAAACAGGAGATAAAAACACACATTTAATCCAGGTATACATATTTATTTTTTTATTTTTTAAAAGGGGAGTACTTTTTTCCTTGAAAATGCCTCTACTTACACAGATACTTAGCTGACACTGAAACATAGCTAGTAACCACAGAGTGGCTGTGTGCTCTCCTTCATCCCAAGGAGGTGAATTATGTTCAGGCCCTCAGCATGTGTTAACTACTACAGTTCTGGAGACTCAAAGGCAATACACCAGTTTACTGCAGTTGGAAATACAGCCAGACAACTTTATGTTTTGCAGTTGTGTTGCTTGCATTCTCAAGTAGGCATATCACATCAACAAACTCACAAAATGAATTGCTACACAATAAAGCTGCATGGCAACAAATCTGTTTCACACCTGTGTACTGGAGTATGGTTCTTTTGTAGTGTAGATTGAGGCCAACATGTTTGTCACTGACTTGTAAAGAAAAGCACTTGTGATTACAGAGTAGAGTAATTTAGGGATGAAAAATCTATCAGGGAAGAGGCAGTGAGAAGGAGTTCTGTTCAGCTGCAAAGTACATAAATACATATATATATGCCGCTGGGTCACAGCATCACTTTCTTGAAATTGTACGTAGAATCTGTCCACATTCTTATGCAAGAATGCAGATTTGTACCTTTAAGTTTCCCCCACCTTCTTAGTTCTGCTTCCTTTAGCTGTAAGGAAGGGGCTTTACCTTACTTAGCTTTATCCTTCTAAAGCTAATTGATCACATCCCCTCTGTGGTTAATGGAAAGAGAGATTCATTTCACCCAAAGTACTTAGTTCTCCACATACATGTCCATTGTTTACAAAAAGAAACTAGATAAGCTTAAACTATGTACTGAAATTATAAAAAGCTAAAACTTGTGTGGGAACAATCTCATCTGGATTGTATTTTATACAGCACAAGATTGTTCTTGTAGTAGAAACTCAAGTATTTTAAATATAAAAAAGAAATACCACAAAGTAGAGGTAGGATCATAAAATTGTGGAATGGTTTTGGTTGGAAGGGACCTTAAAAATCACCTAGTTCTAACTCACTTGCTGTGGGCAGGGATGCCTTCCAGTAGACCATGTTGCTCAAAGCCCCATCCCACCTGGCCTTGAACATTCCCAGGGATGGGGCATCCACAGCTTCTCTGGGCAGTGTGTTTCAGTGACTCACCACCTTCTCAGTAAAGAATTTCTTTCTTATATCTAATCTAAATCTACCCTCTTTTGGCTTAAAACCATTACCCCTTGTCCTATTGCTACACTCTCTGATATACAGTACCTCTCCAGCTTTCCTGTAGGCCCCCTTCAAGTATTGGAAGACCTCTATAAGAGACCTGTTCAGCCTCTTCTCCAGGCTGAACAGTCCCAGCTCTCTCAGCCTCTCTTCATAGGAGAGGTGCTCTAGCCCTCTTATCATCTTTGTGGCCCTCCTCTGGACTCACTCTAACAGGTCCATGTCCTTCTTATATTTGGAACCTCATAGCTGAATGCAGTACTCCAGGTGGTGTCTCACAAGAGCGGGGTGGGTGTGTGGTGGAGAATCATCTCTCTCAACCTGCTGGTCATATTAATGTTTGTGTACTCTACCGATGTGTAATAACATGCTTTTATGGACACAGACATGCTATTATATATACATCTAAAAATCATGTGAATAGTTATTATGGTCTATTAACCATTTCATAGAATTATTCTTTTTTTCTGACATGACTTCAGTTTAACGCTTAAATTTTCTCAGTGTATGGAGGACAGCCTCATCTCAGGCATTCCATGACCCCACTCAAATCCCATCTAAAAATTGGATTTTTCTGTAGTTCAATGGGTAGTAGAAAACACAATCTATGATCAGTGAATTGAAACTCATAGACATTGCTTGATTTTTCCATTCTTTTCCTAAATTGAATCTTCTGTATTTCTATTTTTTAATGTAATGAACTAGATGGAATTCATTTTTTTGATTTCATACAGTATTTTCAGCAATTTATTTTAGTAAGAGACATAAATACTTGCAAAGAAAAAGTGTTAATTCAAGCTTAAATGCTCAGTGGTTTTTATTTGCATTAATTTCCATTATAGTCTGAAGCTGTTTTTCAAAACTCAGCTACAAAAAAGCAAATAATTCCTTGTCCCTGTAAGCCCTTTCAGGTAGATACAACAGACAGTCCTAGCAGTGACAGAACTGATGTATCCCATCTATTGGGAGTGCTAAATGTGTCAAGCCGAGCTGGGTAAGCACAACATGTATAACATAACCTGGGAGCACCAGACTCATTGTACTTGTACAAATCACCTTCACTTTGCAACATGAAGAACATTTTTCTATATTTTTGAATGTCCAGAAACCAGAACTGATGGATATCCGTAAATCAGTCTCTACCAAAAAATGTGTAAGAATATTTACTATGGAAAGAGGTTATGTGCCACACAGAGGTATGAAAAAAAAAAAAAAAGGAATGAATGAAAAAAGGAACAGGTATCAGTTCACAGTGAATGACTTCAGAGATACAGGGGATCAGATGTGATCTTGGGTCAATATAGCCATAGTCTTGCAAAAGGTTAACCTCATTCTAGGTCAGATAATCAGCAAATCATATAGATTAGTCCTTCTACTCCACGGAAAATTTACAAGGTCTCAGCTGGATTATTCTACTTAGGTTTGAGTGCAAGAGTTCCAAAACAGTCGAGACTAACTGGGGGAAAAAAAAAAAAAAAAAAAAAAAAAAAAGGCAGAGGAGACAGTTACCAAAGGTCTAAAAACCACAGTAAACAATGAAAGAGTTAGCACTGTTTACCATATAGGGTATAGAAAGTTGGATGTGAAAACAGTTTTCCAGATCATTTGTTGCAAAGGGGACCTGCATTCTCATTGTGCTGTCCATTAGAGGACAAGAAACAATGGTTTTAGTTTCAAATTATGGAAAGCCCAATTAAAGAACTTTAATGGCAAGGACTGTGAAGAACAGGAATGGATTGCTGGACAAGAAGCTTGAGCCGCTGAGACTGGAGTTCTTCAAAAGCAGATTCAAATATCCTCTCTTACTAAGGGTGAGGTTCAGCTGCTCCTGTCTGGGCTGAAGGCTGGCCCTTGCAGCCTATTCAGGCCCCTTCCACAGGGTTTTGTGTATATATGTTCTAAAGGCGCACTTTGTTACCAAAAGCCAGGTTAAAATGTGTTTCAAACCCAACCAAACACCAGCCTATACACTGGTCATCCAAAAGAGTCAAAATGAACACAGAACCAAAATAAAAATACCCTGAAATCTTCTCCCCATTACAGATCAGGGGCCTGAGCTGTGCAGTCACCAGTTGCTGCCAGGCCTCTGCCTCTGTTCACAGCTTCCTGACTTCCGTCCTCATTGCTGCATCTGCCATACAATAACACTGCCACAGTTCTGCTGAACCCCACTTCTACCTAAATGCCTTTCTGCTTCTGTATAGAGATATAAACTGCAGGCTGTCTTGTGCAAGGTACAGGCAGCAGTGTCAAGGATGTCAAGGATGACAGGGGATACACAATGAAGTAACTGGCATTTGTTGATGTGCTTCTGTGGAATGATTATTAGACACAGTAAACTGGTTTTAAACTTTTTTAGAAGCTGAATCTAAAAAAAAAAAAAAAAAAGTAAAAAAATCCCAATAGTTTATATTTTTCCCCAGTATTTACCTTTTATTTTAAAAGCTAAAGTTGACAGTCTGGCATATATATATAATTAGATGGTATAAGAAAAAAAGTAAATGAAAAGGCCTGCTTTTCTGGGTTTTCTTTTTTCTTTTTTTATCTCTTATGGATGTTTGTGTCCCATTTAATCATTCCAGAAGTGTGAATAAAGCAGTACCATTTAAACTGTTTGCAACTTATTTTTCACATGCAGACAAAACAGAATTGATTCTGAGCTCCTTTAAAGGAGACATAACAAAACATGGGAAATCTAGAAAAATGTAGCTTCAGCCAACAACATCAATGATCTGACAAATATATTTGCCTATAGAGTGATGTAACATATCTTTGAATCATTTTGAGCAAGCTCAAATTTATTCCTCATGGCCTAATATCTTTGTGCAGAGCCAGTAATAATTAAAACAATGTTCATGTCTTTTAAGCGATACAGACAGTGTTACAGATGGAAGGATTTGGGCCATATAGGTAAGCATATACTTCAAGAGAGGTTTTGGTTCCAGACAGTAGTGTCATTCATATGAAAAATATCATCATACTGAGACATCCTGTATTATCAGAGTCTTTGCTCCAAACTTGTCCCACCTGAAACCAGTGGGAAAAGTACTGTTGACTTCAATGGATACAAGATGTGGCTCTGTAATTTTGAAAACTCAAACCAGAACTTGTGTCATGAGTGTTTTCCACAGTAGGCCAAAAATATTGGCCCTGTTCAGTCTTCATCTATGTCTGTGTACCAAGCTAACCACAGTCCTGGCTGAGAGTGTTTGATGCATTTGATATTAGGCATGCTGGATGGAAAAGAAATGTTTCTGACAAGTCCTTAGAAAAGAAGATCTGCTACATTTTACTTTACACTTCAGAAAATCAGTACTGAGCAACATAATTCATTCTCATTTTAAAATGTTAGTATTTTCCCAGCAACAAGTGGAAATAAAGAATAATACAAAACATAGATGGTCACAAAACAAGAACACTGGTTGCTAATTAACTTGACTGGACCTAATGGGAAGAACTTGTGAGGATCATAGCAGTATCTATTAGTATTTTGAGAAATATCTCAGATCTGTTTCAGTCATAATAGCTTCTGTTGTTCAGGTACAAGACAGAGACATTGTCTCTGAGCGGATGAAACTGCTATCTCATTTACATGTGACACGTAAGTCGTTAATTCAAGATGTTACTCTTTTTCTTTCTTTTTTTTTTTCTTTTCTTAGAAAAATGGAAAATGTTACCATGAAAACAGGGAGATGAAGGACCTAATTGCAATGAATCAGGAACAAATGCATTCAGAGTGTATGCCTCATCACTGACTTGACATGCAGCACTTAGAAGCAGAAAGCTCTTCTGCATTTCTCAGTGAAATGTTCTGTCATTCTGCTACTGCCATGCAGGACCCTCAACATCAGCAGTGTGTGCTGTACTACAGAGAGAGCCTAAATACTCAGAGTTACCCAGATGAGAGAATAAAGATGCAGAAGCTGAACTGACTGCTGTACACTTCTTCAGGAGAATCATGTTGTGAATACGTATTAGGAAGGCGTAACATCAGGCAGCTTGGGGCAGTTTTATCTTTTCGTGTTTGGACATTGTGCCAGGGAACAGCTAGGACTGCTTTTCACAGACTTTAGCCCAACAGTCTCTTTTGGATTGTCCCTGTTGCCGGTATCTTATACCCTTAAGGCTTGTCTGTGCTTAAAAGGGACAGCTGTACTGCTGGAGGTGTATACTTCCTCCTCCCTCCAGTGTGAAAACAGCTTATACAACAAGAGCAGGGGCTCTTTTGCCAATATCATTCTCAGGGTAAGCTGCACAGACAAAAGAACTGTTTACTTGTTTAATAGAATCTGCTGTGTTTTTATTATTATTGTTTGTTTTTGTTTTTAAGCCTAGTTATGTTGGTTAAAGCCATGAGATCTCTCTACTCCTGATAAACCTAGTTATGCCTGCAAATATTCAAAATGTTGAGTAATGATGGGGTATCTCCAAAGGCATATGAAAGGCTTCCTGGACTCTCAGGATTGAAATAGCTTCTTGTACGTATTCTGGATGGCATACTTATGTTAATTATGTGTGCTATTAGAAACATTTGACACGACCTTTGAAAAGTCAGATAGGCTCAGAGCACTGATTTCAGGGGGAGTCATATATAGAATTACTTTTAAGAGTATCACTACACTGTAGTTTCACAAACACCACGAGCTGACAGAAAGCTTCTATGGTGAACAAAACAGCCTGTACTCCCCCAGATCTGTTCCTTCCACCTCCTGTCCCTGACTCTCCTGTCTCTTCCCTTTTGCTTATATAAGAGATTGTGAAGCAGTATACTGAAAAGAGGCAGGAACGTCATCAGATTAAGACTAATTTGTCAGAAAAGTGGTTAATTTTAACATGAATTAACTCCTTGACAGAGCTGTCAGAGTGGCTGTACAGTGTAAGTGTGGATCTGACAGGAAGAGAGTAAGGCCCATGTGAGATGGCTTCTTCTGGCAGAGGTGCTCACTTGTGACTCATGTGCTGGGATCTGCAATGTAGACACGTGCACGTGCCTTAGTTTCTCCTCCAGAATAGGAGGGTAACAGTTCTTTCTCACCTCTCAGTGATACCGGGAAGATAAAATTTTACAGACTGCATGATCTTCAGTTCTAACAGCAATTAAATTTGTGTTCTATAGGTAAATTAAAGAGGCAACTACAACAGTAAAACAAAAAGAAATCTTTAGATATACAACAGGAATAGGTCTATCAAATTTCCTTCCCTTCACACGCTTCAGGACTGTAGAGTCACCCTGGCTCTGTGATCCTGATCCTGAGCTGTGCATAAACATCTCAGGACCCTCCATGTGTGCCAAACCCTTGAACATAGGTAAGAGAACTCATGAATTGGTTCTTATAACTTCACTGGCAAAAATCCTGATTGCAGGTGGTACTTCTGAGAATAAATCACAGTTATGCTGAAACATCTCAATATTGTTTTTATGTCAAGAAAGATGTCTCCTTTAGAATGTTCTGTTTTCAGAGACACCTGAATCTTTGTGAAGTCTAATGTAAAATACCCTTTGGGCAATTGGACAGTCACTGCTTATACATATCAATAAGAAGATTCTGTAGCTACGTTTGGTAAAGCGAGTCTTCTAAAGCTGACATGGTAATTTTTAATTTATGGTTTTTTTTTGTTTTTTTACTTTAATTTATTTTGGAATGGTTCTCGAGATGATATAAAGATGCATTTCAATTAAACATTGATCAGACTAATATTGAGTTACTAGTAACTTAAACGTTCAATTATCAGAAAACATACTTTTTTTATTAAGTACAGAGAGAACAGACCTAAAACCAAAAGACTCAGTGGACCCCTAAATTCTCTGGGGCTAACCCATCAGTAATGAACACCAGCTGTTCCACCCTGCTGATCAAGATCCCAGAGGGTAGAACATGGTTTGCTTCATGAATTAGGCATTTGAAAGAGCATTAACAGCAGTTACCAAGCTGCTCAGCTTTTCAGAGATAAGAAAATTATGCTTAAAAACTGCTTCATGACAATCTTTTACAACCAGTCAGTTAATAGATAGTCCAAGCTTTCTCAAATGAATTTACCCATATAATGCAACTTTTAGTGTTATATATTAGTTGAAGATCAAGTACGTAATATTAGCTTTGTTCTTAATAGAAGTGAAGGTTCTTTAAAATTTTGGAGAAAGCAGGAGCCATGATATTCATTCTGATTGGAAAATTATAAAGAACTTGAAATACTTCACCTGCTGACTTTAAGCTCAGCACTTCATTACAGCTGTACTTACCTTGTTTGGGGGAAAAAATTGTCATATATTTCTTAAACTTGAGTGAGTAACAATAAAGGCCGTGGAAAGCGTCTGTTTCTCAACACTAACAAAAAGACTGAAAAAAATTATGAAATGAAGGAAATCAAGACTACTTTTTATGTAGATCTAAATTTGTGGTCTGTGATGAAACAATTTCCTCCTTGATTTTTGTCTAAGTAGAGCCAGATTCATGGAAGTTTCAGGCCCTCATTTTTTGTAACATTAAGCCAACTGAAACCATAGAAATAGAAATTATTTAAAGTTCTTCCCTTTAAAAATACTGTCATATTTCTGTATGCTGATGAATTGATTACATTATAATGCAGACTGCATAGCTTATGAACAAACTCAGAATCTACTAAAGCACTGGCATGACAACAGAGTAGATGTTTACAGATGTTTTTTCCATCTCTTTCTTCATTAAAATAATGAAGAAATGCAGCTGTAGGTACATCTGAAGCAATCTTCCGTTTTATGTTGTTAGTCAGTAAAGCTTGATTACATGTCAGCTGAAACCATTGGAAAGACTGCCACTTATCCAAAGTTTTCTTTTGGAGGTAACCCTTTTGTGTAGTAGAATTTCATTTCTGATGAAGTCTTTGCCCTCATCTGCAGTGCCAGGGCTGAATTTTCAAAAGTCTTCAGACAGTTGAAGAAAAGAATAAGGGTTAGAATAGGGTGAAACCCAGAAAGAGAAAAAGAGAGTAGATTCATCGTCTTGGACCAGGAGAGGTCTGAACTAAACTGGGTAACAGGTTTCCTTTTTGCAGGAAACACAATTATTTGGGCAAGTCTGGATGGTGGAGTGGTATTGAATGAGTATGAATATTGTGCCGATGAAAGAACATTTAACAAAACGTATTTGGATGATAATTTAGTGACGCAGACATACAAAGCAGAGAGATTATTATGTATCTGGCAATGGTCTTCCTGACAAATAGTCCCTTTTAGATTTATTTATTTTTTTTTTGCATTTTGTTCTGCTCTCTTTATTAACCCACTTGTAAAGCAGAGTGTTATCTCAAGAGTTGTGAATAATCCAGAAGCCCCCAATGGTTACAAGGATAACTTTGAGTTACTACTTCCTTTATACATTAGTCTGTGTATATGTCCAGACTGACTTTCCCATGATTGTTAGTAGTCTTTGGAGGAGATGACATAAGATTTAAACGACTGATTATTTTTTGAGGATTTGTGCGTACAGATTTTGGATACATTTTCAAACATCGTTGCTTTTTCGAATGTACTATAAAATTTGATTTTTTAAGCATATTTAATAATCTAAGAATGGAGTTTATTTCTGTAATACTTTCCTTCCTAGTTCCATGTAAATTAATAATATGTATATAGTGAGCATGGAAATCAGGATCTAATCCTATAGTTTTATGTTACCATTTCAAGATGCTCAATTTGGAAATTAAAATGATAGTAAACTTGTTGTCAGGTAGCAGTTTCACTGTTTGCATAATATACATAGTACAAGTCCACAAATCAGGCAAAGGAAAAATTAAGCATCCTAAAAAAACATACCTTCTAGTTTTGTACTCACTGCTTCATGACAATTCATGTGTTTCTAATTTAACACCTCAAAATTCATTTCAGAATTCAACCCCAACACTCAATTCACCAGCTGGTGCATTAAGCAAATCATGTCATGTCATATCAGTCCCTATTTGTCCTACTAAAAGTCAACATTACATATTATTTAAGATTCTTGATAAACATGCATTATCAAGCTCTTTACTCATTATTGAAATGAATTCAAGTGTGTTAAAGGACCATGCATATTATACAATATGTATTATAACTCATCTTTCCTGAGACCAGCATCTAACTATTTGTTTACATTTTGATATTTGCTCTAAATATTTACTGTAATAAATGTTGCATTTCAAATGATTTTGTTGAGTTGAATCATTATTAATGGCTTATATATCCTTAAAAGCAACCTGAATTAGATATGTATATTTCATTCTAACTGGTAAAATAAAGTTGTCATTAGGATGTCTATGAAAAAATGACATCACTACTAAAAATTGAAAATTCTAACTCCTGATCATTGGATTAGAAAACACTAGTATGTTCTCTTCCTTACCAAAACACATATTTGTTCATAATGGACAATGAGGCTAATTATGCAGTATCTCCTTGCATGCTGACTGAAGCTGGTTTGCATGTTAATGTGGAGAAGAAACAGCATTAAGACTGTCAGCGCTGGACATACTTCAATGTTGCCTTTTAATTAAAAGTTCAAATTTCTGAAAGAATAGCTGGAAAAGAATGTACCGGAATCTTACACAAGAGCTTGACTTACAAAACACAGCAGTCACATGGGTTTGTTTCCTGTCACACACTGTTAGCATCAATGACATTGCTGCTGCCAAGTTCACTTGATCTATGCATAAAAGAGATGCTTACTTTTCAAGAGTGATTTGCCCAGCTATAATGAAAACATCCCAAATTCCTTCATAGTTAACATGCCCCTAACCCCCTTAATATGTGGCCATACAGCTGAAGGAAAACAGTGTTGAATTGCTGACCTTGCAACTTTTCCTATGGGTGGGGGTTGCATTGGTTTGGGGTGTTTTGTTTTTTCTTGTGAGGAGTGTAGTTTTGTTTTTTATGTATGTTACACAAAGACACATTTTCTGTACTTACTGGCTTATCTGCAGTGTGTTGCATGTACTTCTAGATTGCTGAAGCTCCACTATCATTAATGAAAATTGAGATAGCTGGCAGTTCTTTCAAAGCTAGATTTAAATCCTGAAAGTGCAACAGCCCAAGGAAATTAATGCCCCAAGTTTGTGATTTAAATCATTCCTTCCTAGCAGTAAGTGAATATCATATTTTCAAAGATAACTTTAAAGTTTCCCAGAGCTATTTATTACAATGGGTCACAACTGATTCTCTGGTGTAAATCCAAGGTAATTTTCTTTATGCAAGTTTACTCCGTTACCACACATCTATAAATTGGTGCACAATGGGCCCGTCTTTTTTTTAACTTCTTTGGAACGTAATGGCTCGGCTCAAAACAGAAGTAGTATGATATTAGCATATTTGGTTCATTTTAGAATCAGATACAATTATTTAAATGATAATTGGAATCTTTTCTTTAGAAAAGGCAGCATAAACAATACAGATATGAATTAATCATCTTCCTTTATGAACTTTACAGTTCAATGAAGAAGATCATTTAGCCAGCATAGAACAACTACATTAATCAGCATAATACATCTAAAGTTGCATTAAATAAATGAAGAAGATCCTTTTAGTAAGAAGGAGCTTTTCATTAGTGCAATCACATAATATTTTTTTTCAGCTTAAACTCATTCAGATTGTTTTTAAAGGTTTTTTTGTTTGTTTTTAGAAAAAAAAAACAAACATCAGTTTAGCTCTTATATGACAGAATTACATCAACATAGAATGTTGTGGTAATTTGGCATTTTAGGAGGGAAAAAAAAAAAAGACATTATTGTTGTTTTATTACTCTTTCCAATGTAGCATAAACTCTATGAAGCTGGAATTCTCTCATTGTAGGAAGATATTCCTGTGCTTCCCAGTCTTCATGCTATGTCCTCAGTAGACTTTCTTCAAGGACATTGAGAAAACTGAATCAATTACTTCTCATAACTTAATTTCAGTGCCATTGTTAAAACACCTTAGAATGATTTTGATTTTTATTTATTTATTAGTGGAAAAAGAATGAACTTATGCCTATTTTGGGGGACAATGC
Source organism: Anser anser (assembly GCF_964211835.1). Lineage (NCBI taxonomy): Eukaryota > Metazoa > Chordata > Aves > Anseriformes > Anatidae > Anser > Anser anser. Next base: position 20,399,085 of record NC_139720.1, read on the forward strand.
AGTCATTGGTCCCAGCCAACATGGGTTCATGAGGGGTAGGTCCTGCCTAACAAATTTGATTTCTTTTTATGATAAGATCACCCATCTAGTCGATCAAGGGAAACCAGCTGATGTGATCTTTTTGGACTTCAGCAAGACTTTTGACACAGTTTCCCATAGGATCCTGCTGGACAAAATGTCCAGCATACAGCTAAACAAAAACAACATATGATGAGTGAGCAATTGGCTGACGGGCAGGGCTGAAAGGGTTGTGGTAAATGGGGCCACATCTGGCTGGCGGGTGGTCACTAGTGGGGTCCCTCAAGGCTCCATTTTAGGGCCAGTCCTCTTCAATGTTTTTATAAATGATTTGGATGTAGGACTAGAAGGTGTTTTGAGTGAATTTGCCGACGACACCAAACTTGGAGGAGTTGTGGACTCTGATGAGGGTGGAAAGGCCTTGCAGAGAGATCTGGACAGATTGGAGAGCTGGGCGATCACCAACCACATGGAGTTTAACAAGAGCAAGTGCCAGGTCCTGCACCTGGGACGGGACAACCCTGGCTATACGTACAGACTGGGCAACGAGACGCTGGAGAGCTGCCCCGCAGAGAGGGATCTGGGGGTTGTGGTTGACAGCAAGTTGAATATGAGCCAGCAGCGTGCCCTGGCAGCCAGGAGGGCCAACTGCACCCTGGGGTGCATCAAGCATGGCATTGCTAGTCAGTCGAGGGAAGTGATTGTCCTGCCCTACTCTGCGCTGGTGCGGCCTCACCTCGAGTACTGTGCGCAGTTCTGGGCACCACAGTACAAGAAGGACATTAAACTGTTGGAGAGTGTCCAGAGGAGGGCGATGACGATGGTGAAGGGCCTAGAAGGGAAGACATATGAGGCTATGAGACATGAGTGGCTGAGGTCACTTGGCCTGTTCAGCCTGGAGAAAAGGAGGCTGAGGGGGGACCTCATCGTGGTCTACAACTTCCTCGTGAGGGGGAGTGGAGAGGCAGGTGACCTATTCTCTGTTATCACCAGTGACAGGACCCGTGGGAACAGTGTGAAGCTGAGGCAGGGGAAGTTTAGGCTGGACATCAGGAAAAGGTTCTTCACCGAGAGGGTGGTTGCACACTGGAACAGGCTCTCCAGTGAAGTGGTCACTGCACCAAGCCTGTCTGAATTTAAGAAGAGATTGGACTGTGCACATAGTCACATGGTCTAAACTTTTGGGCAGACCTGTGCGGTGCCAGGATTTGGACTTGATGATCCTTATGGGTCCCTTCCAACTCGGGATATTCTATAATTCTATGATTTTGTATTATAACGAACATACTATGTACCTAAATGACCAAGGGAAGACAGTTGATGTAATTTTCTGGATTTCAGCAAAGTTTTCCATACTGTTTCTTACGGTTTCCTTCTGGACAAAATGTCCAGCATACAGCTAGATAAATACATAATACAATGGGTAAACAACTGGCTGAGAAGTCAGGCTCACAGGGTTACAGTAAATGGGGTTACATCAGGCTAGAAGCCAGTCACTAGTTGGGTTCCACAGGGCTTGATTTTAGGTCCAGTTCTCTTTAATGTTTTTATAAATGACCTGGATGCAAGACTTGAAGGTATCTTAGATAAATTTGCAGAGGACACTAAATTAGGTGGAGCTGTTGCCTCCATTGATTGTAGAGAGGCCTTGCGGAGAGATCCTGACAAATTAGAGGGCTGGGCAGTCACCAACCATGTGAACTTTAAGAACTGGCTTCTGCACCTGGGACAGGGTAATCCTGGTTACACATACAGACTAGGGGATGAAAGGCTGTAGAGCAGCCTCGCAGAAAGGGACCTGATAATTCTTGTTGATGGTGAGTTGAATACGAGTCAACAGTATGCCCTGGCAGCCAAAAGGATCAACTGCATCCTGGGGCGCATCAGGCACAGCATTACTAGCTGGTCAAGGGAAGGGATTGTCCCATTCTACTCCATGCTGGTGTGGCCTCACCTCAAGTACTGTGTGCAGTTTTGTACGCCACGGTATAGGAAAGATAGAAAACTGTTAGAGAGTGCCCAAAGGAGGGCTACAAAGATGGTGAAGGGTCTAGAGGGAAAAATGTATGAGGAGCATCTGAAGTCCCTTGGTTTGTTCAGCCCAGGTCAGAGCAGGCTTAGGAGAGGCCTCATGGCGGCCTGCAGCTCCCTCACAAGGGGAGCGGAGGGGCAGGCGCTGAGCTCTGCTCTCTGGGGACAGTGACAGGACCCAAGGGAATGGCATGGAGCTGGGACAGGGGAGGGTCAGGCTAGGTATCAGGAAAAGGTTCTTCACCCAGAGGGTGGTCGGGCACTGGAACAGGCTCCCTAGGGCAGAGATCACTGCACCGAGCCTGCGGGAGTTCAAGAAGCATTTGGACAATGCTCGCAGACAAATGGTTTAAGTCTTATGTTGCCCTTTGTGGAGTCAGGAGTTGGACTTGATGATAACTCAGGATATTCTATGATTCTGTGATACTGTATGATTTATTCTAAGTAAATTGTAAGCATTGCCTGATCCTCTCGCCACCCTAGATCTTTTTCATCAGTATCTTGGTATCTCTTATACTTGTTCTTTCCACAATGAAGAGCTTTTTTTATATCTTTAGCTCAAGCTCTTCCAGTTTGGAGTTTGTTTCATCATTTGTTCCAGTATCTCTAAAAATATCAGAACTAGTATCTTATCTTTCCTCCATTTTAAAGACTGGTGCTAAAGTTGCCCATATCCACTATTCCAGCACCTCACTTGAGTTTTCAGACATGATGAACAAGATTTCAGAGATTCAGTTAATTCCTTAAGCACTCCACCAAGATTTCACCAAGCAGTATTAGCTAGAACACTTAAAACATACCTGAATATTCTTTAGTTTAATCAGGATTTAACCTGGATTTCTATGTCTTAACCTGGATTTCTATGTCTTTGTCCAAGCTAATTGTACTAAGGAAATGGTGACAGTTTAACCTTTTTGGCAAAATCAAGCCAAAGACTATGGCTTTCACTTTGTCATCCATTACATTCCTTATTTTTCCTTTTAACCTGCAGGGATGCATAGTTCCTCTGGATTTCTTTTATTTTTAAAGTAGGTAGACTATATTTTCTTCTTTATTGGCTTGCCTGTCCATTGCTAATTGTAATGTATTTTGTACCTCTCTACTTTGATTTCACATGCATATATTACATTTATGAATTAACCTGTGTCTTGTAAATTTGATTTTTGATTTTCAGGTGATTGAAAGACTCCTTAGTCTTAGGTCACTTGCTTGCTACCTGTCTCTCTCTGAGCTGTGTGTCCTTAATAGGAACATATGAGAGGCTGTACCAGGTCACATAAAAAAGGGCTGTCTAGCCCAACAACGTCTCTGTGACCATAGCTAAAGGAAGATGCTTAGAGAAGAATAAGAGGGGGTAGGCATGCATGCTGCCTATTCCAAGAAGTTATTACACTTTTTCTGTTCTGTGATATAGATAGTAATGGATATATCCGTACATATCAATGGATATTAAAAGGACATGAAGCACTTGAAACACCCTGCTTCTCCTAGCCATTCAAAAATTTTCTTCCCCTCCCATTTCTTTCTTTAAATATAGCTCTGTCTACATTTTTTTTCCCTCAAAATTTTCAATAATTTTACATTTTCGCTCTTCATGGACTTCAGAACAAATGTACACACTTTTGTTGTTTTATGGATACATGGCAGTATCACTTGATCACATGAAATAGGAACATAAGCCAAAGCCACCTTTGGCCTGGTGACCTTTCTAAGATATTTTGGATTTAGATTCCTCTCCAAGAACATTTCTTCCAGAGTATCAAATAAGCTCAGAGGATAGCTCCTCCTTGTAGGAGAGTCTCCAAATGCTAACATTTTCTGTTGCTTTATTTATTTATTTATTTATTTTTCTAGGTTTCAAAAATCTCCAATAGTTAGCCAAGGAACAAAGTAGAAGAAAACTTAGTCTTCAGAGCTGTTCAGTTTAATGTCCGGCTACCTCACTTTAGGCTTCTATCTGAACCATCTCATCTTGAGGCCTAATTGTCCTAGACACCTTATAGGCTTAGTTTGTGGGGAGAGGCAGCCCACGATGGCAGCTCAGACCTTAGGTGACCCAAGTCACTTTCAAGGGGCAAAGTTCACTCTATTGGCTGTTCCTATTGGGTATATGTCTTGTTCAGGTGGCTGAAGCTAGATGACATAAATAAAAGCTGTACAGTGGAAAGACAAATAAGACAAAACATTTTAACAAATATTTGAGGAAGAATTCTATAAAGCTTTTTTGGTGAGTGATATTTACCTTTTTCAAATTCATTTCCTACAGAAGTTTCAGTAGGCTTTAGTTGTTGAAATAGGTGTTTATGAAAAGCAAATTTCAAAACTTCCTGCTCACAGATCATGGGAGCATATTTTGGACATGCATCTGCAAGAGTTCTTGCCAGACATGTTCACGTGACCAGTGAAACACTGAAGAGAAATGATCCCACTTGAGTGATTTGAGCAACCGTAACTACAAGAACACAGCTTGATTTTCAAGTGTCCACGAATGATTATGAAGTTAAATGATTCAAAAAACTGATTACCGACAAAGTTGGATAAAGATTAGTTTTTTGAAACTGGATTCTCCACATAGATATTCTACAAACAATAATGATGCTAAACTTATCAAATAAAGCCTTTGCAGTGAGTTAGTCACTCAATGACAGCTAAAAGCATCAAAAGACATAAACACCCATCAAGAATTGCTTTGTTAAATTTGTCACAATTGACAGCCTTCTGTTAAGCCTCTGCCAGAATGAAAATGGGGTCTGTATTATTTGAATAATGTAAGAAAGAGAAATGTGTCAAGTCTGTTGAATTTATTCAGACTTTATCACTCTAGGGCCTTCAGTTAGACTAAAACAGCCAAGTATTCCTGACAAACATGTTGCCAGAGACAACATTTTACCATTAGTTAGCAAACAACAGCTAGAAACCTTTAAGAATATTTAAGATCATTTTAACTTTATTCCATTTTGTTTGTTCTTTAACTACCAAAATAGAGATAAAAAGATACTCTTAAACTGTGTTCAGAACACAGCAGAGAAAAATTAGCCAAAAAAAAAAAATCATTTACCCAGCAAAAGAAACATATATATTTTTTTTAATTCTATTTATTCATGTAATCATGTGCAAAATGTGCCAAAGAATTAATAATATATTTTGCAAATAAGTTATGATCTAAGACATCAGTCTGAAAAAGCACATATACACACGCCTGAGCAGGAAAGTACTTAACCATATGCCCAGCTTCACTGGGACTTAAGCATATTGAATGGGATCCTTTCCAAAATTAGGGCCTAAGTCAGTGAGAGAGCCAGCTCTGGTGTTAGAGGAGAATATTAGCACAAAAGCTCATCTGAACTAATTAATCCTGTAGAGTTAAGCTCAACTATAATCTTTCTGGGGTAATCTAGAACATTTCATTTTCATCAATCTCATTTACAGGACTGGCCTCAAAGAGCTGTGGTGGTATGACCAAACTATGGGAAGGGGATGAGTGGTGAGGGGAGATTGGGCAGGAAGCTACCACCACCACTCCTCAGTTGGAGCCTTGCACAACACCTCCGAGAGGTGCCCAATGTGGATGGAATGTGGTGGACTGCTCTCCAGATGCTCCAGGTCCAGGCATTGTTTGCCTTGACTTGTTGGGTAAGATTTTCCACATCTACTGTTGTTCTTCAATTTACTGGGATGTTGGTTTGCTTGTTAAAGGGATGCTCTGATTACTACATGTACAAACTTAGTTTCTGTTGATTTAAGGAATCTGACACCCTCATGCTACTGCTACAATTGGAAACACCTAACTTTGTCTTTATTAGACAAGTGTTTGGCTGATCAATCATAAAAAAAAAAAAAATGCTTAAAATTAATTCCTCTCTGTAGTGAAATACTATTTATGTGGGTTCACCTTTCATCCACTTTTTCTTGTCACCAAGGATTTTTCTGTGAGAGCTGCTTGTTACAATGGTTGATTCTGAAGCTGATTTTATAGCTACTAAGCAAATTGGCTCTGTCATTGATTTGTATTGAAAATAAGCCCGGAAAGCAATAAAATCAGCTGCAAAAAGAAAATTGCAATAAGTTTGAAATGCAAAGGCAAATTCAGCACCATCCTTACAGCAGAACGTGTTGTAAGGGGAAATACTATTGGGGTTCTTGGCTCGTTCTTTCATTTTTTGAGTTGGTATATTATGAAAATTGGAGAAGCACATTAACAGCTAGGTATTTTCTGTCCTCAGAGGTGTTATTACTCAAGCATACTTAGCAAACTTAGGCACCAACTGGAGATTTTTTTCTGGTGCTCAGTGAAAAAATCTGTAATTTAGTAATTTGAAAATGTGAGGCTGAGAAGTTTGAAGGTAAAACAAGAACACTGAAGAAATGATATTCTCTTTGAAACAGATGTGTGAATTCTTGTGAAGAAGGCAAGCTTTCCAATTTGTTTGAGTTCCCCAATGTTCTTCCACAGTGTGAGATATCCCTTTGTGAAAATAAAAAGAAGGAAAAAAAAATACTAAGGCATTTAACCCATACTTATTTCAGCAATAACGCATCACAAGTCATCCCTACTACTTACCTCAGGTTACTCATTCCCATTCTTCTATCACTCCCATATATTGCTAGTAAAACCATTTGCAGAGCTTTGCAGAGAAGCTGATTAGATAAGTGACCTGAGTTAAACATAAATCTTTCTCACTTATTCATTTGCAGAGTTAGTTTTATCCAGATCAAATCCTGATCTGGATGACCACACAAGACCTACCAAGTCTGACACGGCTGGGAGGTGGTAAGGGAAATACTTCAGGTGCCTGCCAGTGCAGTTGACACTGTTACTAGTTTAAACGAACTGTGAAATTGCACCAACCCATCTGCAATCTCTGCCTTCTCCCCTTGATTGTCAAACAAGGATGCTTTCCCTTTAGAAGAGCTGTTTCTTTAATCAGGTCAATTCTTCAGTCCTTCTCATGATGTTGCAGCTGCAGAGGCTGAGATGGGAAAGCACAGGGACCTGTGTCTGGAGGACAAACGGCCAGGCAGTATGGCATGAGCAGGTGATGCTTTAGGTGAGGAAACACCTGGAGAGCTTTCAGCTCTTGTAAATTGGGAGGGCTCTTGGTGAGGAGGGAAAGGAGTAGAGATGGATGAGGATGTCACAGCCTGGAAGAACTGGCAAAAGAAATACACATCAAACCATTCTGTCCATCTTTTTTTTTTTGAGATTTCCTTTCTTTATATAAATCCTGAAATTAGATTTAAGGCATGTAATTCTGGATGAAAAGTCGACACAGCAGCTTACCGTAGTTTAGCTCCCCTATTCAAATTTCATGCCCTTTAGGCTACTTGGGCTACTTTTTCTTGGGAAATACCATTAAAGAAAACCTCAGGAGAAACTGTGTGCTCAAGCCTTGTGCAGTCCACATGACTGCATTATAAGGCTTGTGCTAGCAACCATAACTTGTGTATCATTGTTCTCCCTCTCGGCAAGCTGCTTGCAGCCCAGCTTTGTGATCTGCTGGCTAGCTGCACACACAAATGGGTTGAGGAGCAGGAGAGAAACTATGGTGTGCAGGCCACCCTGGGCTGTAGGTTGCCTGCTGGGGAAGACTATCCAGAGCAGAGCCAGTAGAAGGCACGATGCCTCACTGCAACCCTAAGACATGGAGGTGACAGCCTGTTTTCCAAGATGTGACCAAGGTGCACTTATCATGAGACCCATCACCCAGATGTACCTTTCCCTGACCTTCCATCTCATGTTTCACAAAGCAAGGCAGAAACACACTAGTAACAGCTTTAGTCCTGTGTGGGGTGCTTGTGGGTGACGGAATTCAAAGTAAAACTATCCAGGAAAATACGTTCATTTTTGAAGAGAATTGAGCCATGAGGTCTCCATTACTATTTGAAATTCTTTTAAGATATGACAATCATGGTTTGAATTTACAATAATTTCGTCAAAGATATTTTCTCATCACCCACTGAAGTTTTTTTCCCCCAGGACAGCATTTAGCAGCTAAGATTTCTTGATATTTCTTCACATTTTAAGAAATATTTTCATTATTTTCAATTTAATCCAGTTAAAACTAATTTGTTTCAATGAAATAATCAATCCAATTCTATTCAGACTCAAAAATGTTGAGCAGATAATGATCAGGCAATGAATTTGCAAACTACAATGGATTTTCAAAACCGATAGGGTTCTAGCAAAATCACACTGTGTGTTTGGATGTGATCATCATGAGTGTTAAATTAACTTCTGGAGAGCCATTAAAGAGTAATGATAATGTCAGTTCTTTTGCCCTTTTTTTTTTTTTTTTTAAGTGACAGAAGAAAATTGACTGCACTGAGTTTGAGCTTAAAAAACATTAAACTGAAATAAATTGCTGTTAAGAGTTCATTTCTTTAACCTTTTGTTAGATAAAAACTCAGAACTGGTTAACTCAGCAGCTGAGAACACATTTAATCTTGATTGCTTCATTCTAGCATTACTTAATTTAATTTCTTTTATCTTTATCCCTGCCTTTGAAATCTTACTAGCTCTTTCCAAGACATTGTGGTTGATAGTCATATTACTCTCATGTGAATTTGTAGGGAAGGTGATGTTTCTCTGCTTTGAAAGCAATGCCACAAATGAAATTGAAAACCATGCTTTTAAAAGGAGAAAGAACACTTATGATTCGGATAAAAATATAAACCTTGGGACCAATACAAAAATTGAATTATAAGAGTAGCCTCATTTACTCATACCCTACATTTAATTTACATTTTATATCAACCCTTAAGTGCCAATTTTAATGCTAAATGAGCTGTTACTTTTGAAATAGATTATCTGGTTTGATGGAGTGGCAGAAACTTTGATATCTAGCTCAGCACAAGGATAGTTGAAGAAAGCCATCTTAAATGCAACAAATTTCAAGGACAACATGAATCTATAGCTCTATTCATTAGTTATATGGCTTATATGGACTGAGAAGCGGTAAAGTTATACTCTTCAAGCATGTATCCAATGTCTCCACTACTGAAATATCTCTGAGCATTAACTTGTCCTAGCATGTGGATCTTTTAAATTATTCCTGCTCAACTGATTCTGAGAATATTTTACAATAAATTGACAAAAAAACAAACAGAAAAAAAAAAACTGAGGGTCTGTGTCAGGGTTCAGGTTACTCCAACTTTCTTTCAAGGCTGGAAATCAGACAATATTCTGGAGCAGAAGTCTCAGAGAGCAGCCCAGGCTGCTTCGCCAGAAATACCTGAAATCTGTCCACAGTGGAGTTCCAAGTAGTCTCTGGCTGTGTGGACACAGCCTAGTTTGTGTACTTACCTTGTGGCTAAGCAGTTCATATCTGATCAGGGAACTGCCTAAACTTCTCCATTAACCATCAGACTTGTTCTGAACATGTCTGAGACACTGAACTAGCAAAACCTAACATTTGTTATTGTTTTCACTCAAGAAGAAAAGTGTCTCGTATCACCATTCTTATGGGAGTCAAACAGTCTGAACACCAGCCTAGAAAATCTCCATCTTGAGGGATGGGAGTCTGTAGCCCTTACTGCCAAGGAAATCACTCCTACTGCAGTTATCACTATGATGGCCACCAGCCATAAGTCTGATTTCCACAGCAGCCAGCCTACTTCTCAGGGAAGAGTGAAGGATTTGTATTTCCACAGAAAAAACAAATGAGAAAGGTGCATCTCTGACAGCCAGCACATAGGGTCTGTCAGACACCCACAGAAAAAGTCTTACACTCTGCTTTGTTTCCACTACTGCTTATAGATTTATCCAGTAATTAACTTTTATAAGCAAGATTCCTGGGCTGCAAAGCAAATTATTACTTACATAATTTTTATTACATTAATATCTACAGACCCTGGCAAAGCTGAGCTTTAATATTTTAGTCAGGAAGTTCATTTGTTGAGGGACAATCCTTAACAGTTTACAGTGTAAAGAAGAAAACACAGTAGAGTCAGGAATGGACTTAGTTTTTATGATTTAAGAGTTTAGGCCTTCGTGGGTTCTTTCTCCCTTGTGTGAACTTCACTTAAAGTTCTGTGTTTTTGTCTATCCCATTTTTATGGTGAATTGAAAGGCCCTGTATGCACTGAAGCATCCAAAATATTTCTAATATCTACTATCAATCAGTTTGTTTTTTTTTTGTTTGTTTGTTTTTTGTTTGTTTGTTTTTTGTTTGTTTGTTTTGAAAGGCACTAGCATGACACTTATGACATAATGAAGCTATTCTTTATATCAATAAAAACAGACTCAAAATGAAGTACATAAAGCAAGCCATGCTACATTTTTCCTGTGAAAGATTTACATGCTACTAAACATGCAAACTATCCTAAATGTGCAAAAAGCAGTAAAATATCTGCCTCCAAACTGAAAGCACTAACACTTGTGGGAGCTTAATTTTGATTAATGATATCTATTGCTATAGATATTTGATACTCAGATTTTGACCTTAAACAAAGCATGAGCTGCTGAAGAACCAGCAGTCATCAGTTGTAATTTATAGTTCTGGCTTTTTCTACTCTGCATTTTTAATAGTCCTCCAAGTATTGTCAGGATTAGATCCAGTAACATTTTTGTATGAGGCCTCGTAAGAAGAGTTGATTTTGATAGTTCATCAAAATGAAATCAGTGCTGAAGCAATGACCCAGTGACCTTGGAAGTGGGGTTTACAGTAGGAAAGATGTGAACTGAATTTGCCTCTGTTCTGCTTTTAGAGGCACAAGAGTATGCTTTCACATGAGTAGACATGCTAGCAAGCTATGCTAGTTTGAATTGACTCAGACTACATGAATCCAAACTGGTGTGCTGCATTCAATGCCTCTGAGGTTTATTTGGAGTAAAAGATCTGTGTCAGTCTATGCACCAGAGCTCTTTTTCTTTCTCTTCCTTCACTCTTCATGCACATTTCAAGCTCTATGGAAAAATCTTATGACAAATAAGCAATCTCTCCCTTTTGTTGTCCCTCTCTACAACCACTTGTAAGCATCAATAGAACTGGCTTAAATTCTGCTCTTATTGATGTAAAGATTCTTTGTATTATTAGGATGTCTGAAATGCTATATATATATGTGTGTGTATATATATATAAATATATTTTAAAGAAAAGCATAAAGAAAAACACAGGTTCAAATAAAATTTTCTGGGTGAACTGGGGGAAAGATGTCAAGTCTTCTCTGTGATGGATGCTTCTCTGTAAGTGGCAAGCTATACAATTAATCCTCAACAAGAACACTAGATATACATATCTATATATCTATATTTAAATATGTAGATACATTCGGTATAACTGCATTCACATGTGAGATTGCATATTGTTGCCATACTGCTCTCTAGATAATGTTCTACTGTTGATTCTATAATTAAAACATTCAAAGTAGATGGAAACTACTGGGATATTGCATTATATTTGCACTCAAGCCTTCTACCTTGTCGGGTCTACAAGAACACTGCAATACAGAAGACTGTTGAGTAAAGACTAGATTGTCCTTGAATCATGTGGGGAAAATGAATATTTGATGGGAGATATTACTGTGATCTTTCACAGATATTTACTTGAAGTCAATGTGAACATTAGAAATTTCCTTCGTTTCAGAAGTTTTATATAACAGTATCATCAAGACCAGTAACTGAATGTAGCAGAACCCAAGACAGGCTAAAATTATATATATACATACAAAGGTGGGAAAGGCAGAGTTGCAGAGGATCTACAAATCATATGAAGAGAATGATGCTGATGGAAGGGGAAGAGGGTGCTGGGCCAGATCACTGCACTCACTCCTGCTCCTGCTTTGCCCCAACCTCCACACCCTGCTGTGGGGAAGAATCTCTCTGTGTGGCTCCATCCACCTCCTCGCCACCTACACAAATGGCTCTCAGATGAGAGGAATGCAGAAATGTGCCATGCTTGTGAGGGGAGAAGAAAGACCAGGAGAAAATAGAAATAAAATATAATTTAGGCTGAGAAGATGAGGGCTTATCCAATTTTTATAGTTTGCAGACTGATTTTAAATCTGGACCATAACTCCCAGAGAGCAAGTGAAATTACAGTCATGTGAACTATGACATAATTGAGGAAAAAACAGGATCTTGTACAACGATGACCGTATGCTCCTGTCTGCCAATAAAATTAAACATTTGTATTTATTTCTGTTTTCACTGTAACCATTCATCCCACTTTTCTACTGTTTTGTTTCTAAAAGTTTTAAAAGTCTGAAGTAGTATATTAGTCTTCTTTTTCCTTATCTAGACAGATTTTCTTATCTACATCAACTCTGAAAGTATAAAAGAACTGTTTTACAATTATGTGTTTAAAAGTCTGCTATATTTCTAGCTGTGAAACTGAACTTACATTACCTCAACTGACCGGACCCATTGCAGACTCTCAGATGGAATGTATGCATCACTCTTTGCCAATTCAGAGGTTATTTAATACGGTATGTCTGGAACCAGCTTTTTTGTTGAAATGTTTTGGCTAAGAAACTATCCAGATGAGTCTACTGCAAAACTATGTGCTTTGACTGGGATTTTCAAAGACAGTCTGGAATCACGCCACTCAAAAATGGGACATGTTAAAGATTACTTTTTTTGGAGAATCTCTCTCAAACCAAAGTTTTTGTTTTGTTTTGTTTTGTTCATTTTTATTTATTTTTATATAGGATTAGCACAACTCATGTATGCATGCATTACTGTATGCAAAACACTTTACATTTGTTCCTCAATTCTTTCACTGTCTGTGTGAAAATTATTTAATAGAACATCAGCAGAGGTAATATGATAAAGACAGGGAAGAACTGTAATTTAGTCATGTGGATGACAGTTATCATTTTGCACTATTTTGTTTAGCTGTACATCATACTATCCAGAAATGGTTAGTTACTATGTTAATAGGAATAGCTGATGTATTGCAGTAAGTGCTGGCATTTTTCTGCTGTGATGGTTTTCTATTCACACTAATGAGCATTTTTTCTTTTAGATTGGTTGCACTGTTTAATTCATTGTTATACTTATTTGACACCCCAGAACAAATTCTGCCCTCAATTATACTAGTGTAAATCTATGATAAGCCATCTGTTGTCATCAGTGTTAGACCTTGATTTGTCCAATGATTTAAACAAGCATTTAAGCTTAAACACATTTTCATCAAATGCTGATAGTTAAGGATATACTGATTTTTATTATTATTATTATTATTATTAATTTGCTTGTTTTTTTTTTTGTTTTTGTTTTTTTTTTTTTTTTTTTTCCTTATGGTGGTGAAAGGAAGAGAGTTTCAGCTTGTGTAGTTCATTCTACCATTTCATATATATGAGTATAGCTATGTATAGCACAGGCTGTAATGCCGTGCAATGCAGAGAGACCAAACAGAGACTGATTTGTTCCTAAAACCAGTGGTGACAGTGAACAAAATATTAAGTCCAAGTCAGTAGGTACTGTTGCGAAAGAAGAGCTTGTTAACCTGAGCATGGCAGTCCCACTGCTGCAGCTATTTTGCTTTTGAAAGGTGACTGAAAATCTATGGACTCTGTCAGGAAGGCTTTGGTGATTTTAGCTGTGGTGAGCTCAGGTGCGGCCTCACCCAGATACCTGCCCCGCAGCTTGGCCTTAGTGAGACTTGGCACCTGGGGTAGGGGCAGAAGAAGTGAGTATGCCAGCTCCTCCCTCAGCCACTGGAGTTCATAGTCTGGCATATTAATTTAAGCTGCTTTCCTTGGCTGAGAGTTGTCTGGATGGTTTTTCAAGTCCTGCAAGGTAGATTGGATTCAATTTTTCATCTTACTCATCATTAAGTGGGTAATGGGCAGTTTCAGGCTTGTAATGAAACTAGGTCAAACAGTAGCCTGCTTGTATAAGCTCCAAATGTCTGGTTCACTAGAGTTTGCTGTATCTAAAATGACAATAGATGGTATTTTGATGGACTTTACAGAGCAGAAAGGATAGACGTATATTAACCATGAATAGATTTTTTCTTCTAAAATATACTGAAAATTAATTATATCCCAAGTCCAACATCTCACTCCTCAGGTCTATAGAATGTGGTCAGAAATGCAATTTCAATGTCCAAAATTCAATTTGTGTAGTTTAAATCCTGGCAGCTGTCACTGCATTGTCTCTAACCCGCATCTCAATAATCCTTTGAAGTCCAGAATTTCAGTCTCCGTGGGAATATAATGCAAAATAGCATAAAATCTTTATATAGCTCCCTCTACTCATTCATTCAGTGTTGCAAGTACTTTGTCCAGCTTATGAGACAATAGATAATATGCCATGCTACTCTCTTTAGCAAAGCTAATGAAAATAATGATAATAATAGTAATAAACCAGTTTGCAGTTCCCCATTTTTGAAGTTTTTGACGGGACTGTCACTACCACAGATGTAGATAAACTAAAAACTTATGACTTTATAAGTTTCCAAATGCACATCTTTGTTCATGCTTCATAATGAAGGAAGCAGGGAAAGGAAGTAATGAACCTAGACACTGAAATACCAGATAGTGAGTCACAGTCCTGGGGTTCTCTCATGGTCATTCCTTCCAAGCCCACAGCAAGTTGCTGAGCTGGGCTGTCCCATTTCTCTTCATGCCTGTTGTTTCTTCTGAGCTTCTGTGAAAACAAACAAACAAACAAACAACAACAAAAAACTTTTACTGTGTGCTTGTAAGAAATACATGGTTTAGTCAGAAACCAGATTATGAATGTTAAAATATGATAATGGCACCTGGTTATGGTAAATAACAGAACATTCAGTCAGTAGACAAAGAGTAAAGTATCAAAAATGTTCAAAGCTTCACTGAGTGAAAATGAAGACCTGGAAGAATAGCAGCAATAAGGGATATTTACAAGTGCACAAGAAATGTGAATGATTAAAATTTTTAGACAAAGCTGAGTACCCATCTTCTGGGACCTATAGCCCTTTTTGCATAATCTGCATTGTGAACCCAAACCAATGCTACTAGAAAGGATGACGTTTCAACTTTTCTGGACTATAACCCCATCAGACTCAAGTCTAGTTCTTGTCTCTTTTGCTCAGTCTCAAGCCTTCTTAAAGAGTGCAATCTATGGATTCAAAAATACTGTGGGCCAAAAAAAGGGCTAAGAGTGTATTATAAATACTTCTGTATTATAAATGTTAGTCTATTCCATTAGGTTGTTGTGTGGAAGTCAGTGCATGACCTGAGCATGTCTAATGGATCAGGTTTCTGTAGGGAGTTAGGGTAGATTTAGCTACCTTGCTCCTTTATCAGCTTACACTGATGCTTATGTGCTCAGCCAACACATCTCTAAGTGAAATGCCAGTCCTGAGGAACTTGGTGCGTTGAAAGAAAGGAACGATTTGATTTGATTTTGATTTTAAGCTTGGATGGGACTGGAGTGTCAGCAATCTGAGAACTACAGACCTGGTGTCAAGGACTTAGGGAGTGAAAATGAAATCTAGTTTGAGGGACAGGTAGCTGCTTCTTGGGCTTGGTGTAGCAGTTTGGATAAATGCCTGTTCATATTTTTTTTTTTAAAGGAAAAATCAATGTATTATTTTGTTCTATCCTGACCCCACTTATTACTTGAGCTGAGTAAATAATTCACAATATATATCTTCCCTGACAAACTGAGCTGCTTTTTCTGCTCTTGGACATGAATCTATTAAACCATCTGCCTGTAGCTATGAATAGATTGCAGTTTCCCCATGTTTATCTGTCTGCAAAAATGCAATTATTTTTTTTTTCTTGCCAATGTTATTATCTATAGACTGATTATGACCTGATCTCTGAACTGTATTTTCTGGTCACAGAAATTAACAGGGTTTTATATTTCGGTCACAGGTACAGAAAGCTCACGTGTTGTTATCTGGTGTTGTTAAAACTTTTTTTTCTTTTTCTTTCTTTTTCTTTTTTATATATAAATTGCCTGTTTTGATGGTTGTTTTTAAGATCTATTATGAAAAAGCTTAGATGTTTCAACTCTATTCAATAATAAGAGCTGGGGGAAGATACAAAAACAGGTACAGAATAAAATAAAACTGAGAAAGGGTAGTTAATAGAACAAGCAGGTTTCTGAGTCATATCTGGACCTAAAGCTGACATGGAAATTTGAAGTCAAATGTGTTCAAAATACTGCAAATATTATTCTGAAATTAAGTTTTCTGCTGTTCTTTTTTGTTATAGCATTCAGTGACAGGCAGGAGTGGCAGGATACAAGTGGAAGAAACCATAACAGATATGAATATACTAAAAAAAAAAAAAAAAGAAAAGAAAAAAAAAAGCTCACAAATGTTTTGGGAAGGATTTAGCTTTGTATTGGGATGCATTTTTCTGTAGTCACCCAGACTTTTTTATGCTTGATTAATCATTGCTAATTTGTGAACTGGCTAAGACAAGGGTTACTTCTCACTTGTAAGAATGTGAGTCATCTTGGTGGATCCAAGGCATGCCACTCTTTGTCTGCTGTAAAATTATACTTTTCTGTCTTTCTAGAAATTTGTTTAATTCAGCCCTACAGCTGGATGAACAACATAACACTGAGTGAATCATTTGCTGTCATCCCTGTAAGCAAGGTTCTTGCAGTAACTCTGAAATCAGGTCTAGAACTAATGCCAAATTTAAAATATGGCCCCAACTAAGCTATTTTTTTGAGTAAATGTGAGAGGTCTGTAATTCTCTTATACATATATTTTTATCGTATGAAATCAAATCTGAGAAAAGATACAGAAGAGAACTGATACTGCACTGAGGTCACATGAGCTTCAAATATAAATAATAATATATTTGCTGATAATAACAACTGCATATTACAGACTGTTATACCGTTAGCATTCCTAATGATATATATTGATCACCTTTAGTTCACTAATTTCAATGGCAGTTTAAAGCATTTGGTGTAGCAGTAGGTAATAACCACATTACAGGGTAGAACTTACCGATGCGACAGCTTATATGAAGAAACTGTCAAGTTAACCATGACATCTTAGGTTATACATTGAATCATACTACATATTCAAGCTGAGTAAGCCCATCAAACCCTGTCTATCAAGAGGTGAATAAAGATAGTCGGAAAAACCTCTGAAAAATGAAAAAGATTTTGATTGAAATTTTAATAATGATTGTTTTCACTACTGAGATGTTTGAAAAATGTTTCCATTCTTTTCACTTTTTTTTCTTTCTTTTTTTTTTTTTATTGTGAAACTTTGTTACTCATAAATAGCCAAAAGTTATAAGGTATTTTCTTAATAGCTGACCTAACAAAGTGTGCTCAGGAAGTATAGTATAAATGGTTTTGATTTATATGCCTTTGGGATTATGCCAGCACATTGTGAACACCTCTGAGCTGATGAAGGGGAGGTAATCAACCTGCAACCCTCTGATCTACAGCAAAATTGGGGAGAGCAGCTTGTTATCTTTCATCTACAGGATTTCTGGGTATATTCCTGATTCATTCTTGTGACAGTTACCTCATCACCCCATACGGTAGTACTATACCCATTTTCCTGTGTAGAAAAACACGGCATGGGGTCCAAAGAGTGGTACAGTCTAGACAGATTTACTACATGACTAATTTTGAAAAGCTGAGTTGTCTATATTCTTTGCTAATGTTCTGGTACAATTTTAATAGTCAGGTTAGCTAGTCTCAGTGCTTGTCATCTTTTTCCTATGTCCCTGTGGGGGATCTGACTCAAAATATGCTCTCACTTCTCACTTCATGATAGTGTTAATGTATGCACAGCCTCTGTTTTTATGCTTCTGATTTTTTTTACTGTCTTATATTAGTGTTTTATCAGTAAAGACTCCTGTCCTTGTATTGGCATAATGTTGGCCCAAAGCAGTGGAAAGTCTGTCCAAAAATGCATACATTCTAAGTATCAGTCATTTTTCAGTACTTGAGTCATTCCTGAATGAGGATCATAATACCTTCATCTTACATGGGGTGCCTTGGCTCTACAGAGATGACTCTGAGAATAGTAACTCATGCATTGACAGTCCCCATCTGCTTTAATAGGGATTTACAACACAGGTTTCATATACCAAGATCACAGAGTTATTTGTATGTTTAATAAGCTCATTGTATTTCATTATAAATCTATGTACTCATTTCCTACTTGGTATCGAGTCAAGGACAGCCTTTACTTGCCTTGAATCTTGTGATGAGATCCAATGCTGTAGCAACTTAGATGTGATTAAAAAAGCACCAAATAGTAGGTGTAGTTAAGGAGTCAGTTACCAAACATTGGTTTAAAAGACTGAAGCTGAGACAAACCACTTCTGGAAAAGTAAACTGAATAATAAAGTGAGAAAAGCTTCATAGGGAGACAAAAGTTGTATAGTCAATAAGGGAATTTAAGTTTAGAGGAACACAAAGACGCAGGTAGGTTTTCTATAACTGCCTAATTCAGGCTCTCTACAGTAGGAACAGAGTAAATTTGGGCCTGAATGGCTGGAAGTTCCCTGTATACTTTTATTTAGTCTGAGATCTTAGTGAGAGGAAACATCCAAATGGGCCATAGAGAAGGGAGTTGAGTTGACAGTGGTGATCTATAAACTGCCTTGCTAACTGTGCTTGAGTTTGTCTCATTCATTGAGCTGAGAAGCTTGATTGACTGTTCATAAGACAGTTTAGCACCTAAGCTTCCCTGCTTGGAAATTTAATAGCTAGCATCTGTCAACAAAGAAATTCTCCATTCTATGCTCACCTAAAAGTGTACCATAAATGTGGTGACTTATAACTGTGTAGTAAGTGACACGTTTTCTCAAGAAGGATCTAGTCATTTTTCAGCCTTTAACAAACATAGCACCCTAATGTGTATCTCCCCCACTTTTTATTTTTTTATTTTTTATTTTTTTTTCCACAGAAGGTTGAAGGCTTATATGTACACAGATGATAAAATAGTCTAATTCTGCCATGGTATCAAGTCACACATCCAGAAAAATAAGCTAAATGAATACAGGCTGTATTTTTTTTTTTTTATGATGTATTAATATACAGACCCTGACCCCCTTTGGAGAGGAAAAGTGCAGTGATGAGAAATTTGAACCTGGAGAAATTGGTATATCATTACTTAGAGAAGTAGACACCAGTCATAGTTAACAGTTCATAAGAATTAAAGGATTAATAAATTTTACATATTTGTTAAGAGTAGGATGAACTAAATATCTGGCATAAAAGGTCACAGTCCTAGAAGAATAGCCTGTTTATTGACATTTAATACAATCATTTTAGAAGGTAAAAAAAAAAAAAAAAATTACTCTAACTTAACACGACATTCTTGATGGGAGCATGTTCAGGAGAACTTAGTGTTATGCTGTAGAAGGCCACTCAGCACTGGAATGGAAAGCCCTGAGTTGTCAGTGGAACCATTGCTGTTTGATACAGGACTTACCAATGCAGAGAACAAGAATCCAAGTCTCCTCCCTCCTTCAACCATCCAAGTATGCAAATTTAAGAAAATTACATTAAATTATTCTAACTGAAAGGTAGGGAGAACTCCATGTGATTAACATATGAAGATGTCCCATTAGGTACTCTGTTGGATTTAGACCCCAATAATCCATGTATAAAAGAGAAGTGGGGACAGAAACATATGCCAGGCATACCTATAAACAGATAAACAGCTTACAAACCTTTTGCCAGATGCATCAGTTAGGGTTGGTTGTGTAAAAGTTTATTCTAATTTTGCAAAACCAGTGCCTTGAGAAATGGACCTTATATTCATGTAAGGAGGTTCCTGTACATGTGAACAGATAAAAGAACCATTCTTCATCATGCTAGAATGTAGAAAAGCATTATTAGAAATGCTCCCATAACCTTTGGGAAGCGAGGAAAATGATAAACAAATCAAATGAGATAGCTGTATCAAAGAGCTTTTCTTTGAGCTTCTAGTTGAAATGAAAAGGATGTCTTTAAAGAGCTTGTGTCAAGGGGCTCTTTCACAATAACTACTTCTATATGAACAGCACCTTTCAGTGAAATGTATTTAGCTAATTGGGTGGAAAAAAATTATAATCAATATTGTGAACAAGGTTAGGTCAATGGTAGGAACTCAAAGAATTATCCTCAAAGCTTCCTAATCCCTTTGTCTTGAGAAGTTGTCAATATGAGCATCACAGTAAAGAAATTTTGGCAATATAATCTTCAGCTGAAACTAGGTAAGATATCCTTTTCATGTTTAATGGGGTCAAAACTTCACAAGGTTAAGGATGAGTTACTTGAACAGCATTTTTTCAAAATTTCAATTGTAATAGAAAATACCTGAGAAACCTACAAGGTAAGGTTGGGATTATTTTGTATGTCTAAATGAGGTAATTATTTTCTGTTTTAGCACTGAAATCACAAACAACTATTTTGATTTTTCAAAGTTGTACTTATATATACATTTTTTTCAGTTTATATTTTATACATGTTTGCTTAAGCAAACCTGCAATACTCATTTAATTAAGCTTTCATCAGGTTTAATTTTCTCTTTTCTGGAAGTTCTATGGTCACTATCTGGATGACATAAATAGGGACATCAAAGAAGTGTTGAAAAGGGTAAATCCCTGTGATGTAGAAAGAAGTGTTGAGGTTTATCACAGCACCTCATGTTTGAATACCAGTGTCCTGGCAAGCATTTAGCACATAGTTCTAGTGGACTTTAATTAGTCCATATATAATTTATTTGTTTACATAACTTCCTTGAAAGAGGTACTTCCTGAATTGGGAACCAAGGAACAACTGAATGAGACAGAAAACAAATAAACAGTTATTAAGAAACAACCTCCCTCTTTCTTGGCAGAAATAAACTGCCAAAATACTGCATTAATCAGTGAGGAAGAAGAATAAAGCAAGATGAAAAATATTTTTTTTTCTCCCACATATTCTGCTGATAATTCAAAGCCCACCACAGATGTAATTCTAATCTGTCTCATGTTGTGGGTGAAAAGACTCATGCAAATACCCCACTTCTTAAATCTATACTCCTGTTTCAGCTTCTCGATGGATTATGAACAGAGGAATTAGAAGAGTTTGGGGAAGAGTGCACAAAGGATCCACTTTGAGGATATCTTAGAGATGTTAATAGGTATCATCTTCTACCTCATGCAAAGGATGCAAACCTATGGAATTTTATTAAAGAAGTTAAAATATTTTCTTCATATAGAAGTGAGTCTTAGAAGTATTGTGAGATAGAGTAATAAAGTGAAAATGTCTTTTCATCATTTACTTAGGTTTAGATCAGTTACAAGCTTGCATTTTTATGGAGTTCTGTCATAAGAGATCACATCCTGATTGAAATCTAAGAAAGGAAAGCCCAGTTATTAGAAGATCCAAAATTAATCTCTAACAAAGAAAGTAGTTCACCAAAGTCTAGTCTGTTCATTGGTTTATTTTCAACTTAGGATTCAAAAGAAATAGCAGTTCTGTGGTTAAGCAATGATTGAAGAGGTTAGTAATAGATCAAAGCAAAGGATAGGAGAGAGATGGGTGAACATCTGGGAGGGAAAATGGATAACATTTTCTTTGGTCTGCTCTGAGAAAAAAATGAGAATGTGAGGGAGAGAAGGGGGAGGAAAAATAAGATCAGACTTCTAATGAGAAATACTTTTGTTCAGAATGAACAGTGAAAATTTCCAGACAAAAACTTGAAAGATGCTACTGCCATACATTAATCCTTCAAAAAACTTTCTGTAACTAATTCCTAATTTGAAACCTGTTACTTTGTTTCAAAATACATTACACAATTAAAATGCTCTGAAATTGTAAGTCAGTTTTATTCTTGCTCCTTAGAGTTCTGCTGTGTTGCACTATATTACAAAGGGATTTTTTTTTTCTTCTATTTTTTTTTATTTTTTTTTCTTCATTCTGAGTTATTTTCCTCTGGAAATGAAAGATTCTTCTGTATTAACCTTATAACATTCTTATGCCTTATGGATATATATTTCCCCTTTTTCCTTAACAATTAAAAATATTTTTACTCTTATTTTCAACATTTTAAACTTGTTTCCTCAGTAAAGGAAGTCAGCAGGCAAAATGTTCCTTTAGTTTGGCATATAAATGGATCTAAAGTCATATATTCTATCACTAAAAGAAAAGTCAAACTAAATTTCTTAAAACAGTGAAGTTTAATTTCAATAAACAAATAATTACTATATGTATCCCAAGTATTTCAAAACGTCTTTGATTTGGGGATTAAATATATATTTGTAGTACAGTAAACACCTCTGGAAATATTAGTCTTCATCTAATTCCATCTTTTTGATTCTGCTAGTGGACTTTTATTTACATCCCCCCATTCTTTCTGTTGACAGTGCTCCTGACCTGCACATGGAAATTATGGCAACTTTCTTTAAAAGAAATTTGTCATCTCTGCTGGGTCTGCCAATAATACTGTTTGTGATGTTATGGGTGGAAAATACTAAGTGTCTCCAACTCTTTACCTGTATCACAGATCAAAATAAGGCTTAAGGGCAAATTACATGTGTGACTCCCAAAATGTGAATTGAAGTATTGTATGTCAGCAGGATACAGTCTCCTTATTAAGGGAAAATCTGTGGGTGGAAGAGGGAATATGCTGTAGATGCACAATTAGAAAAAAACCATGTTCATCCCTGTGGTCCAGAGGAATCTCAGAGGCCAGTTGGTGGTGGTAATGGATAAGATGCCCACCATTTTTTTTGGTGGGAATATTGGATTTAGGCATTTTTAGGGAATGAGGTACTTAATTTTAGGATGAGAGCTCTAATCATTGCGCAAATGAATAAAGGAAAGTTCCTCCTTTGGATCTGGTTATATAAAAAGAATTATCTTCTATTGCATTTCATACAGAGACCAATTCCATGGTTATGACTTTGGTCTTGGGAGATAATCGCTCAGTCCGAGAATATGCCCCCAGGGTTGGCAACAGTTGAGCAATGGGTTTTGAAGGTCACAGTTTTGGCCTTTGGCAGAATTTAAGTACTAATTTGTGGGATTTGGAAGCTTTCCCAAAATCAGAAGCTGTGGTGTAGCAGAGAATGAAATCCAGTTGTCTTGTGTCGCAACCCATAAACACTGAGCTCCGGAAAAGAATATGAAATAATTTGGATGATAAATCACTGTCTCAATGTAATAAAAAAGGTTTTCTTAGGTATTTAAAGAATTAGTCAAAAAGTTTTTGTTTGTTTGTTCTTTTTTTTTTTTCATACTGATAAGGTAGATGATATTTTGACTCTAAATATTTTAAACGATTGAGGAAACTACTGTGAAGGGGAAGGTTACTACAGTCTCTGTGAGAGGCCTATCAATGCACTTTCATGCTTATAATTTAAAATTACATTTTGCAATGGAACAGATGAGGGAAATTAGTTCAGAAGAACAATTTCTTAAAGCCAGATGTGGCAAAGAGTGATGAGAGTAACTGTGTTTTTAGAATTCTATTCTCCACCACTTTACTAAGATCACAAAAAGTAAAGATTCATTAAGTTTGATAACATGGAAAAATACACTGAAGGGATGTTTGCAAAAAAAGTTTCCTCAGCAAAAAAAAGAGCTATAGCAGGTGGTTTCACTGACTTAGATACCCGAAGCCCTCATTCAAGTGCATTGTTACTGCAGAACAAACATAAAACCTACTGTGCCTTGCTATTTAGCCATGACATTCATTGTGGTTAAAATGAGTATTTCAGACATTACTTCAAAAATATTTGTTGGGAAAGGAAAACAAGCCTTAAAAATACATGCAAATGTAAATGTAGAGCTGGGGGGCTGCAGTAGCTACCTTTCTTTTGACTTCAGGCTCAGATTCCTTTTCTTAGTAAATCAGTCTACATTTAAATTAATGTCAGTAAGAGAAAAGACCCTTCTGTTGACTTCAGTAAGGCAAAAGATAGATTGTTAGATTTTTAATAACAGGCAGTTCTTCAGCAAGGCAGTTATACATGTGTGGACTGGGGCCGTACTACTGTAAATTCTTTTCTAGAATACATTTTATTATCTGTGAGGCTGTATAATCAGGCAGCTTGTCAGTCTTTTGAAAGGAGAGAATAATTGCATCTTCAGAAGTCACATAGTGGAGACGTTACACTTTGATTAAGAACAAACTCACACTTTTTTTTTTTCCCAGTGAAGGATCTTCAAATGTGAAAATGTTCAACTAACTTTGAAACATATTTCACAATTAAAGAAAATTTGAGGAAAATAAATATTCAAGCAACAACAAATTTGAAGTGTGCTTGGTACTGAATGAGGGAGTGAGACTACAGCAGTGTTTAACAAAGTCCAGTCTGAAAACAGCTAGAGGAACAAGAGATTATTATACCTCTTTTTTCCTGTTACTTCTGTATAAAGGTTAGCTCTGTCATTTTATATTTCTCAAACAAATTCATCATTCTGATAATCAATGGAAAAGATGTTTCTAACACTAACTGGCTGGAATTTCAGTTTATCTACAAGAATAAAGGGTTAAGAAAATCTTCTCTCCCCTTAAAGTGCTAAGAGCCAAGAGTTTTCACTGCTTTCATTTGTAAGAAGAGCCTGATTGAAAATACTTCTGTTTCACTTTTAAAACTTCCTGGCTTTTCATTCGCAAATCACACGTTTGTCTTCCCCCGGAAAAGCTTTGCTTTTGTTTTTGTGACCTACATTTGTAAGGCTCCTAATTAGCAGGCAGCACTGGGATCTGCTGTCCCTCAATGGCTCTGATGCTTTGGGATCCTAAGCTAAACAGAAAACCTG
The DNA here is from genome assembly GCF_964211835.1 of Anser anser. NCBI lineage: Eukaryota > Metazoa > Chordata > Aves > Anseriformes > Anatidae > Anser > Anser anser. The sequence goes on from NC_139720.1 coordinate 20,423,794, forward strand.
TTGCTGAAATCCAAATGAAAATAGCTACTGGCTGCCACATTTACATGAACCAAGAAACACAAAAATTCATCATAACTCCAGATTTTCCCATATATTGCATTTGTGTCCTAGTCTGGTAGTTATTGAAGTTAATTTGAGAAGGAAAAAGCATAGAGGTGAGGTGAGGTAAGTTTTGGTAAGTTTTCATTGTCCTTACTATAAAAACGTACCAGCATTATATTTGTCAAAACATTCTTTCCTTCATTAGTGTTTACAATTGCTTCCTCAATTTTCTTTTTTTTTTTCTTAAAATAAATAAAATATTTCCTTAGCCTCTGTAGATAAGCTGCTCATTATGTTTACCTTTGTGTTCAAATGATCATTTTAGCTTATGAGAAAGTGGCACAACATCCTACTTAAATAGCATTAGACCACACAAGAACTAATTCCTCTCTGTTCTAGTTGTCAAAGTAAATAGCAATTTGGCTGGAGCTGGAATGCAGCATTTGACTCTACTTTTTGTGTTAAAAAACGTTATGTACTGTGGTGAATTGATATGAACTGCTGTGTTCAAGTACATCAAACAACCAACTACTCCCATCACAGGATCTTGTTACTTGCTGGATGACATTTTTACACTCCTGCTATGCCTATCCTGAATAGTGCCATGTTAGTAGCTAGCCAACCTAATGCTTTGTTCAACCCAAAAAGTAATGTCATTACCATTAGAACAAACAAAATTTCATATTCTTGGGATTTGCCTTCTGCTTGACTGCACACTCTGAGTTTATTGTGCTTAAAGACACTCTTTTTCTCTTTGAAATTTGCTTGTGCCCATTAGAAACTTACTTATGATGAAGCTTTTTCCTAAATCTCACCACCTACGACATTTCTTAAAATTTTTAGGAACTTTAGGTCATGGCCATCACTCCTCAGAAATCAAGCTAAAGTGAAATTAGGTAATGTGTACAAAAGCTTTTGGGAGACACAGATTGTGACTGAGTGACTGTTTTTAATTTAGGAATTTAGGTTGGAAGGACTTATACCTAGAAATACATAAACTGTATCCCTCATTGTATCCATTGTCTGTACAATGTGAACCAGTTACTTCAGGCTAGAACCAGAGGAGCAGGAGGCAGGCTTGGAGACACCTAAGTAACCTCCCACATAAGAGATGCTTTTTCTGTTCCAGGACTAGCTAATAGTGGGACAGAAGTATTGTCCTAGTGGCAAGACTAGCTTGTTTCCAGAAACCATTTTCCTCGGAGTTTTTCCACCCTAACCATACTCCATCGTCTGTCACGAGAGGGGAAGGTATGTGCTGTACATCATGTAGTCATTCTGCAAATATGCAGTCATGCTTGAATTTTCTGGGAAACTGCAGGAGTCATTGCATATGTGCTTTAAAAACAACTTTTTGCAACTACTAGACTCATTGCACATATAGAAAACTACTAATTCCTGTCTCCCTTGCAAAAGTAGTCATTCTGTAACTGAACAGCAAATCTGGTATACCTAAGGGTTGTGGGACATATTGCAGAGGGTCAGAAAAAAAGAAGTTGCTGCATACAACCCTCTCCTGAGACTGAACAAAGAGGGCTGCTTGCAGCCTGGATGCATGTACATTTGCAGTGACTCATCCAGTCAAAAGGGTTGCACAGTGGAGACTGAAGGGAATTGATGCTCATGCTGAGCAGTCGCTAAAGTACCAAGAGAGATTTGGCCTGGATATCAGTCCCAGGAGCAGAATCAGGAAATGTTCGTCTTTTATTCAGTAGACAAGATGGTTTCAAGAAGGGAAAATGAAGTTTCACCTTTATTTAAACAGATATTTGTCTTTGACAAAGTGGTAAAATTTCACCAGGAAAAAATTAAGTCTGTTCTCTCAAAAGGCAGTTTTCTTACTCAGATAGACAGATTAATATGTGAATATAAGTCTCCCATTCTGTCCTGGTTTCTGACTCTGGGGCTGTTGGCTATAATAGGATGGTTAGAAGAATATTGCCTTCTCCTGCCTTGCATTCTTCAGTGCATTAGATGTTCTCCCCTTCACATACGAAAAGCATCCCCTAGCTTGGCTATGGTTGAATTACCTGCTCAGAGCTTTCAGACTTTAGACTTTTTGGTGCCCACTTTCTGGCAGAAACACAGGGCACGCTTATAAATCACAGTGGGGTTAAAGGTTTCCAAACTGACGTGTCTGCCTAGTGCAGCACAGTGCCAGGCAGAAATATGAAACCGAATCTCAGACCAACAGAGTAGCATTATGGTGGCACTGCATTCGTTCTAGTGCACGATTCTAGAAGGAAAGGCTGATTTGACTGGCTCCGACCCAGCAAAGCTAAAGCAAGTAAACTGCTTCAGCTTTTTTAAAAGACGCAGTCACCACCAGCTTAGGACTTTTTGTGCCATATTTGATTTACATAGACATATGCTTATAAGTAGTTTTATAGTCACTAAGGGCTCTTGGACTTTGCCGATATTCTTCACAAGGCACTTTGCCAGTGCCAGAAAGCTTTTTTAGCAAATGCTGGCTGCTGAGAGTTCTTCCTCTCAAAGCTTGCCTGTTCTGTTGGCTCCTGGGATCATCTGTACAATGCACATCTAGGTAGGATTTTGTCTCTATGTCCATTGAGCATCTAAGCTCTCACTGCACTCAAAGGAGATCTTGTCAGTGGAGTATAGAGAAATATTCAGCTCACAAGTGAACAGAGTTTGCTTCAGGTGAGCTGATTTTGTTCTCAAGGTAGGTTATTTAATATGTCAGTCCTCAAGTTTCCTCCTTTCCCTTGTGCCATTCTGTACTCTGGAAGCCAAAGTCACATGTGTCACAGGAGCAGTCTAGATCTGCAGTTACAAGAATTTGCTCTGCACAGGAATGATGCTTTGATGTTAGCTGTTAGCCCTTAAATTGTCCTTTACCCTGAAGTTACCTTTCATTCAACCCACATTAAGGCAAGAACAAGCAATATTTATCTGTGAAATCTTAAACAACAGTTACAAAGGTTTAAAAAACCTGAAGTATGGCAGAAATAAAATGATCCTTACTGATTTTTTCTTTCTGTGTGTCCAGCAGATGGGTTGTGGATGATCCAATTACTAGATCACTTATTAGGGTCTTTTGTACAGGAATGTTAGCTTGTATTTTCCATCTTTTCCTGAGTCACCTAGAGATTTAAGTCAAATCCTCTCTTTCTGTCTCCCCTGAAACATTATTGGTCCTTTATTATAGAAGACAAGTATAAGCCTTTTTTTTTTTTTTTCCTCCTTTTTTTCTACTGTCTATTGACAATCACCACCTCCCACCTCTTTAGAAATCATAATGTCTCAGTGGAAAGCCTAACATCCCAGTACCTCCTCCCATAAAAACCAGGGGGGTTGAAGCTCTTTACTTCCTTCTTCACTTCCCTTCCATGTGAACATCAAGCAATTCTCACGGGGCTTTTCCAAACCCTGAATGTTATTTTGATAGCCACAAAAAATCTAATGTATAAATGCAGTTCTTGGCATGAAGTCCAGCAGTGATTCTTGACTGAGATTAGTGAGGACAGGAAACAGCCACTCTGGAGTAATAGCAGACTTGGCATGGCTCAATTCCCACCTTACACTCCATAAATGCCACGACAACTTCTTAGGTGTTCACTGCAGAGTTTGAGACTTGGAGGCCTCTAAATGTCTCCCAAAGGAGGCGGCCATTCATCTGTGCTGCCTGCCATTTCAGTAGTGGAAATGGGTGCCCATGCTCATTTGACAAGTTCTGCTCTTTTGTATTAGAGTGAATTATATTGGGAGAGAGGAAGTATGAGTGCTGCAGAAGTGCACACATTGCCTACTTCGTAAACATAAAGGCCTCTCCCATTTTTATTCTTTGTTCCACACAATTATTTGCCATGCAGTAAAAAAGTGCACATTTCACCTCTAAAAATACAGTTGTTCTTTTCCTATCATCAAGACACTAGCAGACATATATGTTTGCACTCTTGACTGAAATGTTAACTGCAATAACAAGTGACCAAGGGAAGCGAAATTATTTAAAAGACTCTTGAACTCAGCAATTTTCTGCTGAGTTGGAACTTGCAGCTTGCTTTCTCTTGTTCCGCATAAGATCCTGAGTGAGGAGATAGTCTTTGTATGCAATCGGACTCAGACGCTCCCTTTCCTAAATCAGCTTCTGGGAACAATCAAACTCAGCAAATGCTCCCGTTTCCTTCTGCCCCCTGCTCACAGCATCTCCCTGGCAGTGAATGGACACTCTTATACAGTAATGACTGCATAATCAGAGAAAAATATCTCTATTTTCTTTGCTTTTATTTAAGTAAAAACATTTTTCAAGCAAGTGGAGACAAGTCTATTTCCCACTTGCTAACAGAGATCTTATTGATAACTGTTACTCAAGAAGTTTTCCATAAACCTTGCCACACAGAGACCTTAACTACAGGACAAGCAAGATATGTAAGGCTGATAATAGTATTGGGAAGCCTACAATAGCTACCAAAACATATATGGTATTAAACCTATTGAGCATTTTTTTTTTTTTTTCTTCTTTGAACTGAAATAATCCTGAGATGATCAGAAAATCTAACATTAAAACCAGCAAGTACCTCATATATAAAGCAGTGAATAAAGCGCATGTAAAACTATCCTGACAGCAGTAGCAAATGTATTGTTTTTAAATAGATACTTAGTATAAGTACCTGATGCCAGTCTGAGGCAGCAAAAGCAGTCTTTAAGTACTTTATCTGGTAGTTTTATTTTACTGTTGTATGACTCAAAACACACAGAAATAGATCTCTGACTTTGAATGTACTATTTTGCTTATATATATATGTTTGCTGATTATTTTATCATCAAGATTCTTCATCAACCTTTAAATTATAAAGCGCTTGCAGATTTCTTACACTGAAACTTCAGGTTGAAGGAATAGCGAATACCACTTACACTATGATTAATGGAAAGTGGTTTTGGTAAGAGTGATGTGACAGCACTGTTGCTAAGTCTTTCAGTGTCATTTTGAATCTCATCCTTGTTTAGCTGAGGCATAACATACCTTCTTGAGACATTTTACTGCACAAAGATCCCTACTTCCTTTTTATTTTAAAATTTAATTTCTATCACTACTGCTTTGGCATAGAGTTTCTTGAAGATTTATAAAGCAAAGTTCTAAGTTCAGTGAAGTTTCTGGGAGACAGAAAGACTGGGAAGGTATTGCCTAATGGGGCATAGCACAAAGGGCAGGAAAGAGAGAACAAGCAGAGGTTATGAAGTTTTCTGATTTATCTTATTAGGTCCCACTGTATGGTCTCCACACCTGTAAGCTCAAAACTTGACAGCTAATGGTAATATGTATATTCATGTAGTGCTTTTCTTAATTCGTGTCAAATGATGAACTATGTATTAAGTAGGCTAGGCTTATGAACCTGGGTGCTTTACAGTCCAGATTAACTCATCAATGTTTCATCCAAAATGGATATTTTTGCACAATTAGATTTGAATATTAAAGTAAAAATAACATTTAGGTGTTTTGTTGTTGTTGTTGTTGTCGTTGGTTGCTTGTTTTAATTATGCAGCTTTTTCTAAGACTGAAATTTATTTTTGAAACTTAAATGGAATTGTCCCCTATGGTTTATGTCTATCTTAACATTTAAGGAGACCTTACCTATGGAATTATTGTTTTGCTTTGTTTTGTCACTTTGCTATTTTTACTAATATAAAATTACTATTCAGACGAAGTAGTGTGACCAGAAGGAAAACAAACAAACAAAAAAGGCAGATTTGTCCTTTGCCTCCTCTTGAATATGTATTTCCTTACCAGAAACCTAACAGTGACAGTAGTACTGTTCAGTATGTGAAACCAAAGGTTGTCAACACATTGACGTACAGGAGATCTGGGTGTGCCAGAATAATGAAATGTATCTAGGCACCATCACTAAACCACTGAAGAGCATCTATTGTGTGATTTGGAGTGACTGCGTGCTGGTGACAGGGCAGGTGTCTCTCCATTCTGTGAGCCCTGCAACAGGAACTGGACTGAAATGGATTTATGGTAACACTCAGTTCAATTGTGTGTGATGTCTTTTAAGCATGGTAAGGCAAAGGCTGAGACTTGGCACCCTGGAATACCTCTGTGAAACGGTTGTGTCACTTAACATGTCCAAAAGACTAGGCTTTAATGTAAATGTCTTCCTTCCATTGTTAAAGTTGTCACGAATTCGTATATACCCTACAAATAAGTTTTTCCAAGATGTGTCAATCACCGTGTTTTCAAACTGTCATATCAGTTCTTTTCTATAAACAGATTTTATTACTTAACATTGTGTATGGGACCAGATGCTCATCTTCAGTAAGACAGTGTTACTTCTTCAGGTTAGAAGATCTGATCTGATCTGATCTGATCTGATTGACACCAGCTGTGAATATGATCTGTAGTTTGCTTTGCAGCTGCCTTGAGAAAGTCATCTGGGTTTTGGTCTCCTGATGTATTGTCTTTGTTTCTGCTGTGTTTTGACTTTGTAAGAGGATGAGAAGGTTTGACCTACCTAACAAAGAAAGCTTTGATTGGGGCCTGGCTAATAGAATCCAAAATTAATGTTCCCAACAATGATACTTTGTTGCCTGAATCTTTTACTTTTTCAGATCGTAGAAAGTTAAATATAACCTGGATGTGGCTGTTCTAAAGAACTACATGTCAGCATTTGATTAACTACATTTTCTGCTTGGATTTCTGTGGAAAATGACTAAAGCTATCACTGCCTCTGAATGTGTGTGCCCAACCCAGTTTAGCAAAGGAAAAACATTTAGAAATAATTGGCATTTCAAAAGTTTTGTTCAAATACTCATTTGAGTAAAGGCGATAGGTCCTCAAAGTGTTTGGAGTGATCACAGAGTATTTCAGGCTGGATGGGACCTCATGAAGTCAAGTGGTCTAGACACAGGTCTAACCAAATCAACTTGTCCTTTTGAGCCTTGAACACATTCAAAAGTGTAGGCAACATAACCCTTCTGGATGTTCTGGTCCTGTATTTGACAACCCTAATAGTTAGAAAAAAGTCCTCATGTGCAATTGAAATTTCCAGTCCTCCAAATTGCGTACTTTTTCTCTTGTCCTACAGCTGTGTTCCTCCAAGAAGAGTCTGGCTCCATTTTCTTTGTATCATCTGGCCACATATTTGTGTAATTGCAGTGTAAATTCACATTTCTTCTCATATAAAATTTAGTGTTATACTGAGTAGGACTGGTTGATAAATGTAATAATTTACAAATAGTGTCTTTGATAGAAATATGTTTGGTTAACAGACAGTTTTAAAAGTTTTACAGTAGAAGAGCCAATATATTCTTCAGATTTTTGTTTGTGCATCCAGAAATTTTAACAAATTTTAACATAAATGCAAAAACATATCTGTAGAATATTTGCTACTTATTTTTTTTCTAAGAAGCTCATAATAAGAAAATATTTTAAGACTAAACTGAAAAATACCAATCGTATCACAAATGAGAGATGATTGAAATAATTCATTTGTAATCAAATGTGTGACAGCTAACTTTTACTTATTAATTGCTGTCAACTTAGAAGGATTTCACAATTGATTTTTGAACAGACGCATTAAAAATAAATAAATTAAATACTGTTCACTACAAATTCTGTTCCCGTTATTTCTGGTGCAATTGTTAGTGGCTTTCTAAAAGTGTGGCAGGCATTACCTTCTTATTAACAAACCTTTCAGATTAACATTTATCCTTGTCCTGGTGGTTTTTAGATCAGAATGAGAAGCTCCAAAGGACGTGGTCATTGAGCCTGAATGGTTAAATAACAATGAAAAGATGAAGTAATTTGTAGACTTGGACAGCTGTGGTAAATCATTTGGAAAAAAATAGACTTATTTTTACTAAGATAAATTCCAAGATTCTTCATGGATCTTGACTGAGTCCTCTTTGATCTGTAGTTGCATAATACATAAGAATTTGGACCAGGTATTTTGAACTCACACTTAACAGAATGCACAAAAATGGGTTAATAAATAATTTTCCTGCTAAATAGAATTGATTTTCTTGTGGAAGCTGTCCTATCAATAATGCAATATATTTTACAAGAGTTAAGAAAAGGTGGGACAGGAAAGGGAAGTGGTTCTTCACTCCCAATAAAAGCATCATTAGCACAAACAACCCAGCAGGCTTTAATTTTCTATATTATGTTATGTTATATTATATTGATTATATTATATTAATTATATTATTATTGCTGAAATACAACTGAATAGGTGTGGTTCAAGTAAGCTCTCAAATATACAATCTTCATGTAAGAGCAAGGAGAGGCAAAGGCTTTTACCAGTAGTTCATGAGAAAATTCTCTATTTAGTTTTACGTTTCTATTTTATTGATGTTTGCAACAGGAACTAACAAATGTCTGTATTGGATATCTTTCATGTTGTGCTCGAGCACTGGAAACCCATTCTCATTCATATGATACTGAGATATGATATAGAGATACTTAAATAATTGCCTTTACAAAAAAACAGCTGCCATTTTTACTGTGATATTTTGCTTTCACTGTTAATTCTTTGTTTTATCTACTATTGGCATTCTAGTTATTTGGCTGTGAATTTTTCTGAAGTTGTACAGGAAATTGTGTTCAGACTCTCATAGTGGAATCTGACATAGTAACAGTTCAGCAGCCTATGCAAATTCTGCTTTGTCCATAAGTCAATATAGTAGGTAATACAGTCAATAGTACAAGTATGCTGAATTCCATAAGTGCAATACGAGGAACTGTATTTACAAGCTGGTGTGTAATTTAGACAATTATTGCCACATGCTGTCATGATTAGATGATCCTCTATCGCACTCAAAATAAGGCTTCACAATAGCTATATTTCTCTGCTTTTGATTAGCCAAACAAAAGGCGATGAATGAACAGCTCATGTTTTACTTCAGACCTTATCAAGATTTAGCCTGCCAAAGCTCATTCTGCATTGACTTGACTTCCAGTCAGCAGCCCTACTAAACAGAATGCAAATCGATAATCTCTGAGCTCTCTTTATCATGTTGCTAAGATTGTCTGTGAGAATGAAAAGCTCATAAAACATGTCGTAATAAAAGGTCTGGAAACTGAAGCCTTCCCACCCTCAGTATTCATTTTACCTCTTTACTTCTATACCTTGCAAAGAGCATAATCACTAAGAGCTCTGCAGGAGCCTTTTCAATCCCTGTGCTGCCTTTTAACATCAGAATCGGGAAGGAGTGCAGAGACAAACCTGAAAATAACCCAACCAGTTTTCTGTAAAATGTTAATGCTGATTTTGAGTGGAAAGTGGAGTTTAATTTATATTTCACAGAGATAAAGGATAGTAACTAATTCTTTGACAGATCCTGCTCCTGTCCACGTAAATGGCAATTTATCAAAGTCATGACTGTATGCTATTTAAAGACCAGCCAAGCAAGGAGCTGGAGGCCTTTGAAACTGCACAGAGGAGAAACAAATAAAGAACCTGGTTAACATTTTACATTCTGTAAAAGGACTGGTTTGAATTATAATTTCCTTCTGCAAGTCAGTTCAAAATAAAGAACTGGGGACTGAGGGCATAGAGCAGCAAGCTGAAGATGAAGATATATCTCCCTAGGCCTGAAGATTAGTAGTTTTGGAAAATTCTAGAAGATGAGTTTCCTTCCATGGAAAACATGTCCTATTGTTAATTTTGGAGGTGATATGGATTTACACTGCTCTAAACCAGTCTGGTTTGAAGGCCTAATCTGGTTAATTGTAATATTATAGTGCTTATCACCACAATGGATTTTCTGAGAAACAAGGAGCCTAGAGAGTAGGTTCCCAGATCACATGCATCATCAACTCAAGCAAACACATTATTCAGTGTCTTTCATAAACTGCATTATGAATGCAACAAGTCTTTTGTCTTCAGAATGTCTTTGGAAAATGGTTAAAGAATCTCACTTCTCTGACAATTAGAGATCTTTCAGTTGCAAGTATAGAATTTGATGAATTATTGTTAGTTCTTAAACAAGCATGTTTTAGTATTTTTGACTCACTTAATAAATCTGGTAAATTTATAGAAAGGGATTGTGACAGTTCATCTTTGTTTTTTAAGATTAAAAACCCAGACTCCTTGGGCTGCTCTCACAAGAAAAGCTTTCCACTCATATGATAATGGAAGGGACCATTCTCAATACATCTTTCATTTTGAATTTACTTTTTCTGTCTAGTGAGACTGGTATGTAGCACTCCACCAAAGCTGGACAGGAGGCCAGATAATGTCAACAGTTCCTCTGAACTGTGTTGCAAATGCCTCAGCTTAGTGACCCTGATGTCATTTGTTTTTCATGGCTGCACAGTGCAACCAGCTCTGATCAGTTGATATACCCAGGTGTATTTTTTCAGCATTCATTTCTATAAACTCTTGGATCATAGCAGAAATTCCAGGTGAAACTGGTGAAAGTCCAAACTGATGTAAACCATAGTTTTAAATGGCCCTCCATAAATACCTGCCTGCAAGATCTTATAAGAACAACTTTTCCTAACTTAAGCATTTCAGTAAAGTGCCTAAAGTCAAGTGGGATGAATCTAGGCGTAAATGTAAAATCTTCTGATATAAAAAAATAATGGATTTTGCATTTTATAATTATCACCACTAAAGGTTTTACAGAGGTGTGAACTTACAGCAATTCTTGATGTTTAAATACATTTTCAATAATCAAATCAACAGAGCATCAGGGGGTTGTTTGAGATGAAATAGATGTATGTGATTTTATATAAATGTGTTGGAGTCATCAGAGGAAATCTTCTCCCCCTTGCTGTCAAGGGGAATGCTGACCTTGGCTGTGTCAGATCACTTTTCAGCATCATCCTAGTGTGCTGCCTTGCTGCTTCTGTCACACTGAAATGAACTAACATAACAAGGAAAGAGAGGAGTGTGCAAAGACATATTTGAAGCATTTTTTCCCCAAAACATTTCAAGGGGAATTGGAGAGAATGGTGAGATACTATGCTTACTTAAAGACAAAGGGCCTGAAGTGAAACTGGAAGGTACTGAATTTATCCTCTGGAATGCCTTTGGAGTTGCATGTACACTTTCAAGAACAAAAAGACAGATAGTTTAGAGAAAAGAGCTCTAAATGTTACTGGTCACTGATGAAGACAGTTTTCTACTTCAGATTTTAAAGCTATTGTCATACTTGGCAGTGTTCAATAACTCTAATTTGGCCATTAAATTTCTGTCACCTTTGCCCTTTCCTAATGATTGTGACAAAATGCTGTCTGCAATCAGCAAGACTCAATCGTTGTGGGAATAATTTGAATAAATAATCAAGCCTGCAGCTCATCCATCACCTTGACTGATTTCTCTATTCCCTGTTCACCTCTTCATGACATTTGGCAGGTCACTTGATATAAAATATGCAAGCGGTGAACTGAAATAGCCCAAGTCTGCTGAAATATGCTGACTGAACCTGTCATCTTAAAGAAGCTATGCACCTTTGAATGGCAAGCACATATAGTTTCTGTAGGCTTTTTTTCTTGTCATGTTTACATTTCTAGGATGGTATTTGTCCCCATTACATTCATAGAGCTTTCACATATGAAAGATGAGGGTTGTCTGTTAAATCTCTCTTGGTTTGGTAGTTTCCAAATAGATAAGAAGAAAGGAAGAGTGAGCAGGAAGAAAGGCAGTAATAGGGAACTCAAAGAACTGAAGAAAGCAAATTGAAGAATATAAGGTGGGGCCTGAAACTGATGAAAAGAAAAAAAGAAAGAAAAAAAAAAAGCCATGTAGAGTTGTCTTCTGTTTTAATAATATCAGCATAGCTGTATTTAATAGGGTTAAATAGGCCTAACATTATTTTACATTAAGGGTACATCCAGGTGAGATCACCTGAGTATTTCTATGGCTATCCACTTGCCTCTCTGCTAGACTAATAGCCCTGGCTTTGTCCTGGACAGAAACCAAAACACACCAAGTCCGCTGCAGCTGCTGCTCTGGAACTCAGCCTGGAGTACAGGCACAAAACTAAATTACAGTCAGTGCTGGTGTGGTGATTTTACTTGGCTAAAGCCAAGCTCCACCACAACGACTCTCTCACTCCCCCCTCCTCAAAGGGAAAGGGAGAGAAAATACGATGCAAAGGGCTCAAGGTTTGAGATAAGGAAGGGGAGACTGATCAACAATTATTGTGATGGGCAAAACAGACTCGGCGTAAGGAGATAATAAAATTTATTGACTATTACTAACAAGCTAGAAAAGTGAGAAACAAAGGAAAGAAACCAAAAATGCCTTCCCCCCATCCACCCTCTTCCACCTTCTCCCCCCTGACCTGAGTGGCACAAGGGAATGGGGGTTGTGGTCAGTCTATAGCACTTCACCATTCCCTCATAGTCACTCTCTGACCCTGCTCCACGTGGGGTCCCTCCCATGGGATGCCGTCCCCCCCAAACTGATCCTGTGTGGGCTTCCCACAGGCAGCAGATCTTCAAGAACTGCTCCAAATGTGGGTCCATACCACGGGGTCCATCTATCAGGAGCAAACTGCTCCAACATGGGTCCTCCATGGGAGGCAGCTCCCCCCAGACCCCCTGCTCCTGCTTGGGCTCCTCTCCACAGGCTGCAGCTCCGGCCCGGGCCTGCTCCTGCGGGCTCTCCATGGGCTGCAGCCTCCTCCAGGCCACATTCAACTGTTCCACCGGGGGCTCCTCCACGGGCTGCAGTGTGGAGATCTGCTCCATGTGGGACCCATGGGCTGCAGGGGGACAGCCTGCTCCACCAGGGGCCTCTCCACAGGCCGCAGGGGAACTTGTGCTGCATGCATGGAGCACCTCCTGCCCTCCTTCTGCACTGACCTTGGGGTCTGCAGGGCTGGTTCTCACTCCTCAGTCTCCCAGCTGCTGTTGCACAGCAGGTTTTTTATTATTATTTATTTTTCCTTTCTTAAATATGCTCTCACAGAGGCAAACAACATCGCTTATTGGCTCAGCTCTGGCCAGCAGCGGGTCCCTTATCTAACATGGTGCAGATTCTGGATTCTTCTCACAGAAGCCACCTTTATTGCCTTCCACTACCAAAACCTTGCCACTTTCAAATGATGATGCTGAGATGTGGGCATATGTTCATTTCTGCCAGCTGTGCTATGGGAAGAGGCTCATCTAAATGAAAAGCAGGATAACCAGTGGGAATAGCAGAGCTCACCTGGAGGCTCCTGATGATCAGTGTCTCAATACAGGCAAAGTGACCTGAAGTTCTCTAAGAACTATATGTAAACTGTTTTTTTTTTTTGTTTGTTTGTTTGTTTGTTTGTTTTCCCCACTCCTTACTTAGAGGGTTCTGCTGTCCCTTCCTCTCTTCATGGTCTTCATTTTCCTGTGCTTGTATGTTTGTACGTGTCTGTGTTTCTTACATTCCTGTGAAAGAGAAATTGAGTCAGGATGCATTTGTATTTCAGGAAGCTCAGCATCAGATCACTTTATGAGATCATCCTTTTTCTACTAACTTCTCTAGGGAAACCTACATAATTAGGGCGACATTTACCCTACTGTAAAAATAGGAATGATTCTCTGTCTGCACAGGAACTACAGAACATACCTATCTGTTATCACCTGTGAAGCAGGTTAATTATTATTTATTTATTTATTTATTTATTTATTATAGTAAAGCCCAGAACTGATCCTATTTGCTGACTTCTGCCTTTCCTGTGTTGGTAGGCTCTGCTCTGTGGTACATGCATTATAAGCCAAATAATTTAAACAAAAGAATTTCAGAATAACCTCACTAGAGGAGGAGTGCTTGGAAAGTCCTTTTCAGTGGTCATTTCAGTTATCAGCACAGACTCAGCTATGCCATTAAAAATAATATTCAGGGAGTTGCATTTCTAGTCACAGTTAGAGTGGTTACACAAGTCTTTCTCAGCAGTGGGGCTGCCTTATGCAGCTGCTCACTCCTGTTCTTTTGGTACCATATACATTTTGAATATACAAACAATGGACAGGATATGAAAGGTTTTCCAGCTGAATAAAAATAAATATATATATATATATATGCTGTACACTATATATATATACTTTCCCACCTCCTTTCTTTTCCAGGACACTTTCAGCTCAGCCAACTACATCCAGTATGTCCTGTGGCTGCACAGTCTTTTTCATATGAATGAAGAAGGAAAAATTTCTTACACCAGATGAAGAAGTACCATCTCTAAAGAAGTAACACAGGTTGACATGTGCGATGAGCCACCCCAACAAATTTTGTATTATTATGTCTATTGTTGCCAGGAGCCATGGCAGATGGTTAAACTGCTTCATCTATGTCTCGATTATAGTGCAATATAGGCATGCACAATGTCTTAAGCTGTTTTTTTGGTCAATAAAGAAAAAATATATTCCACTTTTGAATTATTTGACTTTTACCATGTTGGATAACAAATTTGTACAAATTTTCACTATATTAAAAAGATGCATAAAACAGGAAAATTATTTAATAATTTTATACAAAGAGACCTCAGTATAACACGATTTAAAGTAAATATGCTTTTCATCTTCAAAGTTTCATTCTCCGGGTATTTCATGATAAATTGTAGAAAAAAATAAATAAACAAAAAAATAAATCTACTTCTTCTGGGAAGATGTGTTCATAAAAACAAGCTAATAACCTAGTAAGGTATAATATATATCATGAAACAACTGATACTCACAGGTGGAAATCTTCATAAAAATGACATGCACTTTTGTTTGACAAATATTTTATTGCATGTCTCACAGCTATTAAATAATTCCCAGTTTAATTTTCGTTGTGTCCTATACAGTCAATAGTAAAGATTCTATTCCCTAGGTCTCATATTTTCATCTATACTCACAAAGCAAACTTCACCTATACTCACATAGAAAACATTTTTTCTGTTGTTTCTTTTTCCATTTTATATGCAGAACCTAGTAACTTTTTACCCTGAGGCTCAGTTCTTAGGATATATGGAGACAAACATTCAAGTAATCAGAAACATAGTGTGCATATCCCACCCTCTCTTATAGGCCAAATAACTGAAATGCTAGAGAATATGTAAGCTAATAGTGATACAGCTAAGAGCGCACTTTTTATCTCTTTCCACATGCCCAAAGTGAGTTCCCTAGATTAATTCTGGGCCTTACCAACATCATCCAGAATTGTATTGTTTCCCTTTAAAGGTACTAAAATCATAAAGACTTACCTGAACATGTCATAGGTAGATTAATCAGATATCAGAATGGGATATCAGGGGACCTGCAATGAGACTGAGAAACAAATTTACTGGGAGACTTGCAAAGGCTATAAGCTTTATCATCAATACCATTTGACGTTGCACTCCTTTTGAGACACTCCTTTGCTACTTGATAGGGGAGTACTCCTTATAGCTGATGATTTAATGTTTTGTGAGTTTGTGTCAGATAACAGACAATCTTGTTGATGTCTCTTTGGTGTGCTCTGGTGGGGCACCCACACCTTCTTCTGGTCAGTGTATCAGGACTGTTTTGAACACTCAAGAGCCTCCAACTGGGAACCTCCATGCCATTCTGATTCATTTCTGGACCCTGATCAGATAGATTCAAGAAACAGAAACACAGCTGTTTACTGCAGGGTCATCCCAAGCATGTACGAAAGCATCAGGCACATGGCTTCTGCTCTGGTCATAATTTTCAACTTAGAGCAGCTGAAATAGACCTAATAGATTATATAGAGTAAATATAAACAAAAAAGTTTTCAGAGGCAAAATACTTGGTCGACAATTTAAAATTGGTGGGAATGCTTCCAATGATTTCAACAGAGATAAAATTACCAAATAAGTAATAAAATAACATGAATCTTGGAAGTGACCTTTGTCTGCAATTAATTATAAACAGTAGTAAAATGCATGTGGCAAGAAACTGACATTTTTCTATTTATTCTTAATATACCTCTGCAGCACCTGATCACCTTTCTCTAATGTGACGTGATTAAACATTTATCAAACTGTGGTTCCATGTTTACTAATTTTATTTATTACTACATCATTTCTGAAAGAAGACTGGCACACGACACCAATTCAGTTAGATTACACAAAAATATGTAACGTCATTTATACTAAAGAATGGAGAACATCCAATCCAGGACAAAATTAACTTGTCAGAAATTCAGGATGAAGTGTGAATTGCCAGACTGATACACGAAATCAGCATTATAGTGTGGCGATAGTGGTCTTAAACTAGTACCAGGTTCCCTTACACTGGATTTACTGTGTTGGCACTGAGCCTCCTTTTCTTCCCTTGAGAGAAATTAATGTAGGAATAAAGGATTTTATTCTGTAAGGGGAGCAAAAAAAATGCAATGGCAGGAAGCATTGCAAGAAAGTCAATAACGTATTTTATAGTTCATTTGTTTGAAATCTTTCAGCATCAGCTTGTAGCTCTGTCATCTTTCACAGCAATACATTTTAAAGCTCGGTCAGGTGTTCCTGGCTTGATACCAGTATCTTTAAATGTTTACTTTCTTAGATTATAATGATGCAATCTTGAGAGAAAAGAAGCGTTACAGTTGTCCTAGAAAATGGATGATGGTACATACTCAATGTTTGTATATAATTTCAGTTAGATAATTAACACTAACACAATTTCTGCTGATGGAGTGCTTTCATTAGTCTGTATCTCTCAATTTCTGTTACAAAACACCACAACCTTTGTTTTACAGATAGCAGAATGGAGTCAAAGAAGCTTAAATGACTTGTTTAGGCCAATGCAGTGAGTCAACATTACTGCCAAGAAGGAAAATAAGGTCTTTCAAGTTTCCATGGTAGTACATAGTCTACTAGAAAATATTAGTACTCTGGGCAATATTGTATAACATGTTACAATGTCTTGCTTGGTCTCTGCTTGTTCTCTGCTATCCTTTCCAATACACTACACCTTAGTCATGTTGCAAAGAACCTTCAGTTATGTCTTCGGGAGGCTTGTAAAGTACAGAAACGAACTATTTTCACACAGCTGACAAACCAAATATTCAATATAATGAATCTCTCCAAACTGGTACTCACTGATTTTAAAGTAATGTGTATATTACCAGTTTTTCAATATACAGATTGTAGCTGAATATCAAATTTTAGGGCTGGCTTCTGGGAATGGGTAAACTGAAAGCAGTATAACTTGCAAATTTACTTACATTTGGGGAGATTATGAAGTTTAAATGCAACACCTGTTTCCTAAAAATAGCAGAAAACTACTGTGTTATTGTGTTTCTTATGCTTGCTAATGTCAATTTAGATTTTTCTTAGCAAATAGCTGTTCTGGCACCTTGTTCAAAATCCAGGTACAAAATGAGAAAACGTGCTGTTTGCTTCGTGATGGAATCACCTGTGGTTAGCTCCACAAGAAAATGACTACAGGACATACATACATACATACAAACAAGCATGCATAAAGAAAGAAAGAAAAGAAAGAAAATAAAAACAAGGAAGGAAGGAAGGAAGGAAGGAAGGAAGGAAGGAGGGAAGGAAGGAAGGAAGGGAGCCCTTTCTTGCCTCTCTTACATGTCATATGTTGAAAATTACTTAATAAAATATTCTTTTCTTCCTAGCAAGGCAAATCTCTAATCTTTATATTATTTGGAAGCCAGCACACTAGACAGAAAGCAAGAGAAAGAGCAAGTAAAAACATCATATTTACTGATTCTAGACAAATTCTAGTCTTTCCAATATAGCACAAGAATTTGTGTGACCTCCAACAAGTTTTTTTCATTCTTTTATTTGTAATCCAAGTTACTTCAGAGTTCAGGTTTGCAAATCCAACCCTTTAAATAGTTAGACCACACTAACAGCAAGCTCTGTGATGAAGGTGGTATCCATGGTTAAGGACAATCAGGAGCATGAACTTTTGAATCCAGCTGTGTTACAGGAGAAAAAAAACCTTGCAAACTGTACCCTGAGAGAAATATTTGTAATGAGTTTGTCCTCTAGGTCTTTGTTTTATTAGTAATAATAATAATAATAGTTAGTTTCAGAACAGATAGACAAATTTTTTTTTTTTTTTGAAATAAATAAATAAAGTTGTGCTACAGAAGTTATTGCAAGTGCCTTTGAAGAAAATTAGATTGCTTCTCACCCACTGTAGATATGCTGTCTTAGTATGTCCATCCCGGGACTTCTCTTGAAAGTTCATATAAAAAAAAAAAAAAAAGACAAGAAAAAAATAAAGCTTGCAGAAAAGAATGTGATATTTGCTTGGTCAGGGATTTTTTTTATTTTTTTTTATTTTTTAATGCAGGAAATGATACAGTAGATCACAAGATATACTAATTATCAGCAAAATTCCAGTGAAATTTCTGCTATCCTAAATTAACTTGTTAAAAATTAGTGCTGACAGGATTGTCAGCAAGATGAAATTATTCTCCATCTAGAAATCAAATGGTTGCAGATGGAAAGTACTATAACCTTAGAGACTGAGATATGTTTCTCAAACCAGTAATAACATTTATCATGATAAGTTTGGCTTCAGACATTTTTAATGAAGCTTCACATATGAAGTTAATGTCAGCACATAAGGTGTAGGCATGACAGAGCAACTTGGATCTGATCATTAAAAATACAAGGAATTAATACTATTCAGGAATAGGTTCTACTAAGGTGTGTAAACTAAGGACTGAACAGTGAAATTACATATAAAAAGGCATCTCAGCCAAAAAGTATCAGTGAGTTTGTTCTGGCTGAGGTATACATAAACTGAAAACAACTTCTGGCATCAAAAATATCCTATTTCTTTCAGAATAAAGATATTGAGAAGACTGAAAATGGAAATCAGTGCTAAACAAATTGCAGTAACTATATGTTATACAACATTCAGACTAAATTTTACACCAAGTACTATTAAAATCAGACCCACACTCATAAATGCGAGAAAAACATTTTTCCTAAATGTGTCTTCATGTCGTCCACTGGTACACCATTGTTATCAAAAATAAATTAGTGAAATAAATTTATAACAAATATTATGTAAACCACAGTATTGTGTAAAAAATACATTTAATTATAAATTATCACTATATAGCACTGCAAGACTAAACCCTTAAAATGATTCTATATATGCCTTTATAGATATATATAATATATAGAGAAAAATATTTACTAAAATTTCTCATTTGTAATTCCCTATCAGTGTCAATGCAAACTGCCCGTATTTATCTTAGAAAATGTCTTTCTAAGATCTACTCTTTCCATTCTGGTCTTTTATAGAAACTTGTAACTTAAGGTAAAGAAGTCTCTCTGCATCTCTTGTCAGGAGGAGCAATGTTCAGTTTCCCCCTGATTTATTTTGGCTTTCATCCCCACTCTCATGAAGAGATACATGTGGAAAGGACTTTCAGAGGTTATGTGGTCCAAGGCAGGATATAGTAAATTTACGTCACTGCTGACATTCATAGAAAACAAAGGTGATTCCACATCCTCCCTGCACAATACACTGCAGTACTTAATTCTCCCTGCTGCTGAGAAGTGTCTTCCCATGGGCTGTATTAGATCTGTACTGCTGCAAACCCATTACTCAAAATTGTCGCTACGCTGGAGAAAGAGAACAAATTATTTCCTTCTTCTTTTCAACAGCTTTTCATATTTTAAGATTATTATCCTATCTCACCTTGTTCTTCTCTTTATTCTGAGCAAGACTGTTTCCTTCAGTGTTTCCTGGCAGGTTGTATCTTGCAGTGGTCCTTGCTGAATTCCCTGCCAATCCATATCTAGTGCCTCAGAC
The DNA here is from genome assembly GCF_964211835.1 of Anser anser. NCBI lineage: Eukaryota > Metazoa > Chordata > Aves > Anseriformes > Anatidae > Anser > Anser anser. Next base: position 20,443,505 of record NC_139720.1, read on the forward strand.
CAGACCAGATATACCAATCAACTAGCGCTAGCCACCACTGAATAGGGTGGAAGGACTAATTCATGCTTTACAGTCTGCACTCCTGTTTGTAAATCCCAGTATGAAATCTGACTTTTTACCAATAGCACATAATCGAACTTCTGTTCAGTTTATGATAAAATAACCTAGATCTTTCCTTAAAGATCCTACTACACCGGTTGTTCTGCATATGGTTGTTTTTGTTTGTTTGTTTCTTTAGGAGTGGGGTGGGGTGTCAGTTAATAATTCTAGCTAAGTTCAGAACCTGTATTAGTGCATACTGAATTGAAGTAGCTGAATATAATAAATATTTCTGGGTGCAGCCTCCCAAAGATCTTAATTCAGAAAAATATCCTTCCAGTTAAACTGTAGATTAATGGCAACCACAGTTGTGTTTTTTTTTGTTATTTTTGTATCCAGTCTACAGAAGTTTCCTCCAGACCTGATTTCCCTAACGTGTTAATGAGAATGCCACATAAGAGAGAATCAAGATCTGTATTAGAGTTAAGCTACATTACATCTCCTGCTTTCCTTCTGTCCACAAGAACTGTTACCTTATCATATAAGAAAATTAGATTGATTTGACACAATTTGTTCTTGACAAATCCTTGTTGACTGTTCATCTCCCTTGTTATCTCCAGGGTGCTTACAAATTGATTATTTGTCCCAGTGTTTTTCTGGGAACTTAAGTTGAATTGGTTGGTCTGTAATTCTCAGTTTGTATATTTCTCTTATTCTCTCTCTTCTGTCTTTCCCTCTCTTCCTTTCTTTTCTCCTGTTTATTAAACTAGGCATTGCATTTAACCCTTCTAGTATGCTGAGAACTCATCCCTTTCCCTGAGTTCCTAAAGAGAACTGATGTCAACATAGGGAGGGGATCAGGTAAAGGGGTGTTTTATACCATTCCAGCTATGCTCATCTGAGTTTATTGTCATGAGCCTTAAGCATCATTAAACCAGTTCTGTGCATTGGCCATCTTACTGCAGCTGGAGCCTTAATGTAATGAAAAAAAAAAAAAGGAAATTCTACCCTTGTGGCTACGTGTGTGACTAGAGTTTCCTCTGCTTAGTAGTGATTCAACTCCCCACTGGATTTTCCACATGCTAATAATATATTTACAGATGTTTTCTCTTTCTTCTTTGTCGTCTCTTCTGATTGTACCATATTTCATGGCTTAGCTTTTCTAATTTTGTCCATACATAGTTATGCTGTTCTTTTATCCTTGTCCCTGATACACTGACCTAGTTTCCACTTTCTTCATGCTTCCTTTTTGTGTTTGAGGTTAATGAAGAGAAGAAGATTTAGCCAATCTGATTTCTTACATAAGAATAGTTTGTGACTGTGATCTTAATAGTATTTCTGTGAGGAACTGCCAAATTTTCTTTTTTCTTTAGCCTTGTTTCTCAGGAGAACTAGCCTAATAATTCTCTGAGGGCAAAGCCTTTCTCAGAAGCTTTTAAATCCATTTATTCTCCATTACTTGTATTTAAAACAATCAGTTCTGCTTAATATGAGACAAATGGGACAAACTGTCTAAATAAAAACATTCAGGATCAAGTCCATGAATAAAAGTCAACTGTTGTCTGTGAAATAAATCTACAGCATCCATTTGTTCAGGTAGTGTCTGATATCAAAATATTGGAGTATATTTCAAAGGTAAAACAAGAAATTGTGCGTCATGTTGGGTGGATTTCTCAGTTTCACGAGAAGAATGTACAAATACTAGATTTCCCTATCAGCAATCCAAAAAAGTTGGTTTTACAAAAAAGAATGAGAAAAGTTGCCTTGTTGCAGAAAACAATTAAATGCAACTCTACTCTTTATGTTTTACATCATTTATGTTACACATTAACAAATCTTTCTATATTTTATTCTCCCTGAGACTAGTGGATTATTTTTGTGCTCTTGTGCACACAACAGCACAGGCTTTGTGCCTTCACAACAGCTGTAGGATGTAATTGCAAGTATCTATATACAGACTTAGAGAATCACTGCTCAGAAGTTATTGTCATGGATTTTACGTTTTGTAACTTTCTTTTAGTCTTTGAAGTCAGTTTAGCACACTAGGGAAGTTGACACGTTTCTCAATGAAAAAAAAACACAACCAAACAAAAAAAACTAATAATCTTCTGAAAGTATTATATAGATAATTTCAATATTTTTAATAACATTGTTTTCTTAATTGCATTTCAAGTTCTAACACAAGCGTTTCCAATTTAAGGTAATAGGCTAATGGATTACCCACAGAAATGTGTAACTAACATTTTTTTGTTGCTGTGAAACACTGCCATGAACCCATCCAACTTATCCTCGGAGGATAAAGCAGAAAAAAATATACATCTACAGTTTTGATACATTCAGGATCCACTGACAGAAGGTTGCACAGCCTTTCTCACATGCAGGCAAGGACCTTTTTTTTTACCTATCAGCTTTAGCAGTTGTTATACTAGAACACAAATTCTTATCATATTAAAATTAAATTGTCAAGGTTTGAGAATAGCTTTTGGAGCTAAACTGGAGAAAGTGTATCTGGCCTTATAACCAGTCTGAAAACAAATGAACCCAATTATGTCTGCATATAACAGGTATGAACATTTGTGGGTGTTCTTGTTTCATTTGTTTGTTTGTTTGTTTGTTTCTTGTTTTTATTTTATTTATTATTATTATTTTTTTTTTGGTGAGATCAAGCCTTGAGCATTCAAGAGAATTGATGATAGTGTGTAGCATGAAATATTTCACAAAACTATTATGGGTTAATATTTGAATAAAAATGCATCTTACTAAGATTATTTATTATATGAGAGATATATGAGAGAATTTACCACTCTCAATAAGTACTTCTATAAGTTGCACATATGTAAGTGATCACCAGATATCTATTTTTTGTGAGGTCCTTAAATTCTCTTGACCTGTAAGATAAACTATTGACCAAGGAGAAGCTGAGGTCAATATTTTTCTCAAGGGACAATAAATCTCTGTGCTCACTGAAATATAGTCAATTAAATGTAAAACCTACCTTAATGTAATGCTAATATGGCTATCACAGGCCCTGAAAAATAAAGCTACGTCATGGGGAGTGGTGGTGTTTGTTTGTTTCTTTTCTTTGTTTTTTCATTCAATTGTCCTGAATGTTTTACAGGTGTGGAACAACTAATTGTAATGAAAGGAAAAAATAAGGAGAATTCTGTTAATGTGGCACTAATGGACTTGCACAATTCAATCTTAACCAATTATTTACAAAATGTTAACCTCATCCTCTATAATAGCCAAGTAGTCACTGCCCTGTCATTTATGAAATTTGACTGAAGATAATGCTCTGACTTTGTATGTGTAATGAGGACTTGGCTTAGTCATTTAGCTCTGCTCCCTGCCTGATGCTCTACTCAGTAAGCTTCTGAAATTCTGAAATACACAATGGCTTATTTTCAGTGTACTGCTAAAATCTGCAGAAATTCTTAACTGAATTGGTGAGCTGCTTGACATCCAGGTTCTAGGGCAGAGCACACCACTCAATATGGAAACTTCCTGGGATACCTTAAACTAAACTGCAAAGGCATGCTTTTCCAAAGTTAGAGATAAATTGTTTTTATGTTTTTTTGTTTGTTTGTTTGTTTGTTTGTTTTCCTGCCTTCAGACATAGATTTAATTTGTCTAAAGCTTTTTCACTTAGAACTGTAGGTTTTTTATGAAAGTCCCTGCGTCTGATTTTGCTGATACACAAAGGGTTTCCAGATTGCTTTTGCTGCTTCTGAACTCCCATCACAACTGAAGTTTCTCATCCGAGCTCTTCCTGATGTCATCTTGAGTTATTGTGATGTACATCCATGCAGACAATAAGTGGCTTTGATCCCATGACCTCTGTGACAAACACAGAAATATCTCTAGTGTTCCTGGACTCCACATGTAATCAGATGTTATTTACAGATATATGTTGTTTGTGTATGGATGAAGCTTGGTATTTTTGTGGCAGCAAAATCAAAAAATTTATTTCTGTCTCCATCAGGTGGAAAAACTAGTTTCACCTGCCTGCTGGGTGAGAATGAGTGCGCTAAAATGACCAAGCATATTTTCTAAGTTCTATTAGGAGTGATGCTGTGCCACTAATAAAAAACTAAAACAGCCTAATTTTCTGTGTTTGAGGGTATAGTAACAATATTCTCTCTAAGGGTAACACCAGCAGAATATAAAGTACTTGGGAGAAAAGTTGGAACTCAATAAATATAAGTAACTCTGAATGGAACTTATCACTTTGTAAAATCAGTGAGGCCATGGTTTGAGAAAGCTAAAACAGTGGACTTGACATTATAAAAGTATTCCCAGAGAAGTTTGGTCTGTCTGGAATAGGACTGCAGATTCCAGGAAGTTTGTGCTGTAACAGCAAATCCAGAAACCTTAGAAATGTATAGTGTCTACCCTTCCCAATGAAAGTTGTATGGCTAGGTAAAGCAACATGATTATGCCAAGGACCTCTTCTGCGAAGTCCAGTCTAGTTGATTTTAGCTTCTTTTGATAAACACCCACAAAGTATTTGGAAATCTACTGTAATACATTTGGAGGGGCAGTAAAAGAAGAGCCAAAATGATCATAAAGGACATTGATATGTAGAGATATGGTAGGTCAACCATTAGGATCTCCTGCCCATAGGAGATTCTCTAGGTGAAGTTTAAAATATTAATTGGTGTATGTACATATGTTGGGAACTGTGTATAGGCTTCCTATGCCCTGGTACCCAGTGCCAGGAGCATACAAAGATGAGTGCACACCTTGGTCTTACAGCTGTTCTCCCTAGGAAGGTTTTCTATTTTCTTCTGAAGAGTCAGAAAAAACGTAGCCCTGGTCTTGGTATAGATTAAGTTCCCATAAATTTAACTTACTCAGTTTACAAGCTAAAAATACCAATTGTCTTCCAAAATGCTTCAGTAGCCCTCTACTATTTCTGTAGTACAGTTAAATAAACACTTAAGCCTACAAATAATTACTATATTTGTTTGTGGCAGTACATGCATGACTCACAAGGCACTGCAAAAGTCCTTTTTCACACATATGAACATTATTGTAAATACACTTTTTGCATGTCCACAAGGGTATTTAAATCTCCAAGCAGACATATACAAATTAAGTCCTTAAAGATTTAGAATGGTATTATCTCACTTAAATTAATCTTCTCAAAACTTTGATATGTAACCTGCTCATCTACATTTTCTCTCAAGTGATGCACGCAGACAGGCACTTTGCATGATGCCCTGCTCCTCACATACTTTGCTAATTGCCTAAAATAATTGAAATGAATTGCCTCTGGAGACATACCTCTTTAATGACTATAGGTAGACCATAAACAATAGCTTAACACCATCAAACCACATGTTGTCTGCAAGGAGAAAACTGGCTTAAGTCTCTGTCCATGACTAGCCTCTCCAGCCATGCACTTATGTACATGTGAAATCACCCAGGCCTCATAAAAGAGAACCGCTCTGGGATAAATGACAATTCTGGAGGCAAAGGAAGGTATTTCTAGCCTTCTTCTGTGGAGATATCACAGCTCCAATAACAAATATGCCAGCAAAGTAGAGACCGCGCTAGAGAGAAAGAGGAGGATAATCTTAAATCAGACCCATAGCAGAAGATAAACAATTTTAACTAGCTGTCTTGATAGGTTGCCTCTTTTAGTTGTCTAAAGTGAGATAAAGTTGAAATTACTGAGTGTATAGTCCCTGTACATAAAAAACATTCTGAAAATTAGCTTCCATTTTTAAACTCAAAATTCTGTAGTTTGTTACATTTGAAAACTTGTTAAAAATATGTTTGTTTTTTTCCTTCCTTACATCTCTTATTTTTATGATTTTTCACATAGGTTGGTGCAAGAACTGCACAATTACCGTAAGATAAAGACTAATATAGTCAGTTGGACCAAAGAATGAATAGAGGAAGTATTTCAGTTATAAGATTCTTTGTGAGAAGTGGACAGGGTTCAAAGTGCAATGATTTTTATTGGATTAACAAATAAATTATTATACAAAAGCTTTTCAGAACTGACAATTGAAACAGGAACAGCAGAAGTCTGTAAAGTTATAATTGGTTTGTCTAATTAAATCAGATACTAAAATATTGGGTGTCACAACCTCTTATAAAGACTGGCTATTAAACAGGCATTTTTCATGGGATTCATCTTCTGATGAGATGAGATTCATTTCACCAAACTTTAAATATCTACTTTGTAGTAATCTACATCTGAGGTAGTCACCTTAATGTCCCTTTATATCAGTGTTTAAAAAAAAAAAAAGACAATTTAGAGTTCAATTCATTTGATTTATTTTAGTTGCTTACTTTGACATGAGGTGAACAGCACCCAAGAAGAACATGGTTTTTCTCCACAGATTACAAAAAAAAAAAGCCATGGGGAAAAAGGTCAGACATGTCTACATCGTGGAGCTCTGAGTTTGGGCAAGTTCATTTACGTTCTAGAGAACATAGTTTTCATAAAACTTATTTATTTCAGTTCCTGGAATCATCCATTGGGTGAAACAGTTTATCTGAAAGAAACGTGTATAATGTCATGGAAAGATTTTTGTTTGAGTTTGTTCTTTGCTTTTCAAGAAAACCTTCTAAAAACACTGAAAGCATTTCTACTCCTATGTAAAATAAATTACAAAAATTCTCTGTCAGTAAAAGTATATTTCTTTATTCATCAGATTTCATTGTTTGACTAAGATGAACAGGCTCGTTTATGGGAGAGATAACACTACAAGAGCAGCTTCAGAGCTTCAAATAAAATGAGTGTTAGAAGAAGTCAGCTTTTCAGGGCAATATTTTTTATTAGATCATGTAATGTAGTTGGAAAGAACAAACAAGTTTCCAGGACATCATCTTGTCATGTGCCTGCCTTCTTTTTCATTCATGTCATGTCACCTCTGCTCTCTTGTAGGAGCTGGGGACAACCAGCATGATATAGGAGACCTTTTTATCCTTACACAAGGAAGACTATGGTGATCACAGGCCTTGTGTTGGGAAGCAGAACTTTTCCTATTGTCAACAGTGTTTAGGGCACCCCTTCATTTATACCCCTGGGGTTTTTGGATATTTATTGGGTGAGGCTTGTGTATCTTTTGCTTCATACATTAATCAAGTGTTGTCTCTTCCAACTTTGGAGTAAGATGGCACAATGATTTAACAGAATTGGGATGTCAGGCTGACACACATTACAGAATCATCCTCACACGATATGCTTGCTAAAATGTTGCATGTCTTTCTCAGACAGTTGAAGTATGTATCCTATTGATATAAATGTCTATACACCATGACAAAATGCTCTGGGAATTTTACAGTTCCACAATGAGAAAGTGACATCTACCCTCAGACAAGAAGAAGCAAGTAGTTTCAATGTGCTATAAGAAGGAAGAACTGTAGTAGGATTTATTTTGTATGCTTTCATGTATATTTAATTCAGTTTCTTTACACAAGAAAAATCCTGAGGTGGTGTTCCACTGAAACCAATGGGATTTGGTTGTACATTTTCTGTACAAATTTGTGCTGCACGGAGTTTAGTAGTGCCAGAATCAGTATATGGATTTTGGGCCCCTTGTGGGTGGAATCAACATGTTGTCTCTCACTCTTGCAGCTCCCAGTGACCTGTTAGGATTCCGGTCTCCTGATTATCTCAGTAAAAATCTGCTTGATGACTGCTTCAGCTCTTCAGTCACCACATATGTATTGCTTTGTAACATATATCCTACCATGTTCAGATTCCTCTCTGGACAGTTTGGCCATTCTACTGCCTAGGGACCTGACTGTACCATATAGTCTTGAGACCAAAGCTGTCACAGGACAGCTCCTTTAGCCAGTGGTAATTCTCAACGAAGACCGCCTTTCTGACAATAATTACTTTTGTGCTCATAATTTTGAAATTCTAACTGAATTGGAATATTATGTTGAATGTGATTTTGCCTTTTTCATTAAGATTCAGTATCTTCAGGACTGGTATATTATTGGTCACATGAGGTATCATGTGATTCTTGTTATTTTTGATGTGTAGATAGAAGTCCTGTAGAATCTGTAGCTCTGTAGCCACAAAATTAGGTAATTTCTTCATACAAATATGTCACTAATTTGGCAGAACCCATAATGAGGTTGTTACAGCAGAGCAATAAGATCACTGGGGTTTGAGTAACATTTGTGATGACAATGAAAAATTGTTTTTTTATATTTTCTGAGGCCACCTGGAGTCCCATCCACACATTTATCAAGTTCTATGCCATCACAAAGGCCTAGTAATCCATCCAGAAATGCTTCAAATGTGAGCATCTATATAAGTTATTATAATACATCCACTATTGTATTTTTCAGTTAGGCACTGGAATGGGTTGCCCAGGGAGGTGGTGGAGTCACCGTCCCTGGGGGTGTTTAAGGAAAGATTGAACATAGTGCTTAGAGACATGGTTTAGTGGGAGATATTGGTGGTAGGGGGTTTTCTGGACCAGATGATCTTGGAGGTCTTTTCCAACCTTAATGATTCTATGATTCTATGCTTTGTGGCCTTTTTCTTTTTTCTCCAAAAGGTTTTTCTTCATCAACACCCTCTCTATTTTAACAGAGATGAGTTATTCATTAAATTAAACTCTTAACCATGTCTCTTAATAACTTGGAATAATAATAGACACCTGTAGGTCAGATTCTGTACAGAGTCTTAAAGTATATTCTTCTAATTGTCAAAGCAATTATTACTATTTAGCATTTTTAGTGAGACAGTGGCTTAAAACTTCATTCACTGATCGGGTCCTTATTGTGCCAGTCACTCTATTAACACAGACCAAAATAACAAGTTTGCACAACTCAGCTCTGTAATTCAGGTTAGGAATAATTCAGCTTAAATGCATGACATGCATATCATGACTGCTGTACCTTTCCTCCATATGTATCTTACGCCTCAATTAATGTGTGTTTTTTCTTGTAGAACATCGTGAATTTTCTAGAACTCATTAAAAAATAAGCTATTAATATTCACAGAAAAGGAAAAACAACTTTTTTTACCCATCATCCTATTAATCAAAAGAAAGCCTAAAACAAGTTCAATATTATTCCATACCTACGCAGATGCATAAGAACATATCTTCTGCTTTTGTTACACATGGCACGAGGAAATATTTATACTGATTGCTTAAAGATGTCTCATCACATTAATAACATATCTGGGATAATTTGTTATTTTTTCATTGATTCATGAAGTATATGAATAGAATGTGCTTCCAGTAGCTTGGAGTAGAGCTCTGTAAAATTGCTTCTGAAATATCAGTGATTTCTCTAGTTAGTATCTAGTAACAATGAGAGGATTTTCCAATACAAAGCTAGCAGGTATCTCTCAACATTTGAGACTGATCAGAGATAACAAGAGTGACTGGAAGTTTTGCAGCTAGTTTGAAACAGAAGAAATGACTGAAGAACACTTCAGATACACTCAGGAATTTCACAGTGGTCAGGTCAAAGCAAATATGTATTATCTACTTATCTGCAGAATGGGAGAGAAATATTCAGTGTTCTGGGTATTAGTTGTTTTATATCTGAAGTTTAAAATATGAAAGTAAAAGAAGCAACACTTGTTAGAAAAACTTTTAAAAATTATGAAAAATGACATCACTACTGAAGAAAAAGAAACAGCCTTGAGAAAAAAGACTTCTCACATATTTCTGAGTCTCAAAGTAATGTTTCTACAGTCAAAAGATCATTCAAAAGAAATTTTGGAAAGAGTCTCATGAAGCTTAAGTTAGCTGAGTAGTAAGAGAAATGTCTAGCAACTTTCATCAGAAATGACATTTTGTTCTTCGTGTGGGCCACACAAAATCATTCTACAAAATAGCTCATTTCATATGAAAATAAAAACTGAGCTATTAGCCTTGCAACAAAAATTTGGACCAGGAGCATTTCTTCTCCCTTAATCAAGAAAACAAACCAAGTGTTTCACAGAAGTAATTAATGTACCAGGAATGGAAATATGTATTTTTCTCTATAGATCAAATCATCCTAGAAAAGTGAAATGAATTAACTGCATTTATTAAATATAATCAAAACCTTCAGGTTTCTCAGTGAAGTGATTACCACTGTAACAAGACCATGTATCCAAATATACTCAGCTGTTTGTTTTGGAAATATGATTTATGATCCAGAGAACATTCTGCTCTTATTCACCGGTGGAATTTTTTCTCTGTGTCTTTAGCTTGGCAGAGCTGTTATTTGGGAGATATTTGCCACAGGTAAGTATCTACTATTAATTCTATACTTAGAATGGAAATTGTGGTAAATTTTGGCATGAGTGATAAATACCCAGATTATATCCACTGTTTCTTCCTAGATCTGAATTTCTATGCTTATGAAAAAAGCATAGGGGAAAAAAAAAAAAAAAAAAGAAAGTCATGAAAAGACTGCTATGGTAGCAGAAGCTATTCTTAGCTAGTCAGCATTATCTACAGAAACAGACTGATTCACTTTGATTGCCACTCAGCAGGACTGAAGGTAGAAGTCATATGTAAATAGATGGGCTAGAAATGGATGCCTGTATTCATTAATCTTTCATTAGACTCAATCTCAAAATTACCCAAAGGTTTTACAAGGACTTTTCAAACTCTAATTTGGCCCCTGGCCTTTAAACAAAATGAAAGCTATTGATTGATGTTCTGGCCAGGATGCAAATGAGCCCATCAGTTCCTGAATCAGGCTTTATTGGTTTAGATGCACTTTCTTATATCTGAACAGGAAAGCTATTTGGAAAAAAAAATAAAATATATAAAGCTTCATAGTAAGGCTAATGTGTGTTAAATTAAGTAATTAAACAATGGAATAAAACCAAACACTTACTCTATTACTTCCAGAAACCAACAAAACTTTCTTTCACTGTCCTTTGAAACCTCAAAATGAGAAAAAATACAAGACACTTTTTAAGACATATAAATATATATTTTCCTAATTAATTTTTAAGATACTACTATTCTGTGTTCCCCTACCATGGAAAGCACAGATTTCTGGATGTAATATATCCTGCATTCATATCTCTTATGGAATGATCTATCCTCCTAAAGTAAATATTGATGTGCCCTCTACCACAGAAGGATAAAGTATCTTCAAATTTGAAGATGCATGTTTATTATTCAGACATTTTCTGTGATGAAGTGTTAAGATGATTTTTTTTTTTTAAGAGAACAGTGTTCCTCTGTCTCCACTCTATTTTAATAGTGTAATAATAAAAAGGCTCTGAGAAATGCAAGACCAGGATTCTCAGTTTGTCTCGGTTTGAGAAGGCTTGACTCTCATTTTCTAGGGACTACCCAACCATGTCTCCAGGATGATCTCAACTGCAAATTAACTTTATTTTACATTGGACAAAAATGTCAGGATCAGTCATAAACATAGAGGTTACAACCTTCTATAGCTTTCCTCTCATCTGAATATCCTTATACCAAAGGAAAGCTGAGCATAGCCTGGGTGGGTACTCTTTAAAGCTGTGACTCTGAGGTCTTTGGCTGTGCAAAGATTCAGCCTGGAACGAAGGAAGGAAGGAAGGAAGGAAGGAAGGAAGGAAGGAAGGAAGGAAGGAAGGAAGGAAGGAAGGAAGGAAGGAAGGAAGGAAGGAAGGAAGGAGGGAAGGCAGGCAGGCAGGCAGGCAGGCTAAGCTCTTGAAGATTCCACTTAAATAAATGGATAAAAGTACCTTTCTTGACATGACTGATCACATTTCAAGGCTCAATCTCATCAGGGTTTACAAAGTCATATGGTGATGCTTTCTCAATACAAAATAGCTCAATTGAGCTATGGGAAAGCTGCAGTCTGCCTCTATCCCTCCAGCTGAAGCTGTGCCAATATTCTTTGAGAGCAAAAGAATTAGTGCCCTGCCTGCTGGAGGCTGCAAGATGGAGCATGACTTTGGAAGGGCAAAAATATTCTGCAGGGAGAAAGTCTTGACTGCTAGTATCTGTTCTAGGCACTGCATGTGTTAGATCCAGTGTTTTGCTGACATGCCACTCGGGAAAAGCCTGGGACTTGTTAGAATGTACAACACTGGGCAAAAATATGGTTTTAAACTTCAGTCAATGTTACTATTAAGTCCTGCAAAAGCATAATCCATGAAGGAAAAAAACATTGAATAGAACAGCAAGGGGAATAAACCAGACATTATTTGCACTGTTTCTCTTTTCCTTTTAGAAGAAATTTGTTGCCAAAAAAAAAAAAGTTGAATCTTATGTGATAAAAAAATCATTATTTATGTGAGCTCAGTACCAAAATAAGATTGAGAGAATCCATAATGTCCATTGTTAATAATTAGCATGAACACATCATTGGGTCAACTCTTGGCAGGTCAAACTGTACTGTTACTAAAGAACTGTGAAAAACTAGCACAGTCCCTGAAAGTTATATATCTCTGGTGCAAGAGGTAGCAGAAGTGCAGATGCAAGCCCTGGCAGAAGTACATTTTCATATGCCTACATTTCATCAGTCTGTTTGTATTGCACACACTCACAAAAGCAGACTCTTAATTTATATAAATTTGACACTATTCATCTTATTTCAGCCTGGGACCCCAAGTCTCCCTTCAGTCCTATGTTGAGGACAAGCAACAATTAATTAAGAATTGTAGAAAATGTAACAAGAAGTGAAAGCTTTTTATAAAGAGAAAGGAAGGATATTAATTTGAGGAATTGTCCAATAAGTACCATATGAAATTCAGCAAGGACAAATGCAAAACCTTGCACCTAGGAAGTAATAGCCCCTTACAATGATATAGACTGTGATACAAGGGAGTGATGACTGAGGAGCAGCTCTGTAAAAATAGTCCTGGAGACTTTGGTGGAAAGTAAGATGAGCATGAACCAGCAGCACCTTGGTAGCAAAAAAGGGCAGCAGCCTCACAGACTGCCTTAACAGGAGCAGAGGCAGAAAAAGAAATTTCTTCCTGAGGAAAGAAATTATTCCTCTACTCATCACTCTCCAGACCACAGTTAGAGTACTGTCTAGTCTGGGGTCCCGTAGTACAAGACAGATACCAATAAACTAAAGCATGTTTGTCTGAGGACTGTAAAGATCTTGGGGTGCTGGAACACATACCAGGTGGAGAGAAACAGAGAGAGTTGGGCTTGCGCAGCCTGTAGAAGAGATGGCTTCGTAGGGACCGAACATCAGCCCCCACCTCCTAACTGTAAGTCATCAGGATTACAGAACTAAGTTCTTCACAGCAGTTTATAGCAGGAGGACAAGAAATAACGGACATACATTTAAGCAAGAATTTTCAGATGGGACACATTTTTTTTCCCCCTTGAGGACAGTATAGAATTGGAAGAAGTTACCAGGAATCTGTGCAGTATCTTTCCATCACCCTTGGATGTTTTCAATGCCCGACAACATAACACCCTGAGCCATCTAGGCTAGACCTCAAGACGACCCTGCTTTGAGCAGGAGGTTTCTTACCTATCTTATGGTCTTAACATAGGGGAGAGGAGGTTAAGAAAAGAAAATCAATCTTAAAAGTGTTTATACTTTCTTTCAGTTATAAATGTGGTAAGCACAACCTGGCCTCTAATAGTTATAGCACATTGGTATACTGATTCCAAAGCTAGAGGGAGCGTCAGCTATTATCTAAGATAATATTTTTGCACAAGAGCATGTATCTTGGAACATTTAAAGCTGATAAAGGGAGAGGAGAAAAGATGGAAGAAAATTGGAGAGTTTAATTTTTTATCTAAGAAAAATGGGGTTAAATATCTAGTAAGTTCTAGTTATATTTTCATGGAAAAATATTATCAATAACTTGGTAGACTATCTGTGCCAGTGAAGTTCTGATATGTGTCTGATTGATTACTTGGCTTTATGGTAGACAAATATACAAACACGGAATCACAGAATATGGCCCATAGATGTAGGAGTCTTTTCCCACCAATCACAGGCACTGTTTGTCAAAGGTGATAATATGTTTGCCACAATAGACTCTAGAAAGAGAAAATAATGACCTTCATATGCAAATGGTTTAATCTTCATTTGGAAAAGGACCCCAGATCAGACCAAAGAATAAAGAGCAATATTTATTTGATCTAGTGTCATGGCTTACTCACTCCAGATTACTTCAGGTTGAAGTTTTTATGCTTGTGCCTGAAAACTATAATGTTTTATTTGTCAGATGTCAGCTGGTTAAAAGTAAAATTAACTAAAACTAGTCAGTGCTTCACAAGAAACTGAGTTTGTTCAAACTTCAATTTTTTACTGAAAAACTGTCTGATTGAAAATGTCAAGCAATGCTTGTAAAAACTCTCTTCAGGTTTGGAGTCGTTCAAAAGCTTCAAGAACGTGGTAACCTACATGGAGGTAGTATTTGCAACAACAGCTTCAGAGTGCTTTAACATTGTTCTCAATAAAGAACATTGTTTTGAATTTATTCAGTTGTTGATTCAGTATTTCAAATAGATTTTGGCTTGAAGAGCAAACGGTAGAGCTGAAGCAATACAGTATTCGTACCAGTATTCCAAAAGCCAGATTTAGAATTACTGTAATTTAGTAAATGTGTGTATGTATACATGTATGAGATCTTCAGTGAACTCTAATCAGTCATCATTGTAATATTCTATTGGAAACCAAAATTAAACGTACTAAGGGAATGGAAACACAAAATACAATATTGGTTGGTAAAATACTGCCAGTGATATTACAGAGTTTCTAAATTTTTATTTTAATTCGTTGAAAATAAAGAAAGAATTCACAAGGCACATTTCCCTACTCCCTCCACCCCCACCTCGAAATTTGTGATATATTATGAATACCATTGGACTTAGATAACTCTTTCTGTGTATTGAAGTAACTCAGTGGAAAATATCTTCATGACATGAAACTTTTTTTTTTCCTAGGTAAATCTACTGTCCTGGGGTTTTATATCAGTGCTTTTGATCTTGGTAGGGTCTTATTTAACAGATAATTTATCTGAAGTCAGATAGATTTGTAAGTGTTAGCCACCTGAAATTACTTTGGTTTAAAAACATTCCGCAGAGCAATTAAAAACATCTGAGTGGTGGTATGAGTCTGACCCATGTAAAAGTTTATACGATCCAAACTATTACCATGAACTTCAGAGAAGGAAAAGTCTACCCTAATCAGACATTTACAATGTTTATGAGATGATTTCCTTATTGTTTTACTCCTAGGTCTTTTTGAAACAACATTTCATGGCCACAGAAACTGATTGTTGCTCATCAGAGTAGCCAGATTTTCTCAGAGAGGGTAGCAGAAGCTGGCAGAGTTGGTCCCTATCCTGTACCTGTACTGTGGATAGCTTTGGTTTGCAGAGCTGTCAAGCTGGCATTCTTCCACAGCACTTAAAATTCATTTTGGCTCCTGGGTGTGTTTTTCTGTTAATCAGCTGCCAATCCATTGTATAAATCTTTCCAGCCTATTTTATATAAAAGTTTCCAGTCTAGCAAAGCAGGGCTCTATAGGCTATTTCCAGACTTGCTGTCTCAGTTGTCTTGGCAGAATCCCAAGCTGTGCACACCAAGTGGCAGAAAGCCTGCTCACAAAAGGGAGGCGGGGGATGGGAAGGGGAAAACTGAAGTGTAAGGTAGCTATTACCACTGAGAAAGATGGATCTAAACTGGAAGGAATTGGCATAACCTTGAAAATGTGTAGGACCAAAATGAGTAGGACCATGCAGAAGCAGGATGGAGCAAAGGAGTTTGGGATCATCAGGAGCCAAGGAAGGCTTTTTCAAGGTCACAGTCCACCATTCCTTCCTAGCAAAGTCCAAGGGCAGAGGTGGCAATGCCACCATCTCTCTTAGCCCTGGAGGCTAATCCTTCCTTAGCAGTCAATTCCAGAACCGCAAGCAAAGAGACCATTGCTTCCAGTGATGGAAATTTTAACAATCTGTTGAATAGATTAGGTAAAATGCCTGTGCAGAATATACTGCAGAGACTGAGACATTGAATGGTTGTTTGAGTTTAAAAACCTCTATGTAACAGTCTGTTGTAGCTCTTTAAGAATGGCCACCAAATACAGGGTGGCAGACAGCTCTGCCTTTCACATCTTCAGGACTCTGCGTTTTCAACAGGATAGAATTTGGCCTTGTTTTGTTTTTAAATTTAGTCTGTTTTAAGGAAATGTATGTCTCTCCATTCTAGAATCAGAGCACAAACACTCTTTCACACACATCCATACAGGTGTGTACACGTATTCCTTGAGGACAGAGATTACATTAACTGTATACAACAAAGAATATAAAACTTCATAGTCATATTTGGAATGTTTTACATTTAAAAAATATAAATATAAATATAAAAATTTACAGAGTAAGGTTTAGGTTATTTTTCATATTCACAAAATTAAAGCTCTCAGTTCAAACTTTCTGTAAAAATGAAGCTCTTTAAAGCTAGGGTAGAACATGCAAATTTTCATGGTCCAAACAATTTGCCCGAGATATGTGTAATATATGTTAAGCAAGGGCAGATGCAGAAAGATTATAGTGGGAAGTGTAGCTCTACCTCAGTGCACTGCTTTCTCTTTGTGAATGGCAAAAAACACTCATTAACCCCTCCAAAATTTCACTGAGACAACATCCAAACCTTTTTTTCTATAATATATACATTTTTTAAATACTACCCTTCCCCTCATTTTTTCCCCTGGGAAAATTAAAATAATAATAATAATAATAATTGTCCTCAGCATTTCTTTAAACATCTGTATAATAGTCTTTGAGTTGCTTCTGCTGTTGTGCTGGTTGTCACCCCAAGCAGAAATTCTACTCAGCTAATGGAAAACTGGAGGAATTTTCACTAATGAATCTTCCATTTTAGATGTTTATTCCTCATAGTCCAGGGGAATTCTTTTCAAATAAAACTGGTTTGTGCTTGTTTGTTTACTTTTTCTTTACACACCTCTTAAGAGTCTGTTTATTTTGCCTAGAGAACATAACTGATTTACTCCCTGGGTATTTGTAACTTCTTGCTGTTAGGTTAAGTATATTTTGATTTGCTTCATCCTATTTTGTCATATAGTAATTGAATACTTGGATATTTATATTCAGAATATTTATTAGAATAAAAACCTCTCCCAGAAATTATCGTAACAACACTTCAAGTAGTTAAAGGAGAGCTGGACTGTAGAAAGAGAGTACCAAGCACGGTTTTAAACTAAGCAGCATGGGTTCAGACAGAAGTTTACACTACTGTAACTAATTACAAGGTCTAATATTGAAGACTTACTTTTCTGAAGTAAAATATGTCACGAGGAAAAAAAAAAAAAAAGAGTGACATGCACTCTGTTGAGTTGGGTGCAGAAGCTACAATATTGTAGCATGAAGAATTGATTGGCCCAATGAAAGAAATCAACTGTGATCACAGAGAACTGCATGCCTGACTTGCTCAAAGTCATCCCTGAACTGAGCAGCAATGAAAGTCCAGAAGAGAGGTGACCAAATGTAGCCATGTTGTCTCTGTCTTTTGAGATGCTTGAGACACCCATTGCTGATGCTGAGGCATCATTCAGGGGAAGTATTTCTTGCCTGGTTCTTATAACTTTCCAGTGTCACATCTGCTGACATTTGTGGTTAATATAAGGCTCTGAACCAGGAATGGACTCTTAATCACATCAACGATGCAGGTTCTGCTATAAAATTTGGACACACACATATTGTCAGAAAACACTTTTTTAGTATTATCTGTACACAAAAATCATGTCAAAGTAACTTAAGATGTGAACATAAATGTTACAACTAAATCAATGTAAAATAGAGAATCCATGATTTAAAAACTGGAAATACAGCTTCAGAACTTGAATGGACAAACTGAAACCACATTAGCCGAGTGATACAGATTGCTGATGTCGAATAAATTTGCCTTGGCTGTTCAAATTTGTTTTAAAGAGTTGACAGGTTATTGTTGTATTGACAAGTTTTGTGCTGGATCAGGTATCATCTGTCCATGGTGTTTCAACTCTTTATTGGCTTAGGTTTTGCAAGCGTAAAATTTAAAGTCTTCAAAAACTACAGTGTTTTCACCACTTTGACAAAAGAGTCCAGATCTGTTCCAAATCAAATTCATACTGTTGAACTATCCTGCAGTACATCTAAACTCATTATAAGTTTCAATTAAACTGCAAGTTACTCTGAGAAAGACTTTTTTTTTTAACCTAATGATTAATACTGGTGCAATGAAAGGTGTTTAACACAACTGGCATCTTTATAGAAACAGTTTATGTGTAGCTCAGCCTAGATAGACAGTATGTCTCCTTATGTATAATCTTCTAAATAGCAGTGTAGTGTCTCTTTCATTTGACTGATCCTAACACAGCCGATTTTCATCTCTCACACCTGGATAAGTCTCAGAAGCAGTTGTTGTGGTCAGTGAAAGTAATGCCAACTGGAAAACAATCTTTTGATCTGTGAGTGAAGTTCAACAAATATCAAAAGTTTTTAGTGAAAAATTCATTAATTTTAACTTTTTAAGAATATTCATTTGTTCATTGAGAAAGTTTGTTTTTATTATTTTTAATTATTAGAAAAGTATTCCAAGCCTAATTCATCAACATTCTGTTATTCTTATCAATATTCCCATTTCACAATTTATATGTTGTTGGTTATTTATACAACTCACATGTTAAAGAATGTTTCTTGATGGAATGATTTGTTTAACCATGCATCAAAAATCAAGCTTTATAAATGAGTAGAAATAATAAATGTTTAGAATGCTTAGGCAAACATTTGAACTTATTTTTTTTCTTTTTATTTATTTATTTTATTTTTATTTTTTTTTTCTAAACATGGCATTTTACAGAACTTGATCCCCTGAATATTATTTTTTTGGAAAACAAGTATGAAAGGATGTAAACGCCACTGAAGTGACATTTTCCTGACTCAGTACTCACAGGATACAGAGGAGAACATTCACAGAAGAGCTGATGACGATGTGGACGACTCTGCCAGCAAAACACATTTCATTGTCCTCTCAAAAGCTATATGTTTGTTTTGACACTCAGCAAGACAAGACAGTCCCCTTTCCAGAGGGCTAAATTCACAGTGCAGAAATGTGTCTTATGTATGAGATAACAGAATGCTGTTATTAATGTAAAATAAATATCTTAAAAAATCTTGGCTTACAGGACAAGATGGATTAGACTTGAGGGCATGTGTTTATGGTTTATAAAACTCTCCTGACACTGATGCTCCGTTGTTGTGAAAGCAGAACCCTGTCATATGCCAGAGGACAGCTCACTGGCTTCATTGCAGCTATGCGTTGTCCAGGTGTCCAGAAGTACTGCAGTTTCTTTGAACATGAGAACAGCCAACATTACACTAATTATTCCTACATGGAAGTCTAATATACCTAAAACATTGTGGGTTACTGTGCTGCTCAATAGATAAGGCTAGATCAGACGAGCCTCAGATAAGACAGGCTCAAGGAAGACTAAACTGTGATTGTCATAAATTGTATATGTTTTGAAGATGTCATTCAACAACTTGCTTACCTGTTCTGTGTCTCCTTTCTCAAAAAGTTTACTGCTTGGATACTTTATATCTGTTCCATTACATTCTGAATACTTTCACACGGTATTGTTTCACGAGTAAATTGTAATGAGCATATTGACATATTACTTGATAAATATCGACTTATTGACCGATTAAATTCTGGAGTACAATATAATTTACAGCTCTGTATCACCACTGAAAATATTTTCTGTTCATTCTCATTTTTACTCTATGTGGTTACGTGGGTTTCCTGTACTTTTGGTGAGTACTGTGTGAGTGTCAGAACTGCTTCATTTCCTGCTCAACTGTAAGACTGGGAACTACAGACACAAAATATAAAATTGTTATTCTATAGTGACACCAAGGAACATGGTATTGAAAAATGTGATCTTCACTCTATGTAAAAGAGAATATGCATTTTTTTTCTGTAAAGAATACACAAAGCTTTTCAAAAATAAGTGGGACCAGAACCCAACTAAAGTGTATTTCTTTTGCTTTGGCATTACAAAGAATTTAAAACTCTACTGCATATTCAATACTATAAACAGTATACTCACTAACTGTTTCTTAAAACTCAGTTTTATTTGAAGACTCTTGTCATGATCCTCTACACAGGGAGAAAAAAAGTATTTTGTGTTTTTTTTTTCAATCAGAGATGAATGGATCTAAGAAGTAACAAATGTAGAAAATACAGAACACAAAATGATTCTGTTGTCTGAATAAGAAACCATATTTGCTTTCTCCAGTGCTTATTGGGAAGAAAAAATGTTTAAGTATTTTATTTACAGATTTTTTTTTTTATTTGAAGCCATGGGTGATTTGTAAATTTTACAGAATTTGTAATATCTGCAATACTGGCAGAGGCTCTGCTAAATATTAATCTTTGGCATTAGAAATAACTCTCATTATGAACTATTTATGCTTCTCTATGTAATGAGTTTAAAGGTCTATCACCAGCTAGTAAGTTCTTTCATCAAGGCATGATGGTGGTTTGGGGTAGGTAATTCAGTTTGTTAGGTAGACAGAGGGAAGATCTAAGAACTGTGTCCAGATTTCAGTAGCAGATCAAACAATATATATTGAAGCTATATGAGGTATCTTTCTTTCCCCAGATCAGTTCTAGATGCCTGAGCTGATCTGCTTGCAAATTGTTTGGCTGCTGGTTATGAACAGGTATATAAAGGCTGGCTAGACACATTGTTGTCATCATCTCCTAAAGGAGAATGATTATGAATATATCAAAGAAGTCTTGGTGATGCAATTATCATTCCATACAATTTCTCAACCTCAGACAAGAGGAAACTTCCAGAAATATAGGGAAAAAAAAAAAAAGGAAAATGAGAGAAAGAGAGAGAGAAAGAGAGAAAGAGAGAGAGAGAGAGAGAGAGAAAGGAAGGAAGGAAGGAAGGAAGGAAGGAAGGAAGGAAGGAAGGAAGGAAGGAAGGAAGGGAGGGAGGGAGGGAGGGAGGGAGGGAAGGAAGGAAGGAAGGAAGGAAGGAAGGAAGGAAGGAAGGAAGGAAGGAAGGAAGGAAGGAAGGAAGGAAGGAAGGAAGGAAGGAAGGAAGGAAGGAAGGAAGGAAGAAAAAGAAAGAAGAAAGAAAGAAAAAGAAGAAAGAAAGAAAAAGAAAGCCTCAGCTTAATTATCCCCATCAGTGGGTAAAGAATTTAAGATATGCAGGTAACCAACATGATGATCACACTTCCATGCAAACAATAGAATTCTTTTCTAGTTCCTCGAAAACAAAGAAATAAGCAAATAAGCAAAAACAACCTTAGTATCTAGCAGAGCAAGGCTCAAGCTTTCTGAGAATACAGATGAGAGGGAATATGAAAATTAGGCATAGATGTAATCATAATGAGACTAAATGACATGGTGGAAGTAGACAAAAACTAATACACCAGAAAAAATGGTCACTCTGACTTCATCTTGCTATTAAATTGGGTCAAAGAGACCAGATTTATAGTGGCTTCATGGTCTCTGTCAAGTACCAGTGACTATTTTCAAATAATTTTATTTGGAAAAAAAAAAAAAAAAGGTAGTTAATGTGAACCGAGTAACAGACTGCATTTAAAAGTATTGATCACATTTTGCAGGAAAATATACAATAAAGTCTTTTGTCTCTATATGTAACGAAAAGACAGGTAAAGAATATTATTAAGATGTGGGCATTATTACTTGACAGTATCTAAAAAAAGAAAGGAATATTAGTTGTTTGGAATGAAGCTAAATGCAACTAACAGACCAAGTTCTGTTTTTAGAGATAATGACAATACTCTCATAAGAGGGATTTTATTGTAACTGTAAATTAAAAAAAAAAAAAAAGATTTTTAGAAATTTTATTTATGTATTAAATCACAGGTGTCCAGACGCAATTGGAATAAGAAATAAAAGTAATGCAGTCTTGTAATACTTTGAGTCAGTTTGTACTTTTGGTCAATTTGTACCATACTATAGTTTGTACAGTTTGTACAGGTTTGGTCAGTTTGTACAATAATACAGTTTGTACAATACTTTTCGTCAGTTTATAATTTGGACAATAGTTGTACTCTACTGGCTATATCATGTTGGAAATTTCAAAATGTTAGTTCTTTTGTTTTAATACAGTCTCATCTATATGTCTAACTGAAAATTTATTACAGTTATTAAGTCTGGGTATGGAATTGCAGTAGAAACAAGTTTGCATAAGTTTTGGATGCAGGAGAAAAAACACAGAATCTGAGTTTAAAAGAAAAAAATACATTTCACTGACACAGTTAAGTAGATAAGTGCTTTTGTTTGTGAAGAAAGGGAAGGTTGGCGTCACTTGCAATTTATTTTTTTTTTCTTTTTTTAGCACTACAGGCACAAATATTAGCTAGACAATTAATCTATAAGGCTAATACAAATAAGTGCACATTTCCTACGTTTTTCATTTCATCTTTCTTTTACTGCAGAGTCTCTAGTTACCAAGGAAAGATATTCGAACTGCAGAAAAGCAGTTGTCCTTCCCCTTCATACAGAAATATTAGGAAGGCAGCAGGATAGAGATCTTCATCATAGAGTTCCTTCACTAGACAATGATTCATTCATGACCAAAGATGGAGTAAGAACATAGCACCGTGACTAATGTGACTCACAAGAAAATCATTTGAAAAAAATAGATATTTATGCTTTCAGAGTCACCATAATATCAACTTCTTCTTACAAAAGAGAATAACCTATGATTTCCAACAAACATGCGTCAAGAACAAAGAAGTTTTTATAGAGATTAAGTGGGCTTAGCTAGATGCAGTGGAAGATGTCCAGCCTTTGAATATCATCAGATTTGGAAAGATCACACAATAAACCATGATAATACTATAGGGAAAGAGGAAATAAAAGTTACAGTATTCTTCCTAAGTTAATTACTCACACTAAAAATTACCTTTACAGTTCCTTTGAGACATGTTTCAAAGCAGTATACATTCTCTGCACATTTAGAATCAAGACATAAGGAATGTGATTTATTTATTTATTTATTTTCCTAGTGGGTATATCAAAGAAATCAGTGCATGAAATGTGGTGGTTTTCTGTGGCAATCACTTTGTAGGCTGGGGTACTGTAGACTCACCACAATCATCACATCATAATCACTACAATCCCTTGAGTATGTAGTTTTTGGTAGTATTACCCAGGAATGAGATTTATACCTAGAAATTGCAAGGAGGAAATGATCTTTGTCTTCGAGTCTGTCTAAATCCAAATTTGGAATGAAATAGTTAAACCATTTTCCAACTTCTCTTCTGATGAAAACATGTAGATATATTGTATATACTGTAGTGTATTGTATTTGTATGATGGTTTTTAAATTATGTTCATGTTATATTCTTTCATTTGTTCTGAACCTGTTAAAAAGGGGAAGAAAAGCCTTTAAGAATCCTCCCTTGCACTTTTGTATTTTTTAATTAAGAAGCAGTGACAAGCTTATTTTTAACAATCTTCTGCAAATCACCTTAAACAACATTTGGCTTTTTTATTCCAAAATCTTTTTCTTTCATTTACTATTATAATAGCCATTGCTGTTTTTGCATCCAGCAAAAAATGTTCTTAAAGAAGTCATAAATTCTCACCCTAATGCAGGCATGTGGCAAAGCAAACAAAACACAATCTTTACTCTTGCCCAATAAATGCCACTGTAAAGTTCCTATTTATTCTCAAAGAATAAGTTTGCTCCTTGCATGATTTTTCTTTTCTACTCATAGTAAACTTGTGAGTTTCATGGACCACCACAATTTTGTCCTTCTGAAGTCTTTGACCATGATCCTTCAGCAAAGACAATGAAATGAGGAACTGGTATTTCTCATATACTAAAAAATAAAATAAGCTTTCTTAGGTTGTTTTTGCATGCCTCATGGAGGAGCAGCTCATGGTACAAGTAAATGTTTCATTTGTTTTATAGTTCACATTGATATAGCATCTCCTGCTAAGGTGAAGGATAATAAACTGGGCTCAAGTAAAATCTTCACTAACGGTCAGACTATTGGGGCTGGCACCTCTCATCAACAGTGTTTACATCACAATATTATGGGGCTAAGTGAGGAAGCATGACGAGATGAGGAAACATATCATGCACATGCCCTTCTAATATGTACACATTAAGAAGACATTATTTTAGAAAGGTCATCTGTGTTCATCTAAAATGTTTGCTTTACACATATAGAAGGTGGTTTAGTACTAGTTTTCCAAGTCTTATTGTTGGGAATGTAAGTAAGCAAGTTAGCAATGACTTTTTTTTTTCTTAAAAAAAGTCTCATTTGGATTTTGCTTCAGTCTTTCTGTTATATTTCTACAGTTACATAAATAAAAATAAAGTCTTCGGACTTCATTGTGTTTCATATTGCTGAAATGAGCAGGGGTATTTTAAATACGGAGTTTTACACAAGAAGAATTATGTGATTTAATTTACCTTTTAAAATATTACTTGCTGTTTCTGATATAAATCTCAGTTTGCTCTAGGGCAGAATTATGGATTATTCAAAGTGTATTTTGTCTTGAATAAAAAAATAAATTAAAAAAAAAAATAACACCAAGGAAAGCAATTCTGAGTAAAGGTACCACCAGCAAAATACATTATTAATTATTTCTGCATTGTGACACTTCTCTTTGGGGAAAAACAAAAACGAAACAAAAAACTCACACACCTAAGATTCTGGAAATTCATATATTTTTAATTGTCTTGCAGATCAAAAGCATGACTAGACTTAGCTACTGAAGTCTCATTTAGTGCCTAGTGCTTATGCACTGTCACTGTCTAGACAAAGCTCTTTTGGTGAGATAGGAGTCACCTCCCTAAGCGCACTGCCTGTGGTAATACTGCTGCCATTCAGGAGCCACGACCTTGCTTCCTTTCTAAATGCTCTGTGGTCTTTCAGCTTAATTGTACTTGAAGCAATGAAACTGATGTGTTCCATGTGACATGTGCAGGGAACTAATTGAATTTTTTTAATGAAATTTCTATAAGTACTGAACAGATATGCAGGGATTTATTTTCTTCCTTTCTTTCTTTTTAACATTTAATAGCATGTTATCATTGGTCATTTTTCCTGGCTTTGAGTATCTAATGATCAAATTCCAGTGTAGCTATTTGGCTAACAGCTAAAATGCCTAAAATAAATGTGTGACCTTCACATTCAGAGATCTACTGTAAATGCAGGTGAAAGGGCTGAAAGAATATAATCCAACCATTTTTATTATGTATATATACAAAGGTTTCTACTGACCAGAAGTCAGAAATAGGTGACATCTTTCCTTTCCAGGTTCCTACAATAACTTTAAATACATAAAGGCAGCAATAGTGACAAGTGTTACAGTGTTAAGAGGCCAAAGGACATCGTTTTCCAATATATTTTTCCTGAAAATGTGGTATGTGGCTTTTGAAATGAGGACAGAAATAGGCCAACGTGTGTTATACATATGACTGAGAAGACAAACGCACAAGCCTTGAACTAATGGATTTATAACAGAAATTGGGAAAATAACCTATATGAAACTATTAATATAATTTCAGGGTCTTAAATTAATGTTGGTTAGTATAATATAGAAACATTAGGATCAGGATTGCCACAATCAGTGTGGAAGCAATGTTAGGCACTGATGTTATTGCTCTTATTCTGACAGCACAACAGCTCTCCAAAATATATATAATACTCCTGTAAATGAGCTTTTAGAATCTGTAAACATATAATTTCTCTGCTTGCTCTTTGCCAGTAGCCCGGACACATCCTGAGGTGAAGATAACTGAAAGTATACATCAGGTTAAAACAATGAAAATTTAAAAATCATCACTTCTTGATAGTATTAGCTGTAGCCCAATCAACTTTGCAGAGAAGCTAGGAGCCACCAATGGCATTTCAAGCACTCTGTTATTTCAGATAATAACAGTGGTATAAATACTCATTCACTTGACTTTAGCAGTGAAAATGCC
The DNA here is from genome assembly GCF_964211835.1 of Anser anser. Taxonomy (NCBI): domain Eukaryota; kingdom Metazoa; phylum Chordata; class Aves; order Anseriformes; family Anatidae; genus Anser; species Anser anser. Next base: position 20,469,443 of record NC_139720.1, read on the forward strand.
TGGTAGTGGTCAACAAGCAATTGCAGAACAAAGCACGATTTGGTTACAGATCATAGAAAAAGGTTTCTGAACTTTATGTTATGATCCCCTTATCTTTAGGAGAAAGGAAGAGCACACCTTCCACCCCCTTCAGTGACATGAACTGATCATTTTTCTGCATTGACTGGAACATTCAGCCATAAAGATATTCCTGAACTGAATGAAAAGTCAACAACCACAGATATTGGAATTATTACTAAAAGAAGATAGCCTAAATGACAGTAGCCTAATGACAAGCCTAAATCATGAATCTAGTACCAGAATCTCCGCATATTCATTGAGTGGCTGGGAAAGCATGTGGTTTTCTTACTTTTGCATCACTTAGGTAGGATGTTGTGCTATGCAGTTGTCACTGATTGAGACCCTACCTGAGTCATGTCAATATGATGAGAAGGGGAGAAATTGTGAGCATCGTCAGAAAAGATGAAGTAGTAGTAGTGGTGGTAGTAGTAGTGGTGGTGATGGTGGTAGTAGTAGTAGTAGTAGCAGTAAATAGTACCCAAATTATTTTTCAGAAAATAAAAACTTGTGGATCTATTTTCTGGGGAGAGCTGGTAGTAGCAAACAGACAGAGGCTGAAAGGCAGAGGATATTTGGGTGGAGTTCTGTCTCATTTCCCAAGCAGAAAGAGTTCAAGTGACAAAGGGAGGAGATAGGACAATGGGAGGATGTCTTGGAAAAAGAAAAACTGTGAAATACCTTCAAGCTCAAATACATGCTAGGAATGAGAAGAGGATGGGGGGTGAGAGGGTGAGGCATCTATCCTGTCTCATGAAAACAAGTACAATAAAGATCCTGCTTCTCCAACTGTCTCTTGCAGTGCGGTCTCACCTTGAATACTGTGTGCAGTTCTGGGCTCCACAATATAAAAAGGATGTTAAGATACTTGAATGCATCCAGAAGAGTATAACAAAACTGCTAAAAGCACAGGAAGGTATGTCCTGCAAGGAGAGGCTTAGGACATTTGGTTTATCTAATTCAGAGAAAAGAATGCTGAGAGGTGACCTTGTTGCTCTCTGCAACTTCCTGAGGAGGGGAAGCAGAGACAGAATTGCTGGTCTCTGCTCCCCGGTAACTGATGACAGGGTGAATTAGGAAAAATGTCTGTATCGTGAGGGTGGTCAAACACTGGAACATGCTTCCTAGAGAGGTAGTTGATGCCCCATGCCTGTCAGTGTTCAAAAGGCATTTGGATAATGCCCTCAGTAATATGCTTTAACTTTTGGTTAGCAGAAGAAATGGTTAGAAGTGTTCAGGCTGTTAGACTTGATGATCTTTGTAGGTTCCTTCCAACTCAATTCAACTCAATTCAACTTAACTCAGTTCAACTCAGCTCAGCTCAACTCAACTCAACTCAACTCAACAAAATTCAACTCCTGTTCTGTTCTGTTCTGTTCTATTCTATTCTATTCTATTCTATTCTATTCTATTCTATTCTATTCTATTCTATTCTATTCTACTTCCCAAGGAAAGTTGGATCAGCAGTGAGAAGGAGACTTCTTGCATCTATTTCTCTGGTTGGAAACGAAGGGTTAGGAATTCCTTTGCCACTCAGGGTCAAGTCCTCTCTTTTCTCCAAGTCTGACCTCAGAGGTTCCAGCGACCTTTTCAGGTAGAGGCAAGTGAGGAAGTCAGGGAAAGGAGCACTGCACCTTGAGTGTTTTCTAGAGGTTGAGGGCTGAGACTGTAGTGCCTGGGGTCTTCGGTACACTAAAATTATTTGAGTCCTCTGTTTTTACTGTAATGACATATATGATGTAGGTGTTATTTGTAGCTATACATAGGTATACGGCGTAAACAACATGCTCCACAGTGCTAGTCGCTAACAATAGGCTGATGGTATCGCAGATCTTAAGACCTTGGCCACAGGCAAGGAGGATGAGAACCCACCAAGATGAATAGAGCCGTTTACACCTCTTAGAGCTGCATTGTTTCTCTCTATACTTACCTCCAAGGGGCGTTTTCATTCGCGAGAAACTTCTGTTGAGAAGATTGGAACACTTTAACACCTACTGGAGAAGTTCTCTTTAAGTCTTGATTTCTTCCAGACTGGCTACATGTTCTGCGGTTGTTCAAAAGTATATTGATTACCTTAAAATTAGTTTGACTGACTCCTCTTGGTACTGGAGAGAAGAGTAAATCATTGAAACCTCCTCCCTCTCAGTTTCACATGTTGCTGATTTTAAGAGTCTGGAAAGGCTCAAGATCCGACAATGTAAATGAAATTATATTAACAAGATCTTTTGCCATTGAGCACTCAAGATAAAGAGACCTCCTTTTACTAATCTCTGACTTTAACAGTTTAAGAAGTAGTGAATTCTTCTGAGGAATAAGCTTGTTGCTGTTAAGGACCAAGAACTTCTTTGCCCTATGTCTTTACATTTGCACCTGAACAGAAGTTTACTGAATTAATTACATGCTAATGAAACCTTTTCATTAACATCATACAAAAAAATAAATGGGAAAAAAAAAAATAAGACTAGGGACTTCATCTAATCACCCTGAAATCTGCATAATCTAGGACAAACTGACCTCAGTCTCCAAGTCTAGACAGAACTTTAGATAGTGATATTATGTGTTATTAGTGCTTAAAGTCTTTGCAGGACTGATCCCTAAACCTGTGATAAAAGGAATTTTCCAAGACATTACCTTTGCGCACTGTTACTCTGTCAATATTCCTCTCACTGTGTTCACTTGATCCTCTGTAGCCTACAGTCATGCTATTCTCACTCACCTTCTGAGCTTTTCTGCAGTTGGTCAGTAATTTATTTCCTTGGGAGAGCAGGATCCAGAGATATAATCTTTCTTTTTAAATGTCACAAGGCAGGAAGGTTCCAGTCAAATCTCAGGTCTCTCTCAAACCCCAATGGCTTATGAAGCTAACACTGGTAAGGCAGACCTACACTATGCCCTTGGCATTTTTCTAACATTTAATTTCATAGGTTTTGCTCGGTCCTCTGGAGGTATCCAAGGCAAGTCTTGCAAGACTCTTTCTCATAGGTGTTTTTCCTTTATACAACAAATAACCATTATCACATCTTCTGGACTTCAGTGATTCCAAGTAAAGGGATGGAACTACTTGGCTTCAGCTCACTGACTTTTCTGAAAGCCAAGCTTGCTCTCATTATTTTAATACTTCCCTTGATTATAGTATTAATTTCTAAAGTCAGGATAAGTGAGTCCCAAGACGAGATCCTCTCTCTCATTCCAGCTTGGCAACCCAGATGCTAGCAAGGTAAAAACACTGATAACAGGGACAATAGCAAAGTGTAGGGAGTTGGAGGGAAATCCTGACAATGTGGTATGGTTTGAATTTTCTTTTTGAGAAGTGTAGATATAGGGTAAAAGAACAAAGAATTCATCCACATGAAAAATGCAGTAGTTTTTAGAAGATATTTTCCTGGTTTCAGTCCTTGAATTACCAGAATCATCACTTGATGTACCACCTATAAGGTGCCTAAACAGAAAAGGGACCTCATTCAGCTCATCAGCTGTGTAGGAGGCACATTCCTGTTAAGTTCGTTACATGAATTATTAGATCTTCTAGATCCAACAGGACCATATAAGTTTAATAAGCACTCATATATGTGGTAGACTAGAGATTTTGCTACAAATGACAGTAAAATTATAAAGCTACAAAATCTGGAAACATATCAGGAAGTGAAAAATCTCCAGCATCTCCATTCTACCAGAGTAGTCCATTAGATAGCTAGAAGTCCATCCTATAAACCTTCTCATATCACCATTTTCTTTCTCACTGTGTCTTCTGTTTTAGCAGAACAACTGTGGCTTGCACAGTTTCCTGTTAGAAGTGACATTGTTGCTGTGACTGGTTCTTTTGGTTGTTGAAGGGAAGATGAGATCAGCTGCCAACTATGACCAAGTGTGGTAGCTGTCAATGTGGAAGCCTAAAATTAAAAAGTAATATACCTGTGTATGTGGAAAAGGCAGTCAGGTTCCACTGGATGCTCTTGGCCAAGGTTATCCTGTGTTATAAGCTGATGTAGATGGTTATTGAACAGATTGGGGCCATCTAGCAACACCAATCCTTCTGTTCACCTAGCAATGTCAGAACAAGGGGGCAGTTTCCTCTAAAAGCCACTTATATATTAATCCACTCAAGTGTTTTCTGCTTGTACATCTGGAGATGAGGCAGGATCAGACTCTAGTCATGACCTCACATAATCCTCCTTCTGTAGTGATACCCTTGCATAATACAAAAGAATTTTGGCGTAAGGGTCATATGTCACAGCAGCATGAGGAGTCATAAGTGCCATGACTATGTCAGGAATAAACAAGTGTGACTGGCATGGAATAATAAGCATGCCTGTGATATGACTGGGTAAGAGGCAGATTTGGGTATCCCTAGACAAGGCTAGTCACAGATATAAAGTCAGCATCACGCAGTAATGATGGCTCTGTGAGGTACTCCAACGGACAATCATCAAATTTCACAGAATCATAGAATGGTTGAGTTTGGAAGGGACCTCTGGAGGTCATTTGGTCCAAACCTTCTGCTCAAGCAGCGCGACCTAGAGGACCATGTCCAGATGGTTTTGGTATATCTCAAAGTAGAGAGACTTCACAATCTTTCTGGGCAACTTGTGCCAATCTTCAGTCACCCTCACAGTGAAAAAGTTTTTCCTGATGTTTAGATGGAACCTACTGCATTTCAGCTTGTGACCATTGCCCCTTGTCCTGTTACTGGACACTATTGAAAAGAGGCTGGCTCTGTCCTCTTTGCACCCTCCCTTCAGGTATCAATACACATTGATATGATTGTCTGAGATTTCTCTTTTCTAGCTTTGACCCTTTGACCATTAGACTATCAGTGTGGATGTTGTAATAACATTATGTTGAATTTAAAAGGAAATTATTTTCGTATCTGAGCCAAGAAAAATTTTCCAGTAACAGCAGGAAGATTCAACTTGGATGCCTACAAACTATTGCAAGTTAATAATGGTTAGGCAGAGGGCCAATGGAAATAAATGGCATTTGTTTTCAAAAAAATATATTCATCCCTCTCCCCCTACACTTTGCCTGCTATTTGTCTTCCTGGACTGCAAATGATTAATAGTAAAGCTGTGATTCTTTCTTAGGATCAGCTATGTTACTTACATAATCAATAGTTATTAATGTTAAATAGCAATAATATAAAATGTTAATGCCTTTTTACCTACATCTGCTTCTGTCTGTTGGTGAAGCACCGCAGTTGTTACTGCTGCATCTGACCATATGCTCATGGTACAATCCCTTTAATGTCATCACAGCAACAATACACCTGGGGTGTGAATGCTGTTAGCAAATTGTTGGTGTCAGGGACAGAGGCAAAAGATAAACCAAGAAAGCCAAAGGATACACCAAACTACAGTTTGTGGTGCAAAAATGGTGAAGAAAGTGGTGAAGAGTTAAGAAATCCACACAGCCAAAGGTAAAGTCTGGGCCAAGGAACAGGCAGGGATGGGATAATAAATAGCAAGCTAGATAACAGCAAGGTCCTACAATGTATAGTGATGAGATTCCCTTATTTTTCCACTTAGTCTAACAAGACAATTCAATCTCAGCTTTGGCCAAATTGCTGACTGTGGCTCAGTCATCTTCCTGGATACAGTAGTGTCTTTTACATTCTGGCAAATACTTGGAGCCCATAGAACATTCTGCCCAGAAAGAAAAGTAATGAGATACACACCTCTTACATGTTCCTACATAATGATGATGCAGCAGGACGCCAATGTATGTAAACAGACATTGAAAACAGGCAGTGTTTTGCAAGTCTTTGCACCTTGCTCTAATAGTAAACAGTAATCAGTCATTGTCATTTTTTCTGCATTTTCCCTTCTGACTCTTTAGTGGAATGTTACACCAAAGCAATCTGGCTTCATTAACTTTGAACAAACTGCTGTAGTCACTTCTTTAGATGTGCCAAATATACTTTTTTTTTTTTTTTTTTTTACACATATATAAGTGTTGTAATAAAGACTCAAGCAGGAATGATTGTACAAAATTCTAGTGCTTATATCACTCACAAGATCAGACTATAAGGAATTCTAAAATCTGTGAAGCAATTTTTTCCTCACTATTCTTCACTTTCTAGTTTTCAGCCCATTCACTTTCATTAGTATTCCTTCACTGCGTTGTCAGTCTGCATTATGGTGAGGTTTTGGAAGGCCTTCAATAAAAGAATACTTCACTGTGCTACAACCATCACCCTTTGTACCTCCCTACAGATCCCAACAGAATGAATTTCTAAATGCCTGCATGTTGCAGGAAACATGAATTCTTAATGAATCTTAGGATACAAGTCTAAACAGATGACAGTACTTTCCAATCTGCTACGGAAACAATATGTTTTAATTAAGTATAAGGTTTAATAAAATTTTCACTCCTTGTACAAAAATGAATGGTGATTAACAGACAACTGACAAGCCAACTCTAATAATTTCTGATTAAATGTTTTTGTTTAGTGTTTTCAGTCACTCTTTACAGGGAATTAATTACTGGAAATGAAAAAAAATGAAGGTTCATGCCAGTTAATATCCTTGAGAGAGTGGAAGGTAATCAACTGTATAAATTACAGTGGCATATGCAGGCCAGCTTGTGGTCAAAATCTGCACAATATACCCTATCCTGTTTTTAGGTTGTTTAGATTGAAAAGCACGTGTGGGGAAATCTGTCTCAAGTAGCTGCTCCATAGTTTTAAACAGGCAGTATTCAGAACAAGAAGCTGGTGTGACTTTTCTTCAGCTTATGAAAATTATTAATGTCATTTACTTATTTACAATGGACACAATTATTGCAGCTTCAAAGCATATGTTTACATTATCATTACTATTATTAATAATAATTTTGCTACAAATTGCTTTTTAAATAAGCCATCCAGCTTCTAAGGGCAAATGTACGTGCAGATATACATGAGAGCCATCCACCAGAGATGTCTAGCGAGGGGTGTGAGTAGGTGGGTGGGGAAAGGTCACACCCTGCTCTGAGGCACTGCTTGCTGCAGGATGCACTCACCTACTCACCTAGACCATGGTTTCATCTAGCCTTGCCGAGGCCATTCCAGCAAAATTTATATCATAGATATTCAAATGAATGTCCCCAAACAGGCTTTGTATAAAACTAATAAAAAAAGAAAGGGAGAAAATGAGTCACATTTTAGTATCCATTTTCCTCAAACAGGTGTTAGCTTGAAAACGTACCTAGGAAAGTTTAATTGGCAATAAGCTTAAGAAGACAACTGAGAACTGTTAGCCAAGTCCATGGATCTGGACTTTTTGCTCCTCTTTTACAGTGAATTGATTGCCAATTAACTTGAGTTAGCTAACAGCTCTGTAAATGTTAATCTAGATATTTCATGACCAATTGAACACAAATGTTTGTGTTTTTCTCCATGTCTCAGCCAATTGGCAATCAATTAACCTGTATTTTAGCAGCAGCAAATGCAGTATTCTAGAACAAACACTTTATTTCTGCAAAGAGAAGGGTGACTTTTCCCTGCAAAAAGACAGTACCAAGCCATTTGATGTTTTATTGTCTCCTGAGTCATTTAAAGTGTCTTTCATCATAGCTTGTCTCAAGTGCCACACAAGCTTGTAGTGGCCATCTGAAAGGGGGGAGAGTATTTCATGCACACATCTGATTATGTTGTATTTGTTAAGTGAGTCTTTAAGACTTTCTAATATTGCCTTGGTAATCACCATTTACTGTGTTTAGTTGCTTCATATGAGCTAACCTGTTCATTGCAGGAGTCTTACAAAACCGGTATGAAATATTAGTAAATTATATTACCATATATATGAACACAGTCTTATGTCACTCAGAATTGATGACAATCAGATACAAAGTTTTCCAGTTGTCAGAATGAACGAATTATTTCAAGTATTTTGGGGTTACTACCTACAGACAGAGGCAAGAAAATGTGATTAAGTACTGAATTTATCCATATGGAGATTCACTGGGTTCTAAAACTATTTTCAACATTTAACTCTTCATCAGCAGATTTTACCAGAAGCTGGAAAAGCAGACGCCTAAGAAAGTATGGATTAGAATAAAATGCAGAGAACTGAAGTTCTAGAAGATAAAAAGAAGTTGTTTGTTTGTTTGTTTGTTTTAATAACTTGGCTAAATGTTCAGTGCCATCAACCATATTACTTTGTTCTGGGATTGAGAAAGGTTTCCTATAAGGTGTCAGTAAGAGGCTCGTGAAGAGATTTAATCATACACATATTTATAATTAAGCAATGAAGTTTCTAAATGTTCTGAAAGCTCCATGGGTGAAAAAGACCATTGACATCAGTACAGTTTTTACCATTGTGGATATTAGTTGATAAATATAAGGATGCAACTTAGTAAAGAATATGAAAGTATTTTCTGGTCTGTAAGTGAGACTGACACGTTCTCAACTATATCAGTAGGAGTTTGTCACTGATCATAATAGAAGTTGTATCGTGCTTGGTTTGTGAAATGAAAACTGTTCAAAGAGAGAAACAGGGAAAGAGTAGTATCAATTTTTGCAAACACTGTTATGAGCACTTTCTCACAGTAAAAGGCTGGGAAGCAAGACTTCTCATGAGTAACTATTCTTTGTTGTATTAACAAAACTGACATCCAGGTCTTACTTTTACAGACAGTTTTATTTTTTATTTTTTTCCCCCAAGTTACTTTGCCCTTGCTTTCCAAATAGCTCTTTTTCTATCTTACAGAAGGATGCAGCTCTGGCTTCTGAAAGAAATAAGGATTCCCTTTCTCCTCTCTCTGTGGAGTTTCAACACTGCAGTAGGGGGTTTTCTTTACAATTTCAGCATTTCTTATTCCCTTGGAGTACTCCCACGTGGAGCACTGTGTTCAGCTCTTGGACCCCCAGCACAAGAAGGACATAGATATATTAGAATGAGTCCAGAGAAGGGCCAAAAAGATGACCAGATGGCTAGAGCACCTCTCCTATGAAGAAAGGCTGAGGGAATTGGGGTTGTTCAGCCTCGAGAAGAAAAGGCTCTGGGGAGACCTTATACTGGCCTTCAAGTACCTGAAGGGGACTTACAGAAAAGCTGGGGAGGGACTCTTTGTCAGGGAGTGTAGTGATAGGACAAGGAGTAATGGTTCTAAACTAAAAAAAGGGTAGATTAGATATTGAGAATAAATTCTTTACTCAAAAGGTGGTGAAGCACAGGCACAGGTTGCCCAGAGAAGCTGTGGATGCCCATCCCTGGAAGTGTACTAGGCCAGGCTGGATGGGGCTTTGGGCAACCTGGTCTGGTGGGAGGTGTCCCTGCCCATGGCAGAGGGGTTGGAACTAGATGATCTTTAAGGTCCCTTCCAACACAAACCATCCTATTATTTCCTCTGTAGGACATCCCCTCTTTTGTCACAAACTAAGAGATAATCCTGTAATCATTACACAGACCAAGTTCCCCTGGATATTAATGGATTTTTTAATTATTATTATTTAATTATTATTATTATTATTTTACCCAAGAACTGCAGAATTGGATCCTATGCCACCAGGAGCACTTTGGCGAGGAATTGTCGGGGAAGTGATGAGTCTCAGCAGTCAGAGCTGTTTGAGTGGATCACCACAATAAGCACTAGACTGGAGAACAGTGTATCTTTAAAATGCACTCAAAGTTCAGGGTTTACATAGGGATTAATCAAGATTTCCAAGATCAGTTGTAGTTTTCCTTTAAGTATACTGGAATACAATATGTTATATTATGAGTATCAGTAGAAGTACTCTAGAGATGACAAAGGAACTTGTATTTGCTGATGAAACTGAAAATGACATAGAAATAGGGAAATCATAGATCTTGGCATAAAACCATAAATGCAATTTTGATCTCTCCACTCATCTGCATTACTCTTATCACTGCAACTGTTTTTTGTGTGTGCATAGCTGAGAAGTGTCATTATTAGCTGTTCTGATATGTTTAATGTATTTTATCATTTACAATTGTACCTTTGAAGCTGGTTAAAAAAGTAGGACATAATACCAAGATGTGCAAAAATATTCATGAATTATGTTGTAATCTTTACAAGACTCCAAGTGATCGAAGTTCTTCTGCTTTATCAGGATGTGAGGTACTGCATGCCTGTCAAGCAGGTGCTCAGCACCTAATCTGAAAAAAAAAAAAAAAAAATCTAAAATAGCTTGCATGCAAGGTTAAAAATAGTAGGATTTGTCAACATTCCTTATAAATTTAAACTCTTTGTTGCATAAATTATAAGATAAAAACTATGAGATTCCTTTGATGGTACAGACTAGAGAAAATTAAGCCTGATATTACACATATATCTTTTGCAATATAGTATAATATCTTTTCACATATATATCTTTTGCAATAAAATCTCTCTTCCTCCACGTCAGTCCCAAGCTGTTGTGCATATTCCCTCACTTAGTCTGGATCATTATCACAGAGATCAGTTTATTGATTTGAATGTCAGTGTAGCAGCAAAAGGAAAGGATGGTGTGAGGGAGGAACAGTTTAGCTGATGCTGGCTTTGAGAAAAGGTCAGTAACCCCATAGCCTCAACATCATGAAAAAGTCTCTGTCACTACTTCTATTGATTAGGCCAAATGTGCATTAAAAAATGTTTTGCCAGTAGCAAAAGGGGCACTGTCAATAAATTTTATATTGGTTCAACAAACAGAATGAGGATTGTGGACTGAAAACTTTTTTTTCTAAACTCATGAGCATTAGGCTGATGAAATCCCTAGTATTTCTAAATTGGCTGTACTTGCATCAAGGCAGCAACAAGAATTCCTATATGATTTATGAAAAATGCTGATTTGATATACTCTGCAGTCAGTTTATTCTGGCATTCAGCTATCTTTACAGACATAAAGTTCTTCCTTGCAACCACCTGATCTGTCTTCCTGTGTGTTAATTTTGCTAGCTATTTACCTCAGACAATAGACCAGAAAACTGAAATTTGTTATACTTTTCTACGCTAATGAAAATCTATATGTTGTAGGGCTTTTGCTATGACACAGGTATTTAAACAACAGAAGAATCTTTGTAGAGTTTGTGATGTTGGGAACATTTGCCAACTATTAATGTACACCTTTCCATAGGATGGTTTGAAAGGAACTGTTCCATTTCATGATTTTATAGGGATTTGAAACTTGGAAAAGAAATAAAACCATCTGAAAAACAAAGAAACAACTAACAGAAGGAGAAAAAACAAACAAACAAACAAAAAGTCATAGGATGGAATTGGTAATATATTTATATTTTTAACTGGAGTAGACTGGTTTTTGTTGTCTAAGTTTTCCTCGTCTAAAGGGAACCAAAAAAGTAGAGACACTAAGTTTAACCTTGAAAACAGACTATCTATAATAAGTAAAAGAGGTGTTTCAAGCAAAACCTTTTATTTCAACATTTTTTTTTTTTCTGGTAGAACATATATAAAACAAAATCCAACTAGCTATATGATGCCATGTTTCACAAAATTATAAAACATTTTTCAGAATTCTGAGAGCAAAGTAGCTTTCAATTTTTAGTATAATTTTCTGCAATCTTTTGTTACACCTAATTGTAGAATTAAAGTGATTGCTGAGTCATTAATAGTAAATAAAGAACCACATAGATCTACCTCTGTTGCCTGTGACTCAAATGTAATTTCAAGGTTTAACACAGACTTACCTGAGAAAGAAGTGCAAGTTAAAGTATGGGTCCCAATAATTCTCTTACTGGACTACTATAAGCAGCTTTTTACATAATGGTTTGTATAGTCAATTAGCAGAGTATTAGCAAGAATAGATAGCATTCCTACTAAGACCATATTAATTAGAGCTTAAACACAGCTAATCTGAGACCTATATTGAATTTATATTATTATGTAAGCATAATGCTTCCATATGCAAATATTTCCCTTATTGGATTCTCAAGGAAAAGCAAGTTCTAGCATCTGAGATACAAATATGATAATTTTAATAGATATTTGGAAACCACGTAATATTTCTTAAAACTCAAGTGTGCCTGGTCATATTACAAATAATATCAGGATTTTGAGCAGCAAAGGACGCAAAAGATTGAATACCTTTTGAATTTATTGGAACAGAAGAAGTTCCATTGCTAGCTCAGGAAATCTATGCAATAGTTTCATGGATTTATGCTACTGCTCTTCATTTTGCCTCGTGTTATTCTCGAGTTCTGGGGTTCTGTAGTGCAACTGCTATTCAGCAAATACTAGTCTGTTATGTGTCTATGCCCATATTTTTTATTGATCCACATGAATTCATCAGTTTTGAGATATTCTCTGAAATTAATTAGGAATTCTGTCTAAATACAGATTTAAATTTATCTTTAGTTGCATGGGTTTATAGCTTCCTTATCACTTTATTAATCAGTTCAACAATACAACCAAAGCCTAATACATGTGGTATATCAGCTACCTGAAGGAACCCCTTAGGTAAATACATATTATATTTTTTCAAGCACAGTTAACCATGAAACTAAGTGATCACAAATTTACAAGTACAGCAAGCTGCAGTACAACAATATCAGAAAAGCTGTGTATCGGAATGAAACTGAAATGTCACCATCTTACCTTCTGCCACCAATAGTAGCATCAATGTTGTTAGGAGGAAGATTAGACTGATAATAAACTGACAGGGCCACGATGTTCTGTAATGTTATCTAGTTATGCTACTGAGAATTACTGCCCATCTGTATGCCAGAGGACAAGTGCTTCTCATTGTGGCTGGAATGATGTCGTAGAATGAGGGCCAATATGCTCGTAAATGTTCATGCCAAGAGTAATGTAAGTGACTGGGGGCTCACTGGGCAGGCTGCCTCTGCATCTTCAGACACTGAGTTGACAGCCTTTTAATTCAAATTCCTCTCTTCCAACAGCTACTTCTTCACCGACTGCTTGTACCTTAGCATTGACCTAAGAAGTTAATAAAATAAAAATCTATTTTCATATTCACTTTTTTTTTTCTTTTTCGAAATGGTAGCCTTTCAAAGTTTATGGGGCATTTAAGAGTTAGCCATATCCTTCCATATCTAAAAATATCAGTCAGCAATATTTTAAAATCTCTCTTTCCAATGTATGCACCATTATTTTCAGAACATATACTTTAATTTCACCAACAGAGGTCAGTAAACCACTGAAAGAGAGCCATGAATCTGGTGAGAACACACCTTTGTCAGTCTTTCTAACATACCTTTGATTTTTTATTTATTTTTTAAAGGGTCTTTTTTGTTTTCTTCAGTAAATACAGGCTTAGTTAACTAAAAAAAAAAAAAAAAAAGCCAGTGTATGCTTTTGCATTCATGCAAAAGAATATATATACACATATTAGGGAGATTAATTACACAAAATACTATATTGTTAAGAATCTTTCATCACTGGAGAATATTTGAAATACCTGTTATAAAGCTAGTAGCATACATTCATGCATAGGTGTGATTGTAGCTACGTCAATTTGTCAAGGTTGAACCAGCTTGCAATTTAAGCAATGTTTTGAATGATCTGCAGAATTCTCCTTTTCAAGCTTTGTTCTGTGGAAAACCAACCGAGTATGCAGAGAGAGTATAAAGAGGAGGATCCCAGGGAAGAAAAATTTTTTGATGATATCAAAATAATAACAGATAGAAGTGCAGGAGAAACCAAGATCTGTCACTGACTTGCTCAGTTTGACAGTAACGCTCAGCTAATGGAAATATATTAACACATCATTTTCCAACTTTCAACTGTAATAAAAAGCTATTTTTACAAATCATTACTTTCGGTATATGCTGTTTCAGCCACGTGTCTTCTATTAGTGTACAGGGGAGTTTCACAATGAAAGCTGCCTTTGCAGTACTGAAAGTATACCTTTTATGTTGAACTAATCCCAGAGGGGAGTCAGCACCAGCACCCGTGTCCTTTTGACCTTTATCCTTTTAATGCATTTTGCCTCAGTAGCAAAAGGTGAAAACCTATATATATATATATATATATATTTATGTTGCTCTCACAGAATGCTTCAACAGCATTTCTCTGTGAGAGCAAGGAGAGTAAAATAGAGTAAAATAGACTCCTGTGGAAACTTTGAAAGCGCCCAGTTCAGCAATCAGCAACAGCTTTACAAATGTATTTTTAGAATTGCTTTCCTGCTAGCCCTTTGAAGCTCACCCTCACGGTCGCTATCACCACTCTCAACAGCTGTGAGCATGTGAAGCCACTGGAGTGGAAGATGTTAATTATCATCAGCTACTGGAATTTCTCCAGGGACTACTTGTGGTTAGAAACATGCTTCCCTAAAGATCTGCACTAGGCGCTGGGATCATCCCTCCTCCAGTTTATCTACATCCCCCCTCTTAAGCGAAAGATAATCAATTACAACTCCCAACCTTCACTTTTAAGCATTCTACTCGTAGGACAGGATAGTGTGACCACCCTCAGCAATATTAACTGCAAAATCTTTCATCTGTGTAATTGCAATAATAAGTGTTTTCATGTATATGTGAGCTTTGCAGGGAATACACTTAACATACACAGAGATTTTGATAAAAAACTTGAAAATTCTAAAATTAAAAAGCAGTTTGCAGATTAAAAAATAGGAAATAGTCAAGCTGATGGACACAACTGCTTTTTGTTTTGTCTTTTCCCCCGACAATTGAACTCTCTATGGACAACAAAAAACTACTTACCCTCCCCCCATGTCATCAGGAAACTGAACACACAGAAATGGTCTTTCCCCCTTCTGCTTTACCTCCTGCTATTCAGTGGCATTTTGAGTCTAAACTAGTTAGCATCAGGAGCTTGATATGATGTCAGCAAGTGAGATATTCCCCACAGGGAACCAAAATAATAGTAGATGAGCTGGCAGAAAGATCCCCAGAAAGGGAAATAACGCAAACCTAACAGATTTTAAGCCTAGCCTTTTACTATTAATACTACAAAGCACCTTTAAATGACTGAACACATCCTTAAACGTACCCTACAGATCCCTCTGGGGTAATTAAACCCTGTAATCATTACCACCCCCACAAAAAGACCAAGTTAGGTCAACAGGCACCAGCTTTACAGGAACTAGGATGAACTCAGTAATCTGCAGGACTCAACTCCCAACATACAAAGATGAACGCTGCAGGTATTTCTCTTGCCTTGGCTATGGGTGAGAATCTCACATGTTCCCCAAGTACTTCATGGAGTGATATGATACACTAGGTGTTTTTGGTAATGCAAAATTGAAAGAAAACAGGCACCCAGCTCTCCAAGAACACTGGTCTTTTCACAGGAAATTCTCTTCCACCCACAGGAGGAAGGGGCAAGAGGAAGGAAGGAAATGGAATGTAATGGAAAGTAAACAAGTCAACTATGAAAACAGTCACCATGAGCAAGTACAAAAATGCTTCTTTGTTTTGTTTAAGGACAATGAGTACAGTGGTATTTCAGTTATTCAGTGTTTACAGAGTTAAAAATACATAATCACAGGCCAATTCCCTTCAGGTAGGCCCTTAGTGCTGCTGCATTGTATACCTATTGGAGTTCAACATCAAATATGGTGATCAAGAAGTAGATACAATCAAGATGAGGGATTGCTTAATTCTTCCAGAACAGCCACCAGTTAATAGCATAGGCCTATTAACTCCAGGTCAGATGGTGTGTAGGCCTTTACAAGTTAAGTTCATTAAGAGAACACTTGTTCCCCAGCTGGATTCAAGAGTAATGGTGAAGATAAAAGTGAGCGCATACACACAGAACTGTTATATACAAAAAAAGTTTAATTGAAATACCTGTATAAAAAATATGATCTCCATACATTTCACACTGTTAAACAGAAGAAAAAAATCCAAATCCAAGCTGCATAAATGCAACCAGATCACAGAAACACAGCTATTAAAATAAATTAAGGTTTATGACTCTGCCACTCTACCTTTCAGAGCCAATGCACGGAGACTGTACAATGTCAATAATTTAAAACCTTTCCAAACAGCATTACTTTACATTTCTGGTACAATACCAGACAAAAGGCATACTGACTAACTTTAAAAAGTCATTCTATTTCCCTTAAATTAGACTTTGTACAACAATTTTCCATCTTCCAACAAAAACTGATAAGGTCAGAAATATTTTTTGTCTTTTTTCTTTTTTTAAACAAAAGTTGACAGGAATGCAGAAAAAAAGTGCCATGGGCAAACCACTAGAATTCCCATGGGGAGGAGGAGGGGAAAGCACAGTGTTGAATAACTAACCAAATAAATTAACCAAATAAATAGCCACAGCTGAAACCTGTGGGAGGTCTTCTAAACTTCAAACAATAAATAACTGTATAGTACATGGGAAAACCAAGTTTACATAAACACATTATACAGGTATGGAAAAAAAAAGTAAAGTCCTTGAATATTGCATTGATTGTGCATTCAACATGCCCATACATACTTTTAAGACTCGCAGGGTGACAAAAGGCCAGGGGGAGTTGAGAAAGGGGCTTCTTATGCCCAGTGGTAGAGATGATAAAAGGAAACATGAATAACTGTTTCTGATAAAAAAGCTGATATACCTGTTCATATTTCTGTGCAGGCTATAGGAAATATTTTGAGCAGCAGAGGTGGGTTGGATTTGGAAAGGGCAGGGGGCAGGAGTGAAATGTCTGTGTTCAAGTATTCCATCACCAGTGGATGGGACTACTTCATTCAATCACCGAACATGTTCTCCAATGCATCATAGGAGCTGCTTCCTCCAGCACTGGGTCTAAAGGGAGCAAATTCCTATAATGAACTGGATCTTCTTTGGACATACACAGCTCAAAAAAGAAAGTCCCACTGAAGCAGCTTTCAAAAAGGCACTCAAAAGCAAATAAAATCTAGTCCAGGCTCTATGAGAGCAAAAAAGTTTACCATGTATTCAAGAGGTCACTGCTTTCTTAATAAGGTCAGTCTTTGACTAAGTACTGGCCTGCAACTCCCAAACATCAGCGTTTCCAAAGGAAATCTCTCATTCCAAAGCAGAAACCAGCAAAAGGGGAAAATAAAATCAAGTCCCTCAGACAAAGATTCAACTACAGAATAATGAATGCATTTTTCTAGCCCCTCCTACGTATTGGCAGCAGCACTGTGGTCTTTCTGCTTGTAGCTCCCCTCCCAGTGCAAGGTCCTTAGTAATTCACAGACTCTCATTACTTGAACTTGTGCTCGATACATCAGTATCAAGGGTCCGTAGCCTTATGTCACAGTCCTCAGACTTCACTACTTCAGATTTGTGCATCCATTGATGGTCAAAAATTTGCTCAAGTGTTGGTCTGTCTGAAGGCCTCAGTGAAAGGCACCATTTGATCAGCTGTTGACATTCTGAAACAAGCAAAGAAGGAATTCTAGATCAGAAAAGTAAAAAGACTATCTTAAAAAACAAGCAGCCAACCCACCCAGACACGTGAGTTCAAAATAATCTTAAAAAAAAATATCCTGAAAAAGTAATAAAAAAAGTCCCCACTCAACACCCCCACACAACTCACCAGGTGAAATTCTCCTCCTGAAGTATAATCGTCCCCTCAAGATTTCTTCATCTTGCTCAAAAGGGATGTCTCCGCAAACCATATCATACAGCAGAACTCCCAGAGACCATACTGTCGCTGACCTCCCATGGTATCTGTGGTATCTGATCCACTCTGGAGGGCTGTATACTCTCGTTCCTAAAAGCAAGAAAAAAAAAAAGTCGAGGATTAGTGTTTTCCCATTCTTCAAGTAGCTCTACTATGGCTATATTAAGTTCATCATTTGGAATCATTAAAAAAAAAGCTTTGGATTTTTTTTTTTTTATGGCCCCAAACTATTACTGGTGTAACTTCAGGTCATCTGTGGAGTTACACCATCAACCCATCCGGTTGTTCTATTTTGTTGCAAGGAAGAACAGGGCTGCCATCAGCTGACTGTTTACTAAGGCGAGCTCCCTTTCACTGACCACGTGGCGTCTGCAGCATCACACCAAAAATAGACACAAAAGGACAAAGGGGGCTGTCGGGGAGGAGAAGAGAGGGAGTCAAGAAGGTGAAACTCAGGTCTGCCTTATTACACAGGGATAATCTGCTTTATCCAATTTCACTGGGCAGTAAACAAAATAAGGCTGCTTACAATTTTTATTATTTTTTTTTTTTTAAAGGCCCCGTGCTTCTCTGCAGCAGCCTTTTTAACCCGCCCTCTCTTTGCCTGCGGTGCTCCTTGGATACCAAACAAAAACGAGAATTTGTGATGCTGAAGGTCACGTGGCCTAGGGGTTCGGGTTTCACAACAAACAGATGTTAAGTGCAGCAGCTGAGGATGGAGGTCGGAAAAAAAAAAGTCCCTTGGTTACATCAGTCACATTCAAAGGGCAAGGGAAAATATCCTCTATCATGTGCAAGCTTATTTTCAGATTTCCCATTTCTAAAGCATCAAACCCAACCCTGAAGCTAGTATCACATTATTTGCAGGGAGCGTATTTATCGCATCACTTTGAAATCTGCAATGCGGGATTTCCAGGACACCAGCGGAAAGGGAGGGGGAGAGCTATTGCTTCGAGTTAAAAAAAGCACTGCATGTAAAAACTGCATATCCACACAAGGAAACATCCGACACTGGTGAAGCCTCCATGTAAACAGATCGCCCTCTAGGAAAGAAAACGCTTTTTCCAAGACAGGGAAATATAAACTGCTGCGTCACTGCCTGGAATTGCTTCTTTCCTACGCAACTGAACACCCTAAGCTGCTTCAGGTCCAAAGGTTTCCATTACCGATAGACCTGATATGAACCGCTGCGTCAGAGGCGCCCTCACTACTCGGAGGCGCCAGAAACAGGATAAGCGGCAGCTATAGGGCATCGCCCTGGGAGGGGCGCGGGGTCTGGCCAAACTCGGCACAGCGCGGCCGGGCTGCCCCGGGCAAGGAGGGCACGTACCATCAAAGTCAGTATAGACCGTGTCCTTGAGGATGGCCCCTGAGCCGAAGTCGATTAGCTTCAGCTCGCCTGTCCTGAGGTCAACCAGCAGGTTCTCGTCCTTGATGTCCCGGTGCACCACGCCGCAGCCATAGCAGTGGCGCACCGCCTCCAGCACCTGCCGGAAGAACCCGCGGGCCGTGTCCTCGTCCAGGGCTCCCTTCTCCGTGATGAAGTCAAAGAGATCCTTCACCAGCTCGGGCCGCTCCATGATGATCAGGTAGCCGTCGGGACGCTCGTACCAGTCCAGCAGCTTGATGACCCCCCTGAAGCCAGAGCCCACCTTCTTCAGGAGAACGATCTCCAAGGGCACCATGACGCCGCCCTGGGCAGAGAAAGGGGAGGCGAGTGGGTCACTCGGGGGCGGCGTGCAGGGCAGGGCAGGGCAGGGCAGGACGAGGCAAGGCAAGGCAGTGCCACCCACCGCCGCCCTGCGGGGTGGCTCCTCCGCTGCCGCAGTCCGAGGGGCGGGCGCGGCGCTGCGGCGGCGAACCCCCGCCAAATTCCCCCCGACGCAGACACCGCGCCGGCGGGCGGGGCGAACCCCGCCGCCCACACAATAGCCCCGACGGAGCCCACCCCCCAAAAATAAAATTAGAAAAAAAATTAAATACTTACAATCGTGCCCCACTCGGTCACCCGCTCCTTCACCACATGCTTCACGGCGACCTGCGGGGCGAGGAGAGGGGAAAGGAGGGGCGGTGAGCGGCGGGGCCGGGCAGGGCAGGGCTCGCCCCGTGCCCGCAGCCCGCCGACAACCCGCGCCGAGCCGCCCCGAGCCTCACCGGCAAGCCGTCGGCGATCCTGCTGCCCGCGTAGACGGTGCCGAAGCCGCCGCTGCCCAGCACGGAGCCCACCTGGTACACTTTGTCGAACGGCTCCTTCTCCACTTTCACTGGGGAAACGGGAGGGAAAGCGCGGCGTTAGCGACCGGACTACGCCTCGCCGGGAATTACGATTAAAAAAAAATAAAAAAATCAAAAAAACCCTAATATATATATTTATATATAACCCCCCCCCCAGCACGTCCGCTGGACGCGTCGCCCTAATTCTGCACAAGGCATTTTTTTTTTCCTCCTCAAAAATGTTCTTCGGTTATATAAAAAAAATATCGTAATAAAAAGGGTAAAGCCCCAAGTTTCAGGCGGCTGCGTGGCGCCAGCCACGGGGCTGGGGCCGCCCGCAGGGGGAAGCCCCCGGCTCCCCGCCGTACCTGGCTGCAGGATCTTCACCGGCAAGTGGTCCATGCTGGCGGGGCTGCAGATGTGGGCCAGCGAGCCAAACTTGGAGAGCAACATCTTCCGTGCGGGGGGAGCCCCCTGCCTCCTCCTCCTCCTCCTCCTTCGCTGCCGAGCCCAGACCCTCCGCGGGGCTTCCCTGGTGGCCCTGCGGCGGGCACCGACGGCCTCCCCGGCACGGATCCGCGCCAAATCCCCCTCCTCGTCCTCGTCCTCGTCCTCCGGCGGCGAAAGGGCCCCTATCCAGCCGGGGGCCGCGTCCGAAAGCCGGCCCTGCGGTGCGGTGCGGTGGCGGCGGGGGGAGCGGGCTGGGCGCAGGAGCCGCGCCGCCGCCCTGCCTGCCCGCGCGCTTCTGAGCCGGCGGCGCCGCGGAGCCGCCTCTTAACTCCCAATATTTTGGTGCGGGCAGAGCGCGGACGGCGCCGAGCGGGTATCCCTCCGCGGGGGAGGCGGTGTGTGTGTGTGGGGGGGGGGGGGGACACGCCTCTCCCCGCCGCCCCGGCCCGACCCCTCCTCCCCTCCGCGACGGGGCGCCCGCGGTGCGGCGGTGGGGGCTGCGGAGTCCCCGGCCCGCCCCGTCGCGCCAGCGGGCAGGGGGGGAGGGTGGGGGGCCGGGAACTACTTGTTTGTAGTAAGCGGCGCGCAGCGTTACCGCCCGGCTGTGGAACGCAGCGCGCACCCGCGGCGAGCAAGGGGGGGGCGAGGAGGAGGAGGGGGGGGGGAGATTCTCCTATTTGCGTTAACGTTTCCGGGCGGCCAATCAGCGGGCGCCTTTTCAAAGAGCTCCCGGCGCAGGCCAATGAGGCGGGGCCTCATCTGCATGCGGCGGGGCGGGCGGCAGAGGGCGGGAGCGCCGCGGCCCCGCCCCGCGGCTGTAAGAAGGTCGCCGCGCGTCGGGCCGAGACGCGGCGTCTGGGGCCGGGCGGGGAGCGAAGGGGGGGGCCGGGGACACGCCGCCGCCATGGCCGGGGTGCGGCGCTTTCCCCCCCTCCCTCCGCCTCCCCCGCTCTTCCTCTCCCCTCCCGCCCTGTTCTCCACAGAGCCGGCGCCTGGCGAGGCAGCGCGTTCTGCCCTGTCCCCGTGGTGGTCTCCCCTTCCCCTTCCCCTGCCCGTGAGCCCCGCGCTCCTCTCCGGTCACGCAGCCTCGCAGCCCCTGCGGAGCGCCCCCGAGGGCTTCCCTGCCTCCCCGCTCCGGCGGCGGCCGGCTGAGGGATCCTCCCGGCACGGCGCCCCCGCCCCGCAGGGGGCGCTGCCTCTACAGGAATGGGGGAGCCGCAGCGGTGGAGGCGGTGAGGGGACGGAGCGCCCCCCCCCCCCCCCCCCCGACCGCTCCTCCTCGGAGCCCCCCCGTGCCGCCCCCGTCCTCCCCCGAGGCTTCTCGGGGCGCCGCCGAGCGGGCCCGGGGAGGCCGTTAACGGCCGCCCGCCGTCAGGCCTCCGGCGGCCGGCTGGGCTGAGGAGGCGGGCGGGGAGTGGAGAGGCTGCTAAGCGTCGGCCCGCCAGAGGTGGTGGGCCACTGGTTCAGGAAACAAATAAGTAAACGTCTGCTGGGCTTGGCGTGTAATAGCATCTTAAGAATTGCTCCAGTAGCTGCTTGGGCCGCTCTCCAGAGGCGGCTAAGCGGAGGGATGGCACGCAGACGAGCGAGGCCGAAGTTTGGCCAAGGCGCAGCACAACATTTGCAGGCAGCAGACCCAAAGAGTGCCTCACAGCACCGCAGGCCCCCTCACAGCACCCGCGCCCCAGCTGCGTATCTGGAACGCTTCGTGTCCCCGTGTTGGAAAAAGTGAAGTCGGAGAAGCTGATACTGCACGGGGATCCCTAAAGTGAGGGTATTTTTGGACAATCACTTCAAGAGCTGGCAGTCCTTCTGCTCTGGGCGCTGGGAGAGCCGTGTTGCAGTTGGCATTCTCTGATAATAGTAGTGCTACAATCTCAGACAGTCATGCCTATAAACAAAGCAAGGGCTTCTAGGGAGGCGTAATATCTTTTATTAGATTAGACCAACTGATGTGAAGGTCAAGTTTTCAGGCGCAGTTTCAACCCTTTGTGTCCCAGAATGTGCTTTTTGAAGCTAGATCAATTGGTCTATAAAAGTTACTACGTCGTACAGAATGTGGTATTTCCAGAGGAATGCAGCTAAACCACTGGGTTTATTGAGCAGCTGAAGGGATTGGGAAGCTTCTGGTTTATGATTTTTTTTATTTTTTATTTTTAAGAAAATGATTTGGACTTATCAGATAAAGCAATAGAAAGGCACTTTTTTGTTTGTTTGTTTGTTTTTTCTTTTTGGTGAGGAATTTTGGCTATCTCTAGTAACATGAAAAATTTTTTAAAGGTTTCTCTAGATAGTGGAATATGCACAGCATACTTTTGTTTATTGCCACTGAGGTGTAAACAGGTACAAATAACAGGAAGATTTCATGATCTGGGAATTCATGTTCCAGGTATATTGTAAAGATTTAGCTGCATCTATCTTTTGTCAATGGCTATTTTGAGCAATGTTTTACACAAAAAGGAAGTGTTCCTCATGCTCAAAATTAGATTTCTGCTTATTAAAATAGCAAATATTTCTAAAGAGGAAAAACTGGCATTAAATATTAATATATATGAATGCTAATTATTTAGGGAAGTAACACTACAAGTAGTTGTTATTTTTTTAATTTTTCGTATGTGGCTAAGCATGAAAAGTCATGCATGTATCACTAGTCTCCACATGTAAAACATCAGGACTTTTTCATTCTAACTGCATTCACAATTTCATTCATCCATCTTTGTCTTGTCAGTCTATGATAGATCAGTGATACATTTGCCTTGAGCCTGTTCAAGAAAATAATTTGGAGTTTCTTTAATATACTTTTGCATTTAGGATTGTATCTTCTTCAGCTGTGTCAGCCCTAATACTTTAAGATAAGAGAACATAGCATACCTTCACACATCTCTTTGAAGCAAATTCGTAAAAAAGACCAAGATCAATAGCTGGTATTGGTACAACTCCTGATCCGATTTGTATTTTCACAGCAGTGTAACAGGAAGGGGACTTTACATTTAACGTTAAAGAAAACAAGGTAGTTACTGTAAATTAAAAAAAAAAAAAGATAAGGGGGTATTTGTTCTTCATTCACGTAATTTTGGCAGACAGACATTTAATTTGTATACAGCTACAAGGACTCTTGGTTTGACAGAATTACAGATGGATCCCAGACATGGAATTTACCCTGTCTTTACACATAAGCCTTTCATGGGTTTGTGGTGCTCCTTTTGATCTGGCTTGGAACATGCAGTTCAGTGGTCCTAAACAATTATAGCTGCAGAAATATTTTATAAACTAGTTTTGGCCTCTTTAGCGGTGGCTTTGCAACTATAAATGGAAAACCATTCATGGGTAGGATGCCAGTTAGCTCTTTGATGTACAAATCATTTTTTCTGTGCAAGGGTCCCTGAGCAAGCATGAGTTCATCAGGCATAGAAGTACAGAAATTCCACTGGAGTTTCTGCTTGCAGCACGGAGACAGTGCCACTTTAAGCTATCTTCTAATGTCTGTGTGGAACCCAGTTCAAAGTTTACTGTGGCATATCATCACATAGTGCACTGCTGGCATTAACGTTGTCTAATGTACGCCTGTAGCTATTGTAGGTCTTCGGGATAGGACTACCAAAATGTGTCTGTTTGCATAATATAACCATAAGGAATGCTCTAGCAGTAAAAGTCCAATACACTTGTTAAGGATATTGGTGTTTTCAGGTCCCTCAGCCTCGGAGTGTCTAAATATGTCAGATGCTAAAGGTTCCTAGCCATCTTAGTGACCCTTCTCTTTAGTCTCTTCAGCCTCTCTTTTATTTTGGGAGTGAGCGAACTGAACATAATGCTCTAGATGTGGCTTTATATGTGCTGAACAGAGAGCAATAATCATGTCCCTTGACCTGCTGGCTATGGTCTTGCTAATGCAGTCCAAGATGTGGTTAGTATTTGTTGCTGCAAGGACACACTGTTCAGTTTGTTGTCCACTGGGTCCTCACCTGTAGAACTGTAAGTACCAACCTGCACTCCTGCATAGGTATGTCCTGTCCCAGATGCAGGACCTTGTATTTATCTATTTGGAACTTCAAGACGTATTTATCTGTTGCCCACTCCTTCAGTTTGTTGAGGTCTCCCTGAGTGGTTGCTCTACTCTACAGTATACAAACAGCACCCCTGTGATTTGGTGTTGCCCTGTGCTTCCTAAGTATTGTAACATGTGGGTCATGGATTAAATAATGTGATCCTTTGTTTTGGTTCTGGGAAATGCCACTTGGAATCACCTGCTAATAGGACTTCAAACATTTGTTAACTACCCTTTGAGCCCAATGATCTCTCCAGTTTTTAAAAAATCTTGTAGTCCACCTATCCGGGCTATTATTCCCCAGTTTGGCTCCAAGGACAGTAGGAAATTGCATTAAAAGCCTTGCTGAAGGCAAGGAGTGTAACACCTACTACTCCACCTTCTGCCAGACAGTATGTAATTTAATTGTAGAAGGCAATCAGACTGCTTAAGTGCAATTTGCTTGGGTAAATTCAAGATGGCTGTTCTCGATCACGTACTTATTGTATGAATGGGAATGGTTTCCATGAGTGCTTGCTCCATAATTTTCCCAGGGACTGAGGTAAATTTAGTCATCCTCACCCTTTTCTAAGACAGACATAACATTTTTATTGTTGTCAGGAACCTCCTCTGACCACTGTGGCCTTTCAGAAAAGATAGCAACATTGCGTGACATTTGCTGGCAGTCTTAGTACTCTCAGATGTATACTGTGCAATCCTGTAGACTTGTATTACATTTTCAGCTTGTTTAAATAGTCCCTAACTTGACCCTTGCTACTTGGCATGGAGTTCTGGAAGACCTGAGAGCAGACCTTGGCAGCAGAAACCAAGACAAAGAAGACACTGAGTACCTACCCTGTGTCGTAAGGTCACCCGCTGTTTTCAGCAGCAGGGCCAGGTTTTACTTGGTCTCTCATTTTGCTGCCAATGTACCTGCAACGGTCTTCCTGCTATCCTTTACATCCTTCATCAGTTTTAACTGCAAACAAGCGTTGGCCCTCTTAATTTCATCCCTGCAAGGCTGGGCAATGCTTTGGTGTTCCTCCTTGTCACTCCTCACTTCCACCTCCCATATGCTTCTTGTTTGTTTCTGACCTCAGTCATGTTCGCTGTGCAGCAGGACCCTGCTGTACCTGCCTGTTTACTTGCAAATTAGGATGAACAACAGATATGGCTGACTCTGCTAGGTCTTACAGACAGGTCAGCAGGGCACTTTTCCAGCAACTTCACTGCCTTTCTTTTGACCAGTGCATCTTAAAAAGCCATGCGTCTTTATTTTATTTGTCTGCTTTTAAAGAAAATGTTGTTAGAATGATGAGTGATTAGAGAAAGATGTTGACAACTCCAGCACTAATAGACCTTAAATTTCTCAATATGGTGCATTCTTTCTCCTTTATTCACTCGAACTACTGAGTAAATTCAGTCAAAGGTGACACCTACCACTAAGAGAATAAACTTCCACTTTAGTTCATATTTCCACATAAGTAAACAGGCTTTTTCTTACGTCCTGTCTAGGTAGTATATACCTATCATTTTATCTCCTGCTTCCCCTTTACACACAGAGATACACAATTTTGTTTGTACTTATATCTTATCATTGATGATGCATATGTATTAGCAGAGATTATCTATTTACCATCTGCCCTTGGAAACTTTACTAGAAGTTCACTTTGTCTAGTATAACTACAGTTACTGGTTTTCAGACTAGGCTATGTACAATATATACAGGTAGATGTTACTAGCAGTAGTCTGATTAGCTGTTTGGATCAAGGGGTCTATGAAAGTAATCATTATTTGATTGTTACGGAAGCAATGTTCCTTTGAGACAATCAAGATTTAGTACTTAGTAGTAATAAAGTAAGAATAAATCAGAAAACAAGGTATGACCCTTAAAAGTTCAGTTGTGTTTTACTACACTCTGTGTCTTTGAGAAATATCTTAAACTTCTGTTACTAGTGAGCTGATACGATGTGTTTCAGCCTTCATGAAGGATGGTGGATGAAATCACAAACAAACAGCTAATAGGTTTTAATTAATGTCAAGATTAATCTGCCTATCCACATACTTTGTTCTTTGTGAAATGTGTTCAGCAAAGAAGCTGGAGAAATGGAAGAAGAAAGGAGCAATCCAAAGATACCTTTGAGTTAAAGACTATCTTTTTATTTGGTATGTAGAACAGTAGAAGTATCTGATCTGTGATGGAGGCTCTTCCATGATAAAAGTAATGTAAATAATATAAATGAAAAATAGCCTTTGAATATAAAAGATAATGGTGGAATGTGGTAATGATGGACAATGGTACAGGCTACTTGTAGAAATAACCACCTGTTTACAAGTGTCTGACGAAGAAACTAAGGGGCTGAATGCTGACCTTTTAACAGGGGACTATTAATTTAAGGATAAGCAAGAAATGTAACCCTTTTGGTACGGTGTTATGAGACCAGTACTGGGGTACTGTCAAAAGAATGTTGAAAAACTGGTAAGGCTTTCAAGGAGAATATAAGGTCTAGGAACCATGTGTTAAAACATCAGGCTTTAATACCTTGATCCATTTTGTTTGCTCAGGAGAAGGTTAAGAGGTAAGCTTTTACCATCACAGTCTAGAAGTAAATTTTTTTTTTTTTTTTTCCTCTCTCCTATCGGGTAGCTCTTTAAGTCTCACACAAGGAGTTTTCCAGCGTGGGAACTAGAACAAAGCAACAATCTATAGAAGTAAAATGGAAATGAATATCACAGGATAAATATAGCTCTCTGTAAATTGAAGACTTCATGTTGAAACTGGATTTAAAGAAAAGGATGCAAGAAGATATACTCACACATGAAAAGAAGTTACAGATTTGATGCAGAATTTATGTTATATACCATGACATTGTGCCAAGAGAAGTCTGACAGGAAAATCTCTCCAGCATTAATATTTATGACTCAAGGAGCATGGCTGTCTACAGAACTGAGTTCTCAGGACCTCATCTTCCACTGTTATACATATTGTGTTCATAGGGAGACTGCACAAAGTCAGCAGCTGTTTTCCCCATTTCAAAAAGTGTATTGAAGAACTAAAGTGGGATCAAGGAAGGGTAATGAGAATGACTAAGGATATGAAAAAAAAATCTCTTTTGAAAGATTAGTTTTTTTTCACGTTAGAAAGAAGATTAAGAAAGGGTATGCAGTAAAATAATTGTCTAGGTACAGTAGATTAGATGACTGTGTTCTCTGTCATCTAACATGAGCACAGGAACATTAGGGAAAATTAAAAGGTAACATTCAAAACTGATAAAAAATCCCCTACAACCTATAATTACCTCTACTTATAAAACTTGTAATTAGAGTGTGGAACTCACTGCCAAATCACCAGGGCCAAGAATGTAACAAGATTAAAAAGAATATTGTATTTTTAGGGATAACAAGAATATTCAATGTTATAATTGGCTGATAAAAGTAATAGAAGGCCTATTAAGTCTCAGATTTCAAGGTGGAAACCAACTTTTTTGTTGAGTAGAACAGGTTGATACTGATATTGGCAAATCAATGAATAACAAATGTGGGTGAGAAGGAGACCACCTCTGCCTGCCCTCGGGTCTTTGTACAGTGTAAGCCAAAATGCTGGAATAGAGTTTGTGCAGTGAGGCAACTCTTAATAAAGTCCTCTGTTTGGCTAATTTAATTCTGTTTGTTTCAGCAGCAGTATATACTTAAACTGTTAAACATTGTAAGTAATTGATCCCAGTGTTTTGTTCAATGGAATAAAATCATGGGAGAGACTGGATGAGTATTTTTCAACCTGTAATCTATACATTAGTGGATATAGTAAGAAGTCACAATTTCTAAGAATTTTATGTTTGCCAATATATAAACGAGCAAAACTGAGGTTAGAAAAAGAAGTGATAAAAAAAAGTCAAGGTTTAGGCTACTTTTTGTTATTTAATAAAAAATTATAAAGTTGCAAAAGTAGATCAATAGGTAATCCTTGATTTAAAATTAGAGAAACACTGGAACAGATGATTCTTAAGTTTCTCTGTATGGGGTAAAGAAAACAAAACAAAACATTGTTCTTGTGTCTTTGTTTAGTTTTAAGTAAATGCTGAAATACAGATTGAGCTAGATTCTGTTCTACCTCCCCTTTTCAAAATTGTCATATGGAAATTTTGAAATGTGAAAGATAAATATTGGAAAACCTTAGCTGAGTTATTAGTTTAATACTATAAAATTTATATCATTCCATGGTATCGGTGACCAAATCCAAAAGGCACATTGCTGTTTTCACAGTAAAATAATTCAGTAATTTGTTGATCATAAAGTGATTTCAAAACTCAGTGGAAGTACTACCATGGCTTTCTATACCTGAGAACAGACAGAAAAGTTTAATTGATTTTCAATGATGGTGATGATGATGACGATGATGATAATAATACCAGTGAAGACTTGCAAAAAGAGATGTCACCTCTTTATTTGATCTGTCTTGAATATCGATACTAAATTAAAAATCAAACTTATAATACCAACACTGTCAAACAAAATCTTTTATGTTCTCATGGTCTTACGCTACTCATTTCTACTTTTTATAGAGACATATTTCTAATTTTAAAAGCAAGAGACGTCATTTAAAATAGATTAAGAGGACAGTGATTTTGGTGGCTTAAGTCCAGAGTTGTTAAAAAAACATAGCAGTTGCAATATGGACACGATGAGTTCACATTCTTAAGTGTAATGGGTGAGAGCACTTCAGCACAGCAGTTTAAGTTTTCAAGCACTTTTATGGCTGTATAGGCTCCTAGTTAAGGCTTCACGAGCTAAAATTGAACAGTGTAAAAGCATTCATATCTTTACTACTACTTTTCATTACGGTCACTTCCGGTGTGTCTCCATCTCCACTTTCTCCACTTCAGCTTCTCAACCATTCAGTAATGAGAGAACTACTTTAAATGTACACTAATCACAGAAATAAAATCTGTCTGTCCTTTGAACCACATACAGGAGGGAAACACCAGATTACTCTGAATGGGTGTGCCCCAGCTTTCTGATGGGCAAATTACCAGTGTTCCTGATCTTTGCTAAGCTAATGGAATTTAATTATTAACTAGTAAAAAACCCAGTCCTACACAGGAATCTTACATGTAGTCTTTTGCAGAACCATCACCAGTCACTGCTATTTTCATTAGGATCAGCCACAGATGGTACCAGTAACAAGCTGAATTGATGTTTATGCCTTTGTACAAAGGATCCTCAATACTATGCTAATGCATATAATTGACGACAGAAGTTCATGTGGAGAAGAAGGTTATGTATCGAATATATTTTTCTGTAACTATAATTATTCTTGTCAGTATAGGCTGCACTTTCTTTTTTTTTGGAAGTCAGATCAAGTGTATGGGAAGAACAATTCCATTAGCATACACAGAAAGTTGATATGCGGTTTGTTCATATGCTCTTAAAATTAAAAAAAAAAAAAGATGGGAAGGAATAAGTATCATTAAATGATCTTTGATCAAGGCTCAGCTGAATGCACTCCAACATTTCTACTATAATTAGAAAGAGTGTCTGTCCTTGCTCAATGTTTTATTCATAGATAACTAAGGTATGTACCATAAACCACATATGACTGTGTGATCAAAGGATATTTTTCTGTGTATCTTATCAGTAGTAATATACTAACTTTATGATAATAGTTTTTCGTTTTCTGTTTTGTTTCCATGAACTCTGTAAAGTTTGTCTTGGCTTATGTTACGTTAATCAGTGTATCTAGTTGTTTGGTTTTTTAATTGCTTCCTAAATGTTAAAAATTAACAACAAATATGCTACAATTTAACTATTATGCTTTCTGAAAGGATGAATTTATTCATATTTCAAGGTAGTAAGTTTCCTATGTCAGATCTAAAAATGTGTGCACTGAAAAACTAAGATAAAATTGGACAGCAATAGCTGAGGCATACAAGAAGACAAGTCTGTTTGGAATATTTTAGGCATATTATTTTTTATTGCTTTCCTGTGTATAATTTCTGAAACCTGACATGGAATTTACAACTTTGGAGTATAAATGGAGAGCCTTCCAAAAGGTCTGATTTTGAGGAGGTAGGGCCTCAGTATTCTTTTGGTAACTGTTCACAGTTAGGCGGTAATTCAAACACGTGAAGAGATACTGTTTTAGATGGTAGTGGTATACTGTTAGGCAGTGGTACACTGTTGCTCAAAACTGATGTGAGTGTTGTGCAGGTCCTTCGTTATCCGCTTTCATTTGCGTTATCATCTTCCTACATGGAAGTCTCTGATATGCTGTTTTCTGAAGTATTAGATGTCTATTCAGGCATCTATCTATTTAGATACCTGAATAATTCTTTCTGTTACGTTTCCGTAACTATATTACATGTGTTTTCAGTTTACTGTGGATTTTCAGGTACTCCATGAATGCACGATAATAATCTTAACCAGATTGGTATAGATATAGCATGTGGGACAGTCATAACTACCTAATTGTGCTTTTGTCTACACAGAGAGTAAGGATGTATTTTGACATCATTCTCAAGGCTGTTTATATCACAGACACAAGTCCTTACAATGAGGTCCTAGTAATTGTTTAGCTCTGCTGGACTTTCATGAGTAATATTCAACTGAAAACTCTGCATCCTTCTGCACTGTGTTAGAAACTACCTGTGATCACATCCTGCATGCCTTCTTAAGACTGCTGCAGGTAGACATTATCCCCTTTTTCATAATGTAAAGCGGAATTACGTATTTTCCACCTTTCTGTGTCATTTTCACTATCTGTTAGCAACAATGAATCTAGGACAAAGAAGAGGTGGTTTTGCCACAGACCAAACACTTTCCTTCCCAAATGCCACACACAGCTTTCGTCCTGGCTGCCCCCTCTGGGTTTGAGGAAGAGGAGCTTGTATTATTCAAGTTGTTTAGGCAATCACTTTTGACCAGTACTAGTGGGGACATTCATCATGCAAAAGGGTATGTCTGAAGAGGCACCTAGCTCAGAGTTTGGCAGAGGGCAATGACATCCACGTGGGAATGAAATGTCGTCCTATTGTGAAAGTACTAAAATACTCCAGTGGTGAGGACACTTACAAAAGAAGGGAAGATATGTGTTCTAGACTCATGGCATTAAGGAGAGGCATACCTGTTACCTTCCTGGAAGGTCTTCTAGTTACCAGGCTAACGGTGCTCTGACTATACCTACCCTGTGAGGCAAGGAGTGTGCAGTTTTGAGCATAAGAGTTCATGGGCAGCAAAGTGGAATCTAAGAATTTTGTTGCTGTTTGGCATATTCAACAGTAAAGTGATTCTTGAGGGTAGGCAGCATTAATTATTCTTGAGCTTTGAGAATCTAAATTCCAAGTGAAATCACAGTTTACACATTCTGAATATGTCCCTCCTGGTTAGAGTAGTCTTGTGTGATGGAGGAATACTGGACTCTATATCCTGGTTCAGATGTCATTTATATATATATATAATATATATATTTATAAAAGGACATTGTTATACTAAGATATAAATTGTATATTTTGTGTGAGGTGAAAAGGAACCAAGTTGACCGCATTTAAGATAGTGATACAGGAAAAAAAGGTGTTGAAAAAGCCTGTAGCAGTGTTGAAAATGCTGCTAAAGATGTGTTTTAGCTGACACTGAATTAGAAGCTATAGGTAATTGCTAGGTTGATGAAGGTGGAAACTGAAAGAATGTGAATGGCCTTGGACTGCAAGAAAGCGAGTAGAAAAGTCGAAGAAGGTATATCCAGCACTGCTTATGCTAGAAAATGATGATTAAGACTTCTTTCTAGATGAGATCAGAGAAGAAAACCAATGCCAAACACCACAGTCTGTTCCCACATATAGGAGGGGCAGCTAACCGTATTCTGCTTCTGCAGACTTTGGTTGTAATACTGAGCCAGAAAATGTTTAGCAGTTCAGAATTTGTATTTAAAGTACAGGTGAGAAAGTCTATGTTGACAGTTCCAAGTAAGGTCAGAAGGTGATGTATTTAGCACTTTCTCCAAAAAGTGTGGCCTTTGTTACTACACAGAGTTTGGGCATCTATGTATAGTTTTGTGTCTCCTTACATACAGAACCTCTCTGTCCTTCATTCATGAGAATTAGGTGAAGTAGTGGTGAAGTATGTCATTTTGAATACATTCTTCCAGATAAATGCTTCAATGAGGTATAAGCCAAATTTTCATAGTGGTAACCAATAGGAACATGCACAATGGTATGCTGCTCTCATATAAATTTAGGCCATATAAATACAAATGGAATTGATCGTTTGATGTGATAATGTAATATGCATTAACAATTCCGCCTTTAATTTGTGGAGCTGTTGCAGCTGTTCTATTAGTTTGCCTTGGATCATCACGTTTACTTCTTTGAAGCACTGGCAAAGAAAATTCCAACAGGGAAAAAGTTATCCAGGCCTGCTTATTTTGCAGCGATTATTTCTAGTTGCTTCTCTTTAACATCATCCTTAACTAATCTTGGAAAAGGAAATATTTCACCATTATTTTATGGTACAAAGACATGTTTAGCTTTGTTTTAAATATAGAACAGAGATAAATGCTGAAAACCTCTGCCTTTTCCTGCATGAATAATAATTTTGTCATCTGCCTTTTCTGGTGTAATTGATATTCTTCCTACCTCTTCATAGCAACAGATACAAGAACTAGGATTTCTTTTACTCACGATTTTTATTAACAAATCTCTCATCTTTAGTCCCATTGACCATGATTTTTTTTTCTGTCATTTTAATTTCCCTTGTTACCTGATCTTCTTAACTTTTGTTTTAAATTTCTTGATTCCATATTTAGTTAATATTCCTTTCCATCTGTCTGCAGGGAAATTATGTATACCTGTATTACTAATACTTAAAACAAAACAAAACAAAGAAAAAGAAATGTGAGGAACTTAATAATGAATTCCCATATCTTGAAAGTTTGTGAAATATATGGGCTGAGGGTAGTGTCTCCGTATTTAAAATCTGAACACTAGTAATTTCTTACCTGTCTTGTAGTCAAAAGGAAGGGAGTGAGGCGGTGTATCGCTTGCCATACTGTTGCTTTTCACATCATTTCATGAAAGCAAAAAAAATTGGTGAAATTCAAGATCTAAACTAATGATGTAAATGTTGAAGTCCATTTTTAGGTGTGTAATAGGTACCTGTCTGAGGATATTTACTAACTTGAGCCACCAGATTAAAATCTAATGTTTGTTAATTCCTTAAGTTCTGTGCTTTACCACCAAGGAGGGCACTGCCACTCTTGTGGCAAAGATGGCTGATGCATTTGTGGATGTATCTGCTACAATTTTCAGGTCAAGATCATCAAGGTAAAATGACCTCAAGGCTGAATCATTTTAGCTGAGATTTTCCATAGAAATAATAATTCTTAAATTAAGTGAATATAGCTTAGTTACATTTTAAGTTTGGTTTGTTTGTAGTTTAAGTTAGATACAGTTAAAAAGAGGCAAAATATACAGTATTAAGCAGTCCTAATAATATTAGTTCTGCCAGGCCACCTTTAATAATTCACAAAAAAGAAGCTTTTATGTCTGCTGTTGTTTGTTGTCATATCATTGGACACTTTTGCATTTGTTCCCACAGAGCCTGACAAGGATTTCAGGCCCATTTCTAATTTCTCATGCCCTGGATTTTCTCCACTGAATTCAAAGCCGTTGCCATAGGGAAGATTTAAATAAGGCCATTTCAGATGCATCTATGCAGTTGTGGTCTCACTGTCCTGTTGCTTCATATGATTTCCGTTACACACTTTATTTTGCTGGAGCAAATGGATTTTTTTATTTCCGTATATACCAAGGACAAAGAAGGAACAGAACAAGGACTTATCAACATTGAGGGTCATACTTCTGAAAAACAGACTTAAATGGGTATAGTCAAATATGTTATACTAGGCTTCAGTTTTATTTTCAGTATTCAAATTATATTGTATTGCTCATATCTTTTTTTTTTTTATTACTATTTGTTTATTTGTGTGGGTCCATCCCTACCCATATTGCTGAAATTTGCATTCTAAAGGGAAATAATGATCAGTGAAAGGATTATATAAAGAACAAATGCATTTTCATTACCTGTTCTGATTTTAGGATTACATATTGAAGATAACAGTATGTCATAACACATTGAGATCTGCTGTGTAACATCATACAAACTGGCATGATGTGCTTTAAGAGCATGGTAAGGATTCATAGAATACATTAGAAGTGAATGGAAAAGCTTTTCTCTTAGACTAGTTGTCAGTGAAATGAGTCTGTTCTTAACTTCAAACCTCTAAATGCCATAATAATGTTAGTAACAAAGTCCAAGAACGAAACAACTTTCATCATTTAAGAAGGAAGATAGAAATCTCATCTCTCAAGCACTGTCTGATACACTTGAGTATTAAATCACATACATCTACTACTTAGTGTGCAGAAGCAGGAGACAAAACATTGCTTACTGCTTTCTTCTTAAAGAAACAAGATGGCAGGAATCTGATTTCTATTTAGAATCCATTAGGTATGTGACTTCAGTATGTCATTGTACCCTAACAGGATAAGCATTATGTTCTAATGGACCAAGGGTCCACTACTGACCATGCCTACTACTTCAGGACTCTGCGTCGCAAGTGTAAAATTTTATTAATTTGCTTTTGATTCTGGTGGTTCCTGGTGTGTCTGCTCTTTTACCAATAGTGAAGAAATTCATGAACAACTGCATCAGCAAATAGGGTACCTCCTCTCTAACCTCCAGAGATATCTGAGTAGGACAGATGAACATTGTTTCCTTCTTGTTTTGGTGATGATATTCCCAAAGATGTCATTACACATAGCCAAGGAGAAAATTTCTAGGCTGTGTATGGATTTGCCCTGAGGGCTTGTGCTCTGGAAAACTGACTGTCTGTCAAGCACCAAAACTGATCAGGAACAGAAAAGTAGAGGCAGCAACAGACAGTAATAAGATTTACTTCAGTTGCTGTAGAACCGCATTTTAAAGTGTTGTTTAGTGGAAAAAAGAGATTATTTATGACAAAGCTACTGTGGTCCAGCACTTCATTGTTGGCTGTATGTTTTTACTTTCAACTTTGTGTTGGAAATCATTCTTTTTTTTTTTTTTTTTTAACTGGGAGGTGATCTCAGAAATGCATCTTTTCACCCTTTTTTTGAAATCCTTTTTTGACCCATGAGAGCAACCACTGCTCCTTTAGCTCATCCCTACCCATTTTTTTTTCTTCCAATTCTCCCTCCGCTAGTTCTAAACATTTTCCATCCATCAAGCTTTTTCTTTTTGGGAGATGAAGTTTTTGGTGACTTGGCCTGTTGCTGATATGTGACATGTTTTGCAATTCTGGAGCCTGAAAGTATGTGCCAGCCGATTAGCTAAGGGTTGGACTCCTTTGTTTGTTGCAACTACTTCAGAAGTGCTTGGTCAGTAGCCATATTAAAAGTTACCCCACAAGGGAAATGTCTCAAAGCTTCAGATACCTATTGTGTCATAAAATATTTCTTCTGAATTATCAAATTTGGAGAAACTGAAGGAATATGGTGGAATTTGCTGTGTAATCAGAAAAGTAATGTACCCCGTCCCTCACTGTGGATGAGCTCTTTGTCCTCTTATGTGAAAGAAGACCTCAAGTACCCCATTCACATGCCACAAATCAGTAGGAGGAAGTTTGTTTGTCCAAACCTCAAATTCCAACAACACTGCAACCTTTGGTTCCCAGGTTTCGTAACTGTGCAAAAGTCGATGAGCTCTACTGTGCAGAAGAGTCATTAAAGAAGTGTTATCTTGGAAAAGCATGAGTTTACCTTGCTCATGACACCTGCATTATGAGAAAAAAAAAAAAAAAAAAGGACAAACTTATAAAAAGGGGCTTAATTTTGCCTAACAGCTTCAGGTCCTGTCCATCTGCAAGAATGCAGTCCAA
This sequence comes from Anser anser, assembly GCF_964211835.1. NCBI lineage: Eukaryota > Metazoa > Chordata > Aves > Anseriformes > Anatidae > Anser > Anser anser. The sequence goes on from NC_139720.1 coordinate 20,505,608, forward strand.
AAGCTTATTTTCATGACACTCAAGCAATTTCACATCCATTTTCAGGAACTGCATTCCTCAGAAGGATTGTTTCAACCAGCCAGTCAAATGAGATGCTACCTTAAGGTTAAGTAAAATATATAATTGAAGTAAGAGAGGTTAAAAAACATCTTTGCCATTAGCTGCAAAATTTGAGATGTTCAAATAGAAGGATAAAAAAAAGTTCTGTAGTTTGAACAGAATGGTTTAAATACCTATCTATCTAAATACAGATATAGCTCAAGGCAGTATTCAGGACAAATTGCTTGACAAAACTAACTATGCTTTCTGTTGAATGATAAATGGTTCAACAGAACCAGCTTTTTGGGAAAAAAATGGCATAGAGTTTGCTAGATTTTCTAGGTTTATGCTTGTTGTCCCAGATATGTAGGATATAGACTAGGATATGACCTGAAAGTTAAGGCTGGTAAGGAAAGGTAAGGGTGACTTAGGGTGACACAGGTAACACCAGACCTGTGAAAAACGTTCCACATCTGTGAAAGTCTTGAACTCTTTCTGCAGTTCATCTTCCCCCTTTCCTTGCTTCAGCTCTCTCATGAATAAACAAGGTGCCCAAACAGCTGTGACTCAAATGTTTTGATGGGACAGGGGACCAGCAAAAACAATATCTAATATTTTTGTTGTTTTCCCCCAGTCACCTCACGGGTGTTTCCAGCTATCTTTTTGTCTTCAGTTGGTGGTGCCTGCTTGCCTTTCCCACCACATACAAAGTTACCAGTCCAGGGAAGAACCAGTACTACGCATGAGTTTTTTTTAGACCATACCATTGGGATATGTTTTCTTGCTCAAACACTAACAAAGTGATAAAGCAATGCACTTGTTCTAATGCAGCTGTGAGTGCTGGAGACCTTTTTCATTGTCTACCTGAAGCTTCTAGAGGAGGTCATACCCCTTTTTAAATCACTTGTTATATGTAGCTAAAAATCCATTTATTGTAGATGCTTCCTGTCTTTCTGAAGATGTTTCCATGACATGATGCAACACCATTTGAAGACATTAAATGAGTTGTTCTTTACAGAAGTTCATACAGATACTAAAAGTAATCTAGTAACATAAGTGTGTTGTTTTACCTCAGCCATCTATTTTGGGCATAAATTGCAGGATCTTGGTAGCAGGGGGCTGCAGATGTGACTTGTGTGTGAGGAACCATGAACTGTTCTGTGTCTGCCACAGCCAGTTCCAGCTGTTCTGTAATCCACCTGAATAACCCATCTCACACCAAAACTTAAATCAGTCAAGGGAATACATGATGCTCAAACATATTTGAGAAAGAAAGTGGTAGCCACTATGGGCTGGAGACATAGGTGGAGACATGGAGATGGAGAGAGAATGTTGGAAAATGTCTGGAGATGCACTCTTAGAAGGAGCTCCAGGCCAAAGGCATGCACCCTCAGGGACTGTGGCCATGGATAACCCATACCAGAGCAGGTACAGTAGGAAACAGGAAGGAAAATCTAAAGTAGCAAAATGCAGGAGATGAAAACCAGTAATAAGCAAAGTGCAGCAGAGGAAAATCAGCAAGAAGCAAAGCGTCTCAGAGAAAACCAGCAAGAAATAAAGAACATCAAACAGAAACCAATAAGCACAGAATAGCAGAAACATTGAACATATAACCCCAACTTCCCCCAGCACTTCAAGGGAGGAACTGGGACAGACTGAATGTTTTAACCCATTATGTATGGCAGAGTAGTTACCAGTAGCAGCTGGGGAGCAGAAATGTTTGGCTTAACTTGAACTTGGGGAAGGCAAGGAAATGCATTTAGTGTTATCTAATTATACTTTCTCTCTCTCTCTCTCTCTCTCTTTTTTTTTTTTCCTTTTTCTTTTTTTTTCCCCTTTTCTCAATATCCACATCAATGATCAAAAACTTGTATTAACTGACAATGAATTAAGTAAAAATCCCCAAGTCAGGCTGGTTTGTTTATGACACCATAATTGCTGATAGGTGTGTATTGTGCCAGTGTTGCAACTGTTGAAGCAGAAGACACCCTACTATTGCTTCCTTGCTTCCTAGATGCATACCATTGCCTTCCATTATGGTTTATCCTACCCTTTAGTTCAGCTGGAAGTTTCCATGAGCATTTTCTACTTTCTTCTGACAAAATTAGCTAAATTATTTCAAACAGATTATTTAAAAATGTGAAGTCATTTAACTGATGTTTTTTTGAAACAGACTAGGAGGAATATCACCCAGTTTAGTGCAGAATTGATAAAGGAGTGTTGTCCTGGAAAAGCATTAATTCTGTTCTGCTAGTGACACCTGTGTTTCATAAGGCAAACAAGACTTCATTTTACGAAGAATAGAATGATTCTGTCCATTACTACAGCACTATATTTTGCAGAACTGTACACGTGGTAATCTCTGGTGACAGTGTGATGATGAATAACTGAGAATCATTGTACCTTCAGGTGGCTCAGGGTGCATCTTTTCTCATTTCTAGCTCTATACTGTTGTGGGTAGCACTTGCCTTGTCTACCTAGGCCAGTTGAAAAGCTGATTGCCTCTTTTCTGAATGCAACTAGACTTTGGATCTGCAATTTGGCTAGTGTGAGTATTCCCTAACCTATTCCAGTCAAAAGGGTTAGCAAAACCTACTATTTAAGCTTATCAATTACCTGATTGTGACTGAAATGAGTTAGGGACTCTGTGTGTGTATATATCTGGAAGTGGCAACCTGTTGCTCTATACAGCTAATTTGCAAAGTAGGTTTAGACTGCTATCTTCTGTGGCTAGACTGCTTTCAGTGCCTAACACAAACTTCTTTACAACTACTTTTGATATTTTAACCCTTTTATAGATATGCTTTCTTTCCTGCTTTCAAGTTAGATGTGTCTCGTCAGCAAGTTCTGAGTTGTATATGGTTCTTCTTATGGTTCTTCTTATGGTTCTGTATATCTTTGGAGATAGAAGACATGATCATGCAGTAAGTCTCTGAGTCATAGATTGCTGGAGGCTGGGAGAATGTGTAGAGGATGTATAATCAAAGTTTGCCCTGTTTGCATGCTCTTCTCTACGCATCTGCTAATAGCCAATGCTGGGAACTGGATACCAGGCTAAAAATATCTTTGCTTTTACCTGGTCTGGCTATTCTTACGGTTTATTTCTATATGGCTCCAGGACCGTGGCAGCTACACTGTGAGTTTACAGCTTGTGGTTCAGAAGACAGATAATTTTCAGTTTTCTGGCCACGTTCTGTCACAAAGGAGGAGAAGCTCAAGGAATTTGTTGAAGTGAGAAGCAAAATATTTGGCCTGTTCATTTACATGGGAGACATAAAGCATGCAAAAACTAAAGGAAGGATAGTGAAAACAGGGAATAAAATGAAGAGCTAAAGTAGCTGCTCTTTGCTGATAGAGAAAAACAAGCAAACAAATAAAAAACAAAACCACAAAAAAGCAAAGAACCTATCAGTAAAGCAAGGCATGAACTGTATGAAAAGCAAGCCATAAGAACTGTAGCAAGTAACACAATAGAAACAATACAAAATACATTTACACAGGATTTTAAGAACACATAGTGATTTTAATTTTTTAAATTTAATTTTTAAAAATTTTCATTTTTTAGCAGATAAATGGAAAAAAAAAAAAGTCCTGTAAATACTGTGAGTATCATTCAAAGGACAGCAATTTTACTGATGAAGTAATTCACCTGTTCAAAATGCTTCAGTCATCAAATCATGGAATTTAGAATGGCATTGTTTGTGTGTATTTGTGTGAGTATGCGTGCATTTGTGGTTTGGTTGAAACTGGTATTTTTTCATTTGAATCAGACAAAGGTGGGGTCAGGGTGTTTTCTTTCAGGCATTTATTTATCATAGCTTACAGTTTGCTTTGTTGTTTAAATAGTATGTGACTCCACCCTTTCTCATTATTACTAAGCTGGGATATAAGGCTGCTTTAGAGAGTTTCCAAGTTAACACTAATGAAGTTTGGTATCAGGTTGCTTTCTAATACGTTTAGGAACAAGACTTTGGAGGGAAAATGGTAAGCGTTCTATCATGTCTGCAAAATCTGTTGCTTTAAAAGGAAACATGATGTTGAAGGAAAATTCTTGTACTAACCCGTTCCTTATTTATTCAGGAATAAATTATTCCCTTTCACTCCATTCCAGACTTTCTGTATAGTTATCCTGTGACAGTCCAGGATTACAACTGCTGTATTGAAGAATGTGCAGGTTCAATCTCCTGGAAGTATTTCAAAGGAATAGATGCAAAAGTAAATGTAACCATACCTTCATCTCCCCCACAGACACACAACCAGAAGTGGCTGCTCATGCTGGAAGGAAATATGTGTTATGCTTAGGGTGTCACAAATCACACCCAATGTCTCCAATGCAAATGTAGAGCTTCAGAAAACAATGTGTTTCCTTCTACCCTAGTTTTCCCTGCAGGGTGATACAGCTCTGTGCTGTCTTTAGTAGCTACAGTAGCTACAACTGAAAGTTAGCTCCAGAAAACTGTGGGTCAAAAGGAAAATCAACTTTTGTATATAAAACTTGATCATGAGTCCACAGAAATTTATTTTGCTTGTACCTTTTCTATTATAGCACTTCTAGATTTTTTCTGAGCTTGTAAAGTAGCACAGAGTTGGGAGAGTGGGGTGAAAGAAAACATGTAAATTGTCAGTCTCCTTGGGAATGCTGGAAAAAAATATTCCAGTAGCTGGAATATTTTTTCTTACCTTTTGGGAGAACAAAACTCAGTTGTCAGCCTAAAAAAAAAGGAAAAAAAAATCATGCTCCATGTTTCAGTGGTGGCTGCTGGAAATTAGTTTATTGCAGGATTTAGTTGTGTTTTGATGTAGCACATTGCCTGCATCCTCTTTATAAACTTATGCATCTCATGAAGTCACCTCTTCTTTTGGCAGATGTATGTTCATTCTCAGAATTAGAACAAAGATTCCTCAAAACATGTTTGCGTAGCAGCCTGGCAGAGAGCACAATATCCAAAGGTAGAAGGAGAAACTTCACAGGGAGGAAGATTTATCAGAGGTCAGGGATGAACATTTCTCATAGATGACTAACAGTAAGGGATGGGCAAACCTTGTGTTGTTTTGTTTTGAGGTTTTGTGAACCTTGTGAACTGTATTTTTGGTTTCTCAGGGTTTGTGCTTCCTTCTTCCATCTTTTCCCTCATCCTATGATATGTTTCAGCATGGAAGTTTTGCTGTTTATTTTCCCCTGTCAAAGACATATCTCTTTCTTCCTGTATTAATGCTGGAAATCTTTCCACTTTAGCAGGTTCTCAGCACAATGTTGTATGTGAGCACCTTCTGTCCATATCATCTTCCTCTTCTTCTCAGTACTTGCATTTTAATGATATTTATTCTCAGTATTAAAACCAGAATATGGCAAAGAGACCTTCTGGGTCACTATCAAGAGCAACTGTAACTTATCCTTTCCATAGGTCTCGCTAGCTCTGGTTTTAAACATGTCAAGCTTCCTTCCTTTACTATTCATTTAATCTAAATGATCTGTTTTTGTGTAATTCTATTGTATATTCTTTTAAAATTGTGTGTGTGTGATATTTGTCCTCTCTGTTCCTTTTTCAATTTCTCAGCTGATCTTTGAAAGCACAAATCAGAATCAGGGCCTTCCTGGAGTCATGAAGTCCTAGCACCATTAAGCCAGGCCCTTGTACTCCATGGAGTTTAAGAAGATTTTAGAATAGGAAAACATATTCCTTCACTGTCATTTGTAGGAATGGATGTCCTCCTGAAGAGATAGCTTTCCATTATGACCTCCTCATTTAAATCTCTATTATATCATGCAGGACTCTTTCATGTTTAAAACTGGTTGATTTATTGTGTATAATGTTATCACTTTACATTTGATAAATTTTAAGTAGAGAAACCTCCTCAGATATTGCATTGGGATGACCTGCAAGGAAATAATCTATAATTTCATAGAATCATAGAATGATTTGGGTTGGAAGGGTCATTTAATTCCACCCTCCCTGCCATGGGCAGGGACACCTCCCACTAGATCAGGTTGCCCAAAGCCCCATCCAGCCTGGCCTTGAACACTTCCAGGGATGGGGCATCCACAGCTTCTCCAGGCAACCTAGTCCCGTGACTCACCACCCTCTGAGTAAAGAATTTCTTCTGCATATCTAATCTAAATCTCCTTTTTTTTAAAAAAAAAAAAATTAAAACCATTATTCCTTGTCCTTGTAGTGATAACTACACTCCCTGACAAAAAGTCCCTCCTCAGCTTTTCTGTGGGCCCTCTTTAGGTACTGGAAAACTGCAATGAGTTCTCCCCAGAGCCTTCTCTTCTCACGACTGAACAACCCCAACTCCCTCAGCCTTTCTTCATAGGAGAGGTGCACCAGCCCCTTGATCATCCTTGTGGCTTTCCTCTGGAATTGTTCTAATTAGTCCATGTCCTTCTTGTGCTGGGTGCCCCAGAGCTAAACGCAATGCTCCAGGTTGGGTTTCATGACAGCAGAGTAGAGGGGGAGAATCCTCTCCCTCAATCTGCTGGCCACACTTCTTTTGATGCAGTGCAGGATATGGTTGGCTTTATGGGCTGCAAGTGCACATTGCCAGCTCATGTTGAGCTTCTCATCAACCAACAGCCCCAAGTCCTTATTCTCAGTGCTTCTGTCCAACCCATATTTGTTCTTGGGATTGCCCTGGCCCAGGTGCAGGACCTTGCACTTGGCCTTGTTGAACCTCACGAAGTTTATACAGGCCCACCTCTCCAGGTCCCTCTGGATAGCACACCTTCTCTCCAGTGTGTCGACTGCACCACACAGGTTGGTGTCATCGGCAAACTTGTTGAGGGTGCACTCGATCCCACTCTCCATGTCACCAACAAAGATGTCAAACAGTGCTGGTCCCAGTACTGAACCCTGTACTGAACACCAGTACAGAACACCAGTCATCACTAATCTCCATTTGGACACTGAGCTGTTGACCACAATTCGAGTCTGACCACCCAGCCAATTCCTTACCCACTGAATGGTCCATCTGTCAAATCCCTCTCTCTCCAATTTAGAGACAAGGATATCATGGGGGACAGTACTTTGCACAAGTCCAGGCAGATGATGTCAGTTGCTCTCCCCTATCTACCAATGCTGTAACCCCATCATAGAAGGCTACCAGATTTGTGTGGCAATTTGGGAAATTTATTTAGTGAATTATGGTTTGAATATCTTTATCTTATACATGGAATATATATATATATATATTTCCTTTTTCCTCAGAATAGTATTTTGGTAAGCCATTGCTATGTTCTGAAATTTACCTTTGATGGATGTCAGTTATGTTAATGAATTCTAGCTGTCAAATCAGAAAGACGTAAAAGCTATTTTCTGTTTATAAAGTATTTTAATTATGATCACTATATGCAGTGTAATTGTTTTGGTAAAGACTAATGTTTCATTTCTAAACAGCTCATTTTTTAGTGGAGGAGGAGGAGTAGGGATTTAGTAATTTGCCAAAAATGAATACATATTTTCTAATTACATTGATTTATCATTAGCATCAGTTCCTACAAATAATCCCCTAAGGCACAAATATATATATATATATATAAGTTTTAAAAAGGGAAGTAAAGCTTTTCTCTAAAATATAACTTGAAATAGAAATTGAAGCCAACTTTGATGAAAGCTTTGTACATTTTAAGGTGACTCTGGGGTACACACCAAATAGATGTGGAGTGTTGCAAAATTCAAATGTTAAAGCAATAGAGCACAGTCTATATACTGCCAAACATAGGAGAAAAGTTGTCCAAAAGCCCTTGGTGTAATTATAATAAATTACATGTGCAGACTACATCGTGTATAATTTCTGCACTGTTTACTATTCTGCCATGAAAGGACCTCTCAATGAAGAAAATGATTTTTACAAGAATTTAGTACTTGTAATAGTAACAGGTATCTCTGAGCATGTAGCCTCAGAAAATTTGAGGCTTTTTAGTTGAATTCAGTTCTTTAAGTAAGAATATCCATTTTATTTGCATTACTGCAAAAAAAAAATTAACATTAGGGCCACCGTCAGAGATGTGATTTACTACAAGTAAAAGGATAGATTGGCAGATTTATATTCCCTAAGCACTTTCCCACAACAGCTCTTCTGATGACATGCCAACCTAGCAAGTTTTGGCTTGTAGTTTCGGTGGTTTGCAAACTGTTTCATTTTGAAAGTATGGGAGTTACTCAACACCGGGGGCAAAATTATGATCTGAATTGTGCTGGAGTTCCACTTGTGCTTCTCAGGTTACTATTTTGGAACAACTGCTAGTTTACACTGCTGTTCAGATCATGATACAGTCCTGTTTCCTATACACTGTAAAAGGTGGTGAGAAAAAAAAAAAAAAGGAAAATCAAATTCATCTCATTCGTGATAGATAGATGGAAGAAGTGGACTTTTAGAAGTGTTTGTCTTTTTTTTTTTTTGCATTAAGTTTAGGGAAAGCCTAGGGCACATATTTTATACACCTACTGAACTGCCATTTAAAGATGTATATCTCTGCTCTGACTGTAGGAGCAGTCTAGTTACCTAAGTGCCTTAGACCAAAATTTTGCGGCTAGAGCAAGGCATAGTGTCCCACTCTAGGAAAACTGACTGGAAAAGGAGATTATATGTTTCAGCAATAACTTTGAAAGAGAATATTCATTTACATCAGCAATATTTTTTCTTGTAAGGCTTTGATACTGCCTTTTGTAGCCCAGGTTAATGTTAAAGTTTGCTAAGCCTCATCAGTCAATATAACATCATCCTGCAAAGGAAAGTTTCTGAGAATGATTTTTAGGGAAAAGAAAGTGCAAGAACATGAAAACTAATGCAAATACTGTCTTCTACTTTATGCTGTTTCTCCCAATCAAGGGCAGTAATTAAGTTACTTCACGGAAAGTACTTTTATGGGTACCAGTAATCAGGAATTCAGAATTTTTTACAGGTGATTGTGATTGATTAACTTTCTGTTTTTTGGAAGTTTGAGCCCTGAATGATTTTCTTTTTCCACCAATGAAACATTTATAAGCCATTTTTACTATTCTTAGTGTCTAACGTGAAATAACATCATGCTACAGTCAGTCACCTTCAGTGAGGTTCAAATACAGCCTATTGGGGTAAGTGAGGAAATGAAGTGTAGGAAAAAATACAAAAGCATGGCAAATTTAGGTAGCCAAAGAAGGTCTAAGGGAGGCTTGAATGATTCTTATGAATATTTCAAGTGGGAAAGGAGAAGTGAGTTGATGGCCCAATGTAAAAGCTGATCATGAATCAATTTACACTGCAAACTAGAAAGTTTTCAAGAATTAAATGATTCTCGGGGACAGTCTTTTGTGGGAGCAAAAAAACAACTACTGTTAAATCATTTTAAGAAAAAAAGTTATATAATGGTAGGTAACAAAAGACTGCTTTTGGTAGCCCAAGAACAGTCTTTTGATAATAGATTTTGTAGGCTGTAGAGCACAGAGCACTCCTCCATTCCCTGTTCCATGTAAAAGCAATTGGTAATTATCAATACACACCCCTTAGGACACTTTCCTTCATGGTAAAAAAAAAAAAAAAAAAATTTGGAAATCGTTGATAATCTTGGAATTCTGTGAATGATGAAATGTTTTATAGTTTGATGGAAAAAATAAGTAAAATGAATACGACAGTGTTATCTATAGTGGGAATTACTTTGCAAATAATAAGAGTAGCATTGGTTACATAACTGGTAGTGTATGTAAAAAATGTACCACCACTTTTATGCCCTCTAACTCAGAAAACATTCATGTTTCGGTTACCTCATTACTAAAGCATTATTTTTGATCTATGTTGTGAAGGACAGACATTCGATGATGCTGAAAACATTTGAAATGATTTTGCACAAGCAAAGGATTGGAAATATAACTAGAAACTAAACTATTGTTTAAAATAATGGTAGAATTTGGACTGGTACAACACACTTCAACTTCTAACTATGCTGGAAGATTTGTGTACTTGTTCTGAAAATCTCTCACACCCATATGCACACACATCCAGAGATAACTTATCAATATATTAGCCATTAATATTGAGAGTCTGACTTCAATCTGCAGGTGCAAGTATATTTTGAGACTACAGCCTATACTTAATTCACCCTGTTGATAAGTGGCTTGATCCAAAACATATTCAGGCTTTCAGATAATTCAAGATAGTGAATAGCAGTCTTGACAAAGGTCCAGTATATTTGAAATTGTTTTGATGTATATGTATGATCACATCATGTGATGTTATGTATGTACCTGGAGAACAGACACTTAGAAAGATTACTAGAATCCTCTTGCCAGAGTTTGGGCTAGCAATGTCTTAGCAAACTAGACTGTGTAGCATAGTCTAGCTTTTATTATTATTATTATTATTATTAGTTTTTTTTTCCCCATGCTACATGCTATTATTAGGTATATGTGATAACTAATGGCTAGTGGGGTGTTACTTAACTATTCTTGAGCATACTGAAGGTTTGTCTTTAAATGTGATAACCATGGCTACCATGGTTGTTCTTCTGCTTTGAACAGTCATAGAGAGAACATCAGAGAACATCCCAAGTTAGAAGGGACCCATGAGGATCATCAAGTCCAACTCTTGGCTCCACACGTGACCATCCAAAAAGCAAACCATATATCTTAAGAGCATTGTCTAAAAGCTTCTTTGAACTCCAGCAAGACTCAGTGCCATGACCACCTCCCCGGGGAGCCTGTCCAAGTGCCCAGCCACCCCCTGGGTGAAGAATCTTTCCCTAACCCCCAGCCTGACCCTCCCCTGTCCCAGCTCCATGCTGTTCCCTCGGGTCCTGTCACTGTCCCCAGAGAGCAGAGCTCAGCGCCTGCCCCTCCGCTCCCCTCGTGAGGGAGCTGCAGGCCGCCATGAGGCCTCCCCTCAGCCTGCTCTGCTCTGGGCTGAACAAACCCAGGCATCTCAGCTACTCCTTATACATCTTGCCCTCTAGACCTTTCACTGTCTTTGTTGTCCTCCTTTGGACACACTCTGGTAGTTTTATATCCTTCTTATATTGTAGCATCCAAAACTGCACACAGTACTCAATTGCATACACACCATTCTATCTATGTTGATATCATTCTTGGATCAAACAGATGTACTCTGTTGAATTTTGTTATAGTGGGTTAAACTGCTTTCCTGAGATGTCTGTCTCTCCTCTCTGCCAAAGATTGAATTTTGAGCTAAAATTGAACAGAAAGAAGTGTTTGCTCAAAAACACTATCCCACAGCATTGGTCAAACCTGTGGTTATTAGAGAAAAGATAAGAAGCGTGATTTTTTATTGGAGTTGGAATTATTTAGTGACTTTTATTTACTTCTTCCAAGTCTTTTACAAATACTGTAATCTCAGAAAGTCATAGGATAGTCAGATAAGAGAATAGTGTCCAAAATCGTTAAAGCAAGATTTAACATAAATTGGCTGTTATAGACTTTGAATGAAAAAGAAAACACATTACATGCATTTTTAAACTATTTTATTATAGCCTGTTATCTCTGTTAAATTTATCAATATGTGAATCAATATGTTGACATTTATTTCATCCATTACAATGAAATAACAGAACCAGCATTTCTAATAACTGGGATTAATCATAGGATAGTTCATTTCAGAAAGGACATCAGGAGTTCTGCAGTCCAGCCTCCTGCTCAAAGCATGGTTAAATTAAGGTTAGACCAACTAGTTCAGGTCTTTATCTAGTTCTGTTCTGAAAACCTCCAAGGATAGACAGAGCCTGCACAGCATCTCTGGGCAGCCTGATCTACTGCCAACAGTTCCCCCCAGCTTAGCTTCATCTGCAAACCTAACGAGCGAACTCCAATATCTCTTCCAGGTCACTGATGAAGACATTAACAGAACAAGTCTCAGGTTAGACACTTGTGATACTCCACTTGTTACCAACCTCCATGTAGAGAATGAATCATTAACCACCAGCAGGCCTTCAATCAGATTTTTAGCTACCCACCCCTAGTTGATCACCCACCCAGACCATAATGTTCTAACTTATCCCATACAAGAATAAATGAATGTTGCAGGACACAGCACTGAAAGCCTTGCTAACATGGTAAATGACATGCACTGCTGTGCCCTCATTCACAGACCCAGTCATATCACAGAGAGCAACCATACCAGTCAGGCATGATTTACCAATGGTATAACTATTCTGACTGTTCTCCTCCTTCACATGCCCAGAAATATATTCCAGGAAGACTTCATGATTTGCATCAGGGAGTCTCCCACTGTTTTCTCCTGGTACGGCTGTGAGGCATAGGCTCAGCTGACTCTGATGCCTACCCAAACATGGCTTCTTTCCTCATATACCACTGGGGCACGGAACATATTCTGTAGAATAGTGTAGTATAATGTATCTTGAAAGACATTCAGAGATTAAATTTGAATAGCACATATACCTGAGGAAGATGCAATTTCTTTGTGATTATTCTTCAGAACGGAAAAAAAAAAAACAATTACTGAAATAATCTAGTTATGTTGTTTTTCAGTGATTTCTTCATTTCCCTCCCTCCCCCCCACGGTTTAATTCTCGTATTTGAATGCCTGAGCAGACTATATTGACCAGGCACAGCAGAACTGGGTATGGCATGATAATCATCTACCAAATTCTTACCCATTTAATCGTCTTTTAACTTCCGTTTTTTAACTTAATGAAATAAAAAGATGATTTTTTTTTTTTACAAGAGTGAAACATAATTTTATGTGTGGATTTTATTAATATTAATGTGATCCTGGAATGATACATCAGCTTTAAAAAATGTAACATTTATCTGATTTTGAACTTCTCTGGGTTGGCCATGTAAGTAACAAGTTAAGCATGACAACACAAGACAAGTGCAGGACTGATGATGTATGAGATTTTTTTTTTCCTACACAGTGATTTTGTAACTATATGAAAGTAGTACTCACTGCTTTAAATTATAACTCTTAAGTTTTCAGGTGATTCTGATTATCAATGATTTTGACTACCATAATTTCACAAAAACCAGATTCTATCATGGTAAAAGATGAAGCTTTGTGGAGTAACTGAAAACTAACCCTCCGAAAATCAGTTTATCTTATTGCGATCTCATGTATACTTATCAATTCATGTGACATATTTGCCAGGAATTCAGAAGATAAGAGGGAAATAACCTAATGACATGCAGTAGCATGGATTACAATCAAAGCATCTGGGTGAAATAACGCTTCCAAATACACCTCTAAAAATTACTGAGTTTGCATATATGTAAAGATACACAAAAATAGCACAGCCATCAAGATATGACTGGTTACCTTCTAATGAATGAGTGGGGAATCATAACTAGCTTTGGAAACAGATTCAGTAACTAGTTAAACAATCAGTGTTTTAATTAGCTTTAAGGCTGTAGAAAAACATGGTTCATCGGATTGGAAAGTTGGAATGTGGAATTGCTCAAGAAATCTGTCCCAGGCTGTATGTTGGTACCAACCGTTTCCTCAAAGCTTTGTCACTTTCAGTGAGTACTTCTTACACACAACATGGAAATAAAGTCTTCTGACTCCTGTGATGTAGTTCCATGGCAGTACCGGTCAAGCGTACAGCTCATGTTTGACACGTACTGCTATGAGGGTGAGAGAGACAGTGATATTGCAAGGTTTCACAAACCAACTCCTTCTGCCCCAAAATCCCTGGTACCGAGTACTCAGTGTCACTCGTCTTTCACGGGTAGCAGGCATGAAGGAAGGCATGTTGAGACAGAAATTCAATTCCCATGGATTTGTGGTTGCCACAGTCTTCACTAGGTTATGAGCCTTCTGGATTTACCTGAATTTACCCACGGAATTTACTAAAGAAGGAAAACAGCCATTTCTTTCAGCTCTTGAGCTGTCCAATGTGTTCAGTTGGAACCACAGAAGATATAACTGCAGCCTTACTTGTCATTTTTCTTACTGTTAATCATGATTTCTGCTATGCTAAAGCTACTCCTGTTTATCTGTTCTCCACCCTGACAATTCCATTTCAGGCGCAGCAGAACAGGGGAAGTATTGTTAGAGATGGGACTCAGAATAAGAAGACATGAATTACATTGCTACAACACATGTTGGGCAGGGGACTGGGAAGGGCAATAAAAAATGTGTGGACTTAATGAGACAGAAAGAACCTCTGTAATTGTTTAGATGTCCTCTTTGAAACACATATCACAGAATGTTGCTTGAAAATTAATGACTTATACCTGTGTTTTCCAGAAGAGTTTTAAATGTGGCTTTTGGAGTTAGGAAAAAAAAAAAAAAAGAGTATCATTACATTCATTTTTTAAAGTGAAATGGGAAGGATTTAAATGGATTTTTTGACAAAGCTAGCCACTTGTATGCAAGGATTTTAACTCTTCATATTCTGTAGCCAGTGTCCAAGATTAAACATTGATTGACATCAAAAGAAGTGATCAGGAGCTCATTGTTACTGTCAGCTCCAAGAGGCTTTTCTTCAGGGTCACTATGACCAACACTCTGAACAAATGGGGTAGAATTTTCTTGTTAACCCTGAAGTTAAATATTTCCAATTTGATCAACATTTTTCTTGCAATATAAAAAATGGCTTAAAGCAAATAATACCACCTCCAGTAAATTCAGAGCTTGAGCATTTTCTTAATTAGAATGCTCTATTTCAGCAACAGCCCTGGAACCTTGTCAGGGTCCCCTGCTGGGAAGTGCATGAGGTGCATGTGATTTATGGTAAGTTCTTAAAAACAATATTTCTATGAATTGATAAATTACTGCATATTTATCCTACTTTAAAATTATGTCTTTTGACAATGCTCTGTAGGAAATATCTCAGCAAGAAACAGAAACACAGACTTGAAAAATGGAATATGGAGTTTCAAACCAAAGGAGAGTAATTTTTTCAGTCTCAAAGCTAGAGAGATAAGCTGTAGTAGATATTAAACCCTTTGTGAGCAACATATATCAACCTCTGCAACACCCAATTACTGTTATGACTATCTAATGAGAACGTACAGCAGTCAGTGGGGGCTTACCTGGTACACAGATCCTGGAGCTAGAATACCAAAAGGTGTTAACAATGGGCCAGCGATGCAAATAAGAGAGCTCCACATAAGAGGTATAAATAAGAGATCCACACCTTTGATGGAGGCAAGAAAAACAACTGGAACAAAAGACGCTCTTGTCTGACTAAACGAAGAATTAGAATAGATTACTCTTCCCATGGCCAACTCTGATTACTCACCAGGCCTAAAACCTCAAAAGTTTGAGAAAAATGAAAGTGGAGGTTCGGTGATTTCAGATGGGCAAATGAGCAAGTGTCAGTTAAAAGCGAATAGTCCCCTTTCAACATACAGATGTTGTGCCTGGCATACAGATGCCTGTCATACAACCTGACACACAGATGTTGTGCACAGGGAAAATGATCCTGAGTCCTAATGCCACTAAACATAGCAAGTTGGCTTGGTCTCAACCAAGAAAAAAGAGGAATGTACTAGGAGACTATGGCATATAGGAAAATACAGATCAAGTAGCTCTGCTGGTGCATGTAATAGTCTTTACCCTGCGCAGCCACTTTATGGGTCTTCGTTTCTAACAGTAGACAGTCTTAACATATGGCATAAGGAATGGGGTCCTTTCCACTTTTCAGTTTGTGCCTTTTGCTGAATAAGATGAGATTCACTCTCTTACATGGGGAAAGAAATAGAGGCCAGAGCTAAGGACTGAATGAATCTTTTGGCATCTACCTTTGTAAGCTGATGGCAAAACCAAAAAAAGTGATCCAGATCTCCTGCTACCCTGTCCATGATGCTGCTTGACATCACCCCTTTATTATTTTCATTTTCAAAGATCACTCTTTGCAAAGTAACAAGTTGCTAATAGATACTTGGTTTTGTATTGGTGACTGAGGAATAAGACTGTAGTACTGAGGTAGTTTGTTTATGAAATGTCAAAGTGCAATACCTGGAGAGATAATATGCCTTGCTGATGCGCTATCTAAAAAAAGATTAAAAATGACCTACAAGAGATTTATCTGAGGCCTCCAGGGCAGTAAGCTGCTATTTGTGAAAATTCTCCTGCTCTGAAAATCCCATTTTAAGTAGCCAAACTATCCATATATCCCTAAGCTTGGTGGTAATACTCTTGGGTACAGAGACAATGATTGCTCTAGTCAGAAATGATCAACTTATCCAATATGCCACTTAGAGCAGCAGCAGATGTTTCTGACTTTCAAATGGTAAGGAAATTAGTGACTAGTAAACATGATTCTTTTTGCTTTTTTGTTTTGTTTTGTTTTCCCTATTCTCTAATGGAGATTTTTTTTTTCTCAGATATTTATTGCTTTGTGTTGATTGACTTCCTTAGAAAGACCCTTTCCAATATAGTATCATAGGATTATTGGTTCCCCACATAGGTATCTTGGTTGATCCAGAGGTAAAAATAGAGGGAAGATGTAGTAAATTACCCTCTTCACAGTCTGTGATACAGTCTTGAGCCTTGTGATTCCCAGGGCTGAGGTTATGCTCGCACAGAATGGCTTTTGTGATACAATCTTTTCCACTAATGGCATTCAAGCTGAGACAATAAGACAGAATTCCTCTTGGAATTATCCAAAATCTCTGCTACCATCTGAATGAGGTACTTTCCAATATATAGATAACACAAACTATGCAAAAGCTGAAAGTATGACTCATTCCTCTGTTTTGTCTCCCTTGTGAACAATTCATGTAATGGCCATGGTGCAGTAGTTCTTGTGTGGTATACTTTGCTTCATTTCCCATATACTGTTCTGTCTGAGTTAGCTCGAAACTTGATACCCGAAATATGCTACCTAGTATTGGAGCACATGATATCCTTCTATGGAAATACTTATTGAAAGATGAATATAGCAGAACCAGGAAGATAGTTTAGATTGTTTAATGTGGTGGCATTTAGGACTTGTTGGACAAAGAAAGGCTTTGAGCTTGTCTTCCCAAGACTCAGGACAAGATAGCACTAGGAAGTTGGAATACGGTTCAAGAACTCTCTCCATAAATTTCATAGAAGTTAACCCAGATATATTCAGATGACCAGTTTGATTCTTTACAAAAGTTTATGAGTGCAGCAGAGCATCCTGTGGATATTTGTAGTCTGTTTATCATTTCAAAACTACCTAATCCTCATTCATCATGGATCTCTGTACTATGCTGCTGAGTACTATAGGCAGCCCTCAGTCCTTCCAAGGAGCTCTGGTAGTCTTTTTAGATGTGTTGGATGGAAAGTGTATGTCAGGATATCCTGGGTTTCTGACTCTCCACATGCCTAGGGCTGGGATCTGACTGGTGTGCACCATGGTTCCTTTGTGGCTCACCTGCTGAAGTTTCTTTCCCATGGAAGCCCTGCCATGGGACTGAGGAAGATGATTTATTATGGGGTCTTGTTTCTTTACAGTTTAAGGTGCAACAGACATGATCAGGTCAAGGACCTGCATTCATGAACTTTGACAAAACTTCTGATGCATGATGGCTTTGACTTTGTATCTACTTTATGTTTAAATATTCTGTGGGACATTATTTCTAAAAATTCTTGCAAGCTTTACATTTTCCTCTCTTCTATTTCCCTTCCCTCCTCCCCCCTTCTAAATATATATTCGTTCTTACCTTGTATATGTGCCCAGACACTTGCTTTTTCAGAGGGAAGATAGAACATCTTCTGGAAAGTGAAGCTTCATAGAAATATGTTTGCTGATTGCTTCTACCTCCTTCCTTGTTTTCTGACAAAGCAATTTGTTTAGATGAGAAAAGAAATTAATAGGCTGTTTTAACCCCCATTCTGGCACCTCCCCCAGACTCATTCTTTCTATCATCTCCCTAGGGCACAAATTATTAAAGAAACTAAAAACAAACTTAATTTTCTTGTAGAGTGCATCTATATCTCCAGTTATTTATTGGGGAAATCTCTCATTTTAATATTGCCAACAAGGCACAGTGAAATAACAGTAATAATGTGATTCTTCTTCTTTCTTCTTTCTTCTTTCTTCTTTCTTCTTTCTTCTTTCTTCTTTCTTCTTTCTTCTTTTCTTTCTTCTTCTTTCTTCTTTCTTTTCTTCTTTCTTCTTTCTTTCTTCTTTCTTCTTTCTTCTTTCTTCTTTCTTCTTTCTTCTTTCTTCTTTCTTCTTTCTTCTTTCTTCTTTCTTCTTTCTTCTTTCTTCTTTCTTCTCCTCCTTTTTTCTTTCTCTTTTTTTTTTTTTTCTTTTTCTTTTTAGCAGTGGGAACAAAGTGGAGATACATAACATTTTGAGCAGAATTCCTGGGAAAATGTAGTATCAGAGAGGGGAGCAAGGAGAGCAGGACAACATCACTGCATTTTGAAATACACTAGTAGCACACTATCACTCATAGGATGTTCTGGTTTGTGCAGTGGGAGATATTCCTGCATATGAAGTTTAGATGCATAGTACACGGGGAAATTGCAAATTAACTTTTTTTCCTTCTTCTCAAGCACGGAAAAGGAACGGAAAGAATTGCAATTTTGATGCTAAAAAGATGGTAGGAAGTGTTTAACACTCCCTTTCCTTCTGGGAGGGCTCACTGCTTCAAAAGTAGGAAGCACAGGATTTACAGTAGTCTGTCCTGCTTATTCTGAAACAAGAAAATTAGATACATTGATAGGTAGATAGGCGGACAGACAGTTTAAATATATACATACGCACACATATACATATATATATATATTTCCCTGTAGGTAATCTTCTCAGGTCTGCAAAGATATTGGAGCTCTCTGAATTTCTTGCATTTATCAACCTTGAGCTCAGTACTTGATATTTCATCAGAAAGGGCTGTCATCTTAGGGCATGTAGCAAAACAGGTTGCAATGGAGTGCAGAGATAGCTATGAACATGGGAGCTCAAGTGTTGGAAGGTGCCAATCAGAAGCTTGCAGCACAGTATGGTGCTAATTTACCCATCTGAGAAGGGTAAATTGATAGCTGGGTAGAAAAGGTTCCGGTAATGCTCCATGCTGGCACTGGCTAGACAGATTTCAGTAACCCAAATATGCCATTTAAAACTTACTAGGTATCTCTGCATTCCTTGAAGTCTGGAAGGTGCCTTCAACTGTTTCTTCATCTACAAAATGAGGCATCTCTTTGTACAGTATCCACCGTGCAAAGAGATTATTTATGCCACCATACACCTCTTTGTAGGGCTTTCATCCAATTATTATTGACTCTTTTTTATACCTCATCACTGAAAACTTGTTATAAATTATCAGTGTAACTGTTTCCAAACTCCTACTAAATTAGCTCCAATTCATGATAAAGATTTTCCTGGTTTTATTCAACTGATGACACTTTTGCTGAATTCTGAACCCATGTTTGATTATCCTCTGCTGAGGATGAAAAGTAACTCCAATGATGACATCACAACATAAATAAATACCACGTGAGTGAAAAGAGAATCAGGTGATAATATGTAAAAAGATTTAATAAAATTTTAAAAATTGATTTTTTTAAATTTATTTTCTGTGCAGAGGAGTATGAATCCATGTAAATACTGTAAGAAATTGAAGTGTTCTAGTGAGTCAAGCACATTGTTTTTTTCCCAGGATTTGTTATTTGCATTAAGGTATATTACTAATGCTACATAAGTCATTAGTTCAGTTTCTCCATTCAGATAAATCCCGGGAGATTAAAATAAAATCTCACAGCTGTCCATTAAACAGCAGGAAACATATGGTTACAGAAATGTAGCTATATTTTGATAAGTTTATCTTCTAAAGAGGCTGAAATTAAAATGATTCTGTTGGATGTATTCCCGTATTGTACACATATAATTTTACTTTGCTTAAAGTGCCTGTACAGTAAAATCTTCCCATTATAACATCCTGAATTTTGTGAACTAAGTTGACAGTGTGAAGAAAATTACTGTGTAATGACTAAGTACCTTCCGTCCATCCTGATTTATTTCTGAAACATGAGAAAAACATCACAGATGCATTCTACATTGTACAGAGAACATACATATACATTTAAGTCACTTACATTATACATTTTAGTGATGTAATTGTGAAATATGTTCTTTTTACATTCCTAATTATGGAGTAGAACAGATGGCAAAGACTTAGTTCAAAGTAATATATATCCATTAAAGTAAACGATGTTGCCAACCATTCATCAGTGATAGAAGAGTTTACTGTTTCCTTGGAATATAATTAGGCACTACCTTGGACTGCAAAAATATATTTATTTCAAAGTTCAATTTCTCTAGTCATTTGATGTTAAAATTAGTTAGAAAACTGTTTCAAAGCTTGTATTATCGAGTGTAACACTTTTAACTAGGTTTGTCATTTGACAGCAGGAGATCGTTTGCAGAGAATGCAACTCTGAGCAAGGACTAGAAGTGACATTTATTTTGGCTCTGGGCGTGACTCACTGTGTTTACACTATGATAAGTTACTGAAAGCCAGTAACAGGTTGCAGTAAGGATGTGTACAGTGATGGACTTTCAGAAAAAGATCCTGAGCAGTCCAATCCCAAGATAACCCTGGGAAAGATCCCTGCTGTGACTGGTGGAAGGGAAGAGTTTCCAGTACCCACAGGCTAGCACAGGCTGGGGAGTAGCGTGCCAGGCTACATATCTTCCAAATCACTGCTTATGTCATATTTCTGGCTGATCAGCATTCTCAGTCCCTAGGCGAAGTGCCTTATTGCTGTAGTATTCATATTTAAGAAAGCAATGAGCAGTTCAGGTGCTGCGCTGTGCAGGGATGCCAAACCCTTTCTCCCTGTGCAGACAACATAGGTAAGGAGGTACCTCTGAACAGTGATCCAGAAGCCCTGAGAAAAATGCTAATCACCCTAAAATAACTTTGCAAACAGCCATCTTTTGGCAGTTGAGTAAAAATAACTCAATTCCTTCACTTCTTGACATTTGATGCTATAGCAGATATTTAAATCTAAGTGCCATATATCTCAATGTTTCCTTCACGTGCAGCAAGACAGGATTTTACCTGGCTCTTCCAGCAGTGCATGAGGCTAAAAGGAAGCCCCTAAGCCAGACACACCGGTAAATTAAGCAGTTCAAGGGAAAGCATCCTGATACTCAATTTTCTACACCATTAAATTGCTAGTACAGCACGGTTTTGGCTTGAGCTGAATAGCATTCTCCTAAGCAGTTCTTGGGCAGAGGACAGAAATTTGCATGGTCCAGTCAGACTGCTCACAGCAGGCAGTTTGCAAGCAGCCATTTTCTCCTGGGGGCTAGGAGAAGTTGCTGGTCTCTTGGCTGTTCTCTGTTGGCTGCCTTCAGTGCCAAAGTAAGGTTTTCTGTTTATTTACTTTGCTTGTACAGATAGCTAAGTTAGATTAATTAGCCTTAGTTACCAAATTACACACACACACACACAAAAAAATAAATCTGAACCTTAGATAAGCAAGGGAATAATTTGTTGACATTTGTAATAGACAGTGATCTATGAGAGCTTCTGTCAGAAGCTCTGTTCAGCAGCAGCACACCAACTTAACAATTTTTATTGTATCCAAAGTGCACAATAATCAGCTTGCACATGCTTACAGGGAAGCTACTTGCAGGCCTAGGGCCTTCAACACATGTTGTAGTTTGCACTCAGACCCTGTATATTTTTTATAAATAGTCTTTACTTAAAAACGTCTGAAGTAATCTGTAGATAACAATTATTTTTCCCAAGCTGGCTGCCCATATGCACGGCTGGAACTAATGAACAGGCTTGAATGCAAGATTGTCTATGACGTGGTTACAAACAGATCTTTTTGTATTTAAAATACAACCTGAGCATAAATAATGTTTTCCATGCTCTGGCAACGATTTAGACACTCTGTGCATCCCTAGCTCCCTGAACTTTACATAATTATTGCTTTGTTAGAATGACTGCTGGAAAACTTTCTCGGGTTATGGGATTTTTGGTCAACCGGTGGTGGTATTTGCTCTGCCTTACTAATATGAAGGCACCTTGTCTTTGCAAAAGGATGATTGCAGGAATTATAAATCTTCTGTCTAAGTGGAAGTAATTACTGAAATGAATCAAAGCCCCCCTTCTGCTAATGCAGTGTTAGTGTAAATCCTCCACCAATTGTAATCAGGAAGAGTTTTGCTATGGATTTCAGTGCTTGATGGATCAGACTGTAAGTAAAAAAAAAAAAAACAACCAACCAACCAACCAACCAAACACACACATACACAAAACAAAAACAAACAAGCAAACAAAAAAACCCCAATAATAATAAGCCATATTTTTTGTTCTGAAATTGCTTATTAATTATAGACAAGAGGGGAAATAGACATGAGGCAAAGTCAATGTGTTTAATGTGAAAGCTAGTCATTACTGAGAGATCTGTTCTTATTATGCATGTCCAGAATCCCACAAAAGCCCATGGAGATTTCTGAAAACAGTTCCCACAGCTTTAAGGGCTGGTTGTTCTTAGTAAACAAAAATAAATACAATACAATACAATGCAACATAAAGCAAACCTATACTATACTATACTATACTATACTATACTATACTATAAATATAATATGAAAGTTAGGCCACATAAGTTTGTATTTGACCACTCTGCTGGTATTGCTGAATTGGTGGGAGTGTTTTCTGTACCATCTCATCTTTCTGTTGATTCAAACTGTCTTGCGAAATGCTTAAAAAATTTAATTCTTACCACAGGAAATTTAATGTTACTCAGATGGCATAAGTCTCTCAGATTGCTTGTCAATCTTCCACGTTTTTATGTGCAAAACTGAACTCAACAGCCTCCGAAACCCCCACTTCTTTTGTCCATTTTCAGTATCTGCAGACACCTCCCAGAGAGTAGCCTGGATCTCTTCTGTGGGTTGATGATTCACATTATGCAGGCACCACACATATATAATTGAGGTATATAGAATTTCCTAAGGGAAGTATATATAATTTCTTATATTACCATCACGTTTTTGGGCAGAAAAGAGAATATGCTTCTCAGCAAATATAATTAATTCTTGTTAATCTCATTTTTCTGGACAGTTTGTCATTGAGGAAGACTTGACAGACTGATATTGTGAAAAACTTGTATGTACTCAGACCTGCAGTTTGGAAAAAAAAAGACTATTCCTGCAAAGGAATAAGCCCTATTCCCACCAAAAATGCTGTGGGAACAACAATACCAAAAACAAACAAACAAAAGCAAATCCAAGTCCAAATGACATCATAGAGTCTTTTTTTTTTTTTTTTGACTCCCACTGTTTTGTTATGATGATTTTTATTCAGGAGGGATGATGGAACAAAATCAACTATGGAGCATACATCCCTGTGACATGTTGTATACCCAGAAAGTCTAATTAACAGGTCTCTCTAATAGTTGACATACATGTGTATCACATATCCCACAGCTGGTGATTATGCTGCACCTATGGAACAGTGACTGGTTTGGATTAGAAGCATCTGTTCATTTATCCTTTGCCTTTAGTACTTCTTTCCACACTTCAGAAATGCCAAAGATCTTTGTGTACATGGTCACTCTTTTCTCAGAGGACTGTGCTCACTGAAAAGCACATTTATCATACATAAGGACAGAAGTTTACTGCAGGGAAAGAGAAAATTTATAGTACTGCCTGCATTACAACAGTCACTGTTTTGAGCAACACTTTCTCAGAAAACTCTTCAGAAGAAGAATTGCAGAAATGCTAGACAACAAAGAAATTCCAGACATTATTCATTTTTCCTGTTCTATTATCATCATATCTGAACTGTTCTGTATTATCTGGTATAGCCAACAAACTGCTCAGATCTCTGCTGACTTATGTGCATGGGTTCTCAACAAACAACCCTCATGCAGATTGCAAATGCTACCTACCTTACTTGCAGCTTGTGTGATTTGTTATGATCTTTGTCTTTATGCTTTGTGTAAGAATTCCCAGATGTAATGGGGGAAATCTTAATTTTCAAAGTTAATTGCGGGTCCCAGAAATCCCAGAAATTAAGATTTTTTTATCAAGCCACCCACAAAAATCAGATGGATGGGGGTTAAGAAAGAGTAAATTATGGAGAGAGATCACTAAAAATCCACCATGGCAAACAGTGTCACCAAGAAATGCATTACACAGCTGAAATAAATTACAGCTTGTATTGATTATAATGGCAGAAGAACATGTTTATCAACAAACAGGAAAAGAACACTGTCCTGCAACACATTGTTCAAATATAACTGTGAAATACAGCAAGGTAAAGATAATTATGGATTAACATTGGTGGCTCTTTAAGTTCAAACCATGTAATTTCAAATTGTGACCTACAAGACTGAGATACTAGATGGAACACTATATCAATAAAGGACCACAGTGACTTTTATTTCTAGTCTGCTGCCACAGAAGAGTTCTTCACCTCTGAAATGAGTTGGTGATTTCAGGGGATTTGTTGCAGAAGAGAGCTTCTATGTGGCCAGAATCTTATCATAGCTGTGCTTCAGAAGAAAGACATTCCAGGTGTGTTAAAATAAAGTTAACTCTTTCCCCAGAAAAAGAACCTTTCCTAAATATCGTCCTTTTTAGTCCATATCTTGTCTTCATCAGAAGTGAGATTTCTGAAATGATTTCTTCCATGATCCCAGGAGAAGTTTTACTTTTTAGAATCCAAGACGAAGTGTCTCTGAAAAGAAGAAAGGGGGAGAAAATACGATGAAAAGGGCTCAAGGGTTGAAATAAGTACAGGGAGATCACTCAACGATTATCATGATGGGCGAAACAGACTCAGCGTAGGGAGATTAGAGAAATTTACTGCCTATTAATAACAACCTAGAGAAGTGAGATACAAAACAAACTAAAAACACCTTCTCCCCATCAACCCTCTTTGACCTCCTCCCCCTGACAGATGCAGGGGGATGGAGTGTGGGGGCTGTGGTCAGTCCTTAACGCTTTGTCTCTTGCAGCACTTTCATCCTCACTCTTCCCCTGCACCAACTTGGGGCCCCTCCCACAGGATGCCGTCCTTCCCAAACTGAGCCTGCGGGGGCTGCCCACAGGCAGCAGCTCTTCAAGAACTGCTCCCACCTGGCTCCGTACCACGGGGTGCATCCCCCAGGAGCAAACTGCTCCAGCACGGGTCCCCCACGGGCGGCAGCTCCCCCCAGACCCCCTGCTCCTGCGTGGGCTCTCCATGGGCCGCAGCCTCCTCCAGGCCACATCCACCTGCTCCACCGGGGGCTCCTCCACGGGCTGCAGCGTGGAGATCTGCTCCGTGTGGGACCCATGGGCTGCAGGGGGACAGCCTGCTCCACCAGGGGCCTCTCCACAGGCTGCAGGGGAACTTCTGCTCTGGTACCTGGAGCACCTCCTCCCACTCCTTCCTCACTGACCTTGGTTCTTGCAGGGCTGGTTCTCACTCCTCACTCTCCCAGCTGCTGTTGTGCAACATTTTTTTTTTCCCTTTCTTAAATCTGCTCTCCCAGAGGTGCAAACAATGTCACTTACTGTCTTGTCTCTAGCCAGTGGTGGGTCCCTTTGGGGCTGGCTGCCACTGGCCTTTATCTGACTTGGGACAGCTTCTGAATTCTTCTTACCGAAGCCACACTTGCAGCCCCCCGCTACCAAAACCTTGGCACATAAACCCACTACAGAAGGGTGTTTCCTTCTGTCTCTTCATGTGTTGAAGAACTCTACCCCTTCTTTGTGGTTAATTCACATAGTGAATGAGTGTTAGAATCACTTGCACTTAATTTATTATTCCAATTAATTCATATATTGACATGGGGCTCTGATCCTCTTAGCATTTTATAATTTCAAAGAGATTGGTTTGCTTTCCTCCACTAAGAGAATGGAGCCATTGAGCCAACACTTTCTACCAACCACAAACTAAGATAGATTACATGTTTTCCCCTCTTTGGTTTTGCAGTAAATAATACAACGCTGTTCTAAGTTGGCATTAGAAAATAGGCTTTTTTCCT
Source organism: Anser anser (assembly GCF_964211835.1). Lineage (NCBI taxonomy): Eukaryota > Metazoa > Chordata > Aves > Anseriformes > Anatidae > Anser > Anser anser. Next base: position 20,531,519 of record NC_139720.1, read on the forward strand.
CTATATTGATTAAAAGAAACACTTTGTAGGTGTTAATACATTATCAGTGTGAATCATATTACTAAAGTGAAACATTTTACTTATTAAAATTTGCCTTTATTTTAGTATAATAATTTTTAGAATTATTTATGTTTAATTTTTCAACATTTCTGTGATTATTTAGAATAGATCAAGTTTGGTACTTATGAAATATTTATTGAAATCTGTAAAAGTTTTAGATAAAAAAATGGCTATTAAACTAACACAGTATTTTTTTCTGTATATATCTAACAGCTGAGCATATATGAAGTTATTAAATGCTTCAGTGCACTCTGCATGAAACTAAACTCATTCTTTGCATAACTGAGTTGAGTCATGCACAATGAACTATGCCACACGTGGAAAACGGAGGTATTAAAATTCTGAAGTGTGATTGTGGTGATGAGCAAACAAAGCTCAATATAAGGAAAAAAAAAAAAAACAACTGTTTCCCAAATGAAAATAATTTAAACCTTTTAAAAATCAGGAAAAAAATCCTTTTATGTAAAAGGTTTGCTTCTTTGTTTATTGACTTTATATGAATGATCAGCAGTAGGACAAATATTTAATATTTTGTCAGTTTAAAATCTATTGGAAAAATAAGTAAAGAAAATGCCCTAAATAGCTCAGAAATGACAGAAGAACTGACAACAAATGTTTGGTGAAAACAAAAAGCAACCAACACCCACAAACCCAGCTACTCAACGTTTCTCTCCCAACTTGTTTTACACATACCTATAGATATCATTGACTGCTGATCCTATTAGACTTTGTGCTGAGTCTGTGTCTGCAATAGAATATTGGCAGGCAGCACCGTATCAGCAGTCTGAAATTACATACAGACAACTACAGAAATAAATGCATACTTTTAGTTGCAAGTTTATTTATTATGAGATGTTTATGTAACCTTATGGAAAAAATTGATTCAGTTTTGTAGTCTTTCACTATGTATGCTTTAACATGCACTATATTTGAAAGTAAGGTTGGAAGTAAGTTTGACAATGCATGCTGATAACAATTCACATTAATTAATAATAATAATAACTGATAATAATTCACATTGATAATAAGACATTTGGTCCAACTCAGAGAAGACTTATTTTCAGATTAATGTAGCATGAGAAGGCGTCAAGCTCTCTCTTAATAGATACAACATTTAATTAGGAATGAGCAACACTAAAGACTAGCAGGTTCTTGAGAGTTTCTCAGTCTATTTTACCAACACAGAAAGTACATTGAAGTGACATGAGTAATCTTAAGCACCCAAGGCCTAACCCACAGTCTACTGAATTTAATGAAAAGATACTATTTTCTCTCAGTGGATTTGAAAACAGTTCCTTGAAGTCATTAAGCCAAATCTGACTGTTTTATTTCCTTTGCTGTATAACCAGGCCAGACTTTATATCCTTCTATATCTCACAATGTTATTAGAGAACCTGCTTGTGTAGGGCCCACTGCCTAACAAATTGAAACAAAAAATCCAAATTCAGTAATGATCTAAAGAGGACAGAGAGAGAGGGACAGGCAGAGATCATAACAGCTATGTGGAAAGGAATTTCTTGTCATATCTGATGCTGCTGTGGGGGGATGATGGCCAAGAATTTCTATGTCCTTTAATGAATTTATATTAAATAAATGAATAAAAATAAAAAGGCCTTAAATTTAAGTTTTTTGGTGGGAAGAAGAGTCAGGACCCTTCGAACAAGTATAGTTTTGATGTACATAATTGGTTGTACTGAGCACTGGCACAGGTTGCCCAGAGAGGTTGCGGAGTCTCCATCCTTGAAAATTTTCAAAAGCCACCTGGACGTGGTCCTGGACAACCTGCCCTGGGTGTCCCTTCTTGAGCTCGCGGTTGGACCAGATGACTCCAGAGGTCCTGTCCAACCTCAACAATTCTGCGATTCTGTGATTCTAAATACATAGGCCTGATTATGCTCATACTTAAGCTGCAATTTCACTGTGGAAATAGGGAAGTGTAAATTCATAGTCATCTCCTCCACAGCCCTCTCCTTTAAATGCACATATGAAAATAAAAGATAAGGATGCATTATTTAACAATGTTGGCTCAAAAATTTGTGTTAGTTTCCAGTGGAATCAGAAAGCAGAACTAAACTCATTATAAATGAATCAAGTTGGTTACATTGTTCTCCATTTATATTCGTGTCTTTGGAAGAATCTGTTTCTGCCATTGTTTCTCAGATTCATTGTTTCATTTATCTTATCTGTTCCTACCCCATTCGGAAGTGTAGTGAGAACAGTGGGTTACTATGTAGGTTGACAATAGGGATGAGGCTTGTCTTTTATTTACTGCTGCTGCATTTCTAAATTTTCACGTGCCTTGTCAGGTTCTTTTGAATTACATTTTTCAGGAAAATGTTTTATTAAAATGACTAAATTCCCCAAGACAGTAAACTGAATGATTGAGCTGTATGAACAAAGAGGAAAATTATATAGTAGGTTAATGACACTCCCAAAAACTTAGGTAAAAAGCTAAAGCAGGAGTGGAATACTGATCAGAAGCTGCTCTCTAACCAACAATTATATTTACTTGTGAAAAATACTGCTTTTGCATTACATTAAATGGCTTTTTTTTTTTTTCTGTAGCAGCAACAATTTTTTAATGTTCAATTCTTCCTAAACAATAAAAATCTTTAATCCACAATAAGCCATTGTTAAGCATGAAGGAAATAAATGCAGAATATATTTCATGCAGCAAGCACTTCTGTATCTAAGAGGTTGTGAATATGAATCCATGCTTACACAAAGGTGTGGCTGTATAAGGCAATTGGAGGCAATATTGCATTTCCCTCTGTGTCAATAGTGTACTACTTGTTTCTAGTAGACAAGTGTCTGCACTGCAGTAACCAGCATAATATCTTCCAGTAACTGGCCCCTGTGTTGTCAGTCACAGCAGGGTGCAAGAAGGGAACAAACGTGGTGATAACTTCCTTGGCTCCACAGAGGTTGGGCCTGGGAAATGTTTGTGTGGTAATGTTTGCTGAAGCTGACGAGGCTTTAGCTAACATACGGGTTTTGTATAGAAAACTTCTGCCACAACAGTTATCTTTTTGGTTACCTTCAAGAATTCTGAAGTAACCTTTTTAACAGTGCAGATATTACTGTGCTGGTGCTATACTAGCAGCTGTCAGTATTTTTATTAACTATTACAAAGTCAGCTGTGAAATACGGTAGCATTGTCACTTGTGAATCATACAGCAAAATTCTATAAATAAACATACAAAATTCCATTTAATGTCTTCTATTGGCAAAGACCCCCAAACTTGTGTGCCCTTCACAGCACACAACCAGAGCAAAAGACAATAGTTCCCCTGATACATAAGATGGGGAAAAAAGGGTGGCAGATTGGGGGGTGGGGGGGGTGGGGCGGAGGGCTGGGGAATAAGGCAGTGGGAAGTGATTTGCTGTAGATTACCAGAATATATATTTATTGATGAGCTGAGAAGAATTTACTCATCTGCTGAGTACTATTTTAGTATATCCACTAGAATATTGGATTTTTTTTGGATTTTCTACAATAGTATCATGTTAACACTTTGCATGCTCTTTCTTTGTGAATTAACAGTCCTAACGTATTCCATATGTGTTGTGGTTAGTGAACACAGACCAATGCTAACAGGTTACAGGTTAGATCCAAAGTCCACCAACATCTGCGTGTCCCCCAAAACTTTAGATGGAGCCTATTTAAAAGGGACAGGCACTGCAACTCTGTATCAGATTTAACAGATGAGAGAAAATAGGATTTTTTAGATCAAAAGCAATAAATACAGTTTGTTATTCCTTAATGGAAAATAAAATCAGATGTTTTGTGGAGCAGATACGAAGTTCCCAACATCATTGGCCTGGACTGGACTTCTGGTCTTATAAAAGAAATTTCTGAGGACCTCATAGAAAATCCTCAGGAACAGTGCCCAGATTGTTGCAGGTTTGCTGTTTTTCAAGTTGTTTTGGTTTGCCAGATGAATTTTGCCATTTGATAAACTTCCAAGTAACTTCTAAGAAGGTAGGTGGGTGAGCAGAAATTGGGCAAGAAATCTGAAGAATTTTTTGATTTCACTGAATTGGCATCTTCCAACGGGAAAATGAATTGTTCCATAGGAGCATTTCTGATCAGCTTGTTTATTCCCTATACTGATGCAAAGAACCTTTTGGATTCCTGTTGTATATCATTACATTCCTAGAGGCCAATGCTTATTTGTGTGTGTGTGTACACATTGTATAGAGGATTGATATACACCATTTTAGTATGTCATGTTTACAAATACAATGTAAGGCTTCTATAGCAGCAAAATGGCTTGAAGAGTAAGATGACTAATAACATGATCAGTCCCTATACCACTCCACAGGAGTAGGTCAGTCCAAGGAGATACTTTTGCTGATTGTTTGCTGTTAGTATGACCTGTACTTTACCAATCATTGCAAAAATACACACCAACCCTCATTAAAGAGTCAATGATTGTATGAAACTAATTAATAAACAATTAGTATCCTTAGAAATGGAAACGGACAATGTGTATTTTTGATTTATATGAGTAATATCACACCTTATTATTGTAATAAATTGTTAATGGGAAATGTCTATATTTATAAGCACACATCTAACTAGTTCACTGTGAAAGAGATAAATATGTCAAGAAATTACACTAATTCCCTTCACTAAATATGAGAAAATGTAAAGATATGATTTAAAATGTCATGCTTGCAATCAGAGCAAAAACCTTACAATCAGGAATCTGCAATAAATATTTACATCGTGTCTTTTGAAGACAGAGACAGTGCAAACATATTTCCAGCAGACTAAACATGTCTGGAATAAATTCTAAAAATAATTTCCTCTGAAGATAGGTTAATTGTTGTTTTATAGTGCAGGGTTACAGCTAACAAAGTCTTTCCCGACTGTGAGCTTCTAATGTAGAGTTTTTAGATAAGCAAGTGGTTTACTGTAATAGACACATATCTGAAAGCTGAGAAGACATAAGAGTAAAACCCAGATGCTGTGGGTTACATATTTTAGTGCAAATCAAAGAGACGTATCACAGAATGTGTGTGCGTGGCAGTAAGGTGTCATTACATTACTTCCAGTTTTGGACTGGAAGGGAGAGAGAAACATCTGAGATGTCACAGAGCCAAAATTCACACATGAGGCTGGAAAACACAAGTGCTTCATGGTACTGCTGAAAGCAGGGAGTCCCAGCAATGCCTTGGGGATTGCTTGTGGGAGAGAAAGAGGTGTGAGTGGAAACTCAGCACCATGCTCATGTGGTAGGAATGCTTCACTGCCTTGAGGACTCCCTACAGCTTGTGTATGCCACAGAAGATGTGACTGCCCTATTTGCTTAGAGACCATATTACTAATATAATCAATCAGTTCAGGTACTTTCCCAAGTTAATATTTCCAAGTTTTCTTAAATATAAATATAAATATAAATATAAATATAAATATAAATATAAATATAAAAATATAAATATAAATATACAAATGTGTCTGGTAAAACTTCTCAGAAATAAAGGACATTTTCTGGTCATACTCACAATCTTACATCTGATGCCTGTAGATGTCACAGAAATACACTTGTTTGTGATTTCCTGTGCATATCTGTCATCTTCTGCAGAACTATGAAAATGCCTGCCATAAGATTGTGCACTTCTCCTTTGTTCACTGATTTTGATTCAATCTGGCATGAAAAAAAAGAAAGATGGAAGTTTTCCCTCACATTAAAATGTCTAGGTAATCCTTGTTAGCAGGTGTGCTGTTCATTTTTTGAAGTAATTGCCTATGACATTGCAGTAGCTTTTTCTGAGGTAAGGTGGCTTGTCTGCTTTAGAGAGTCCTTGGATTCCCATCTCCTTGCTTTGGTTTTATTCCTTTTCTAGAAGATCTGCTCTCTAGTGTTTGCATGAGTGAGTCTGATCCTGAGTAGTGCTGGAAAAACTGGAGTGTTGTCAGTAAGTTTTCAGTTATTAGGTTATTCAAGGCCAAATGCAAGGTGCTGCACTTGGATCGGGGCAATCCCAGGCATGGGTACAGTATGGGAGAATCTTGACGTGAGCCAGCAGTGTGCACTTCAGCCCGGAATGCCAACTGCATCCTGAGCTGCATCAACAGAGGGAGAGGCCAGCAGGTGGAGGAGGGTGTTTGTATCCCTGTACTCTGACCTTGTGAGGTCCCACTTGGATTATTGTATCCAGGTCTGCAGCCCCCAGCACAAGAAGGATGTGGGTCTGTTAGAGTGGGTCCAAAGGAGGGCCACAAGGATGATCAGAGGGCTGGAGCACCTCTCCTGTGAAGAAAGGCTGAGAAAGCTGGGACTGTTCAGGAGAAAAGAAGGCTCCAGGGAAATCTCATTGTGGCCGTTCAGTACTTAAAGGGGTCTTATAAAAAGGATGGAGAAGGACTCTTTAGTCGGGTAGATAATGACAGGACAAGGGGGAATGGCCTTAAACTAAAAGACAATAAGTTTAGACTAGACATTAGGAGGAAATTCTTCACTGTAAGTGTCCTTACCCTGGCACTGGACCTGGTTGCCCAGAGAAGTTGTGGATTCCCCATCCCTGGAGGTGTTCAAGGCCAGGTTGGATGGGGCCTTGGCCAACCTGAGCTGGTGGGTGGCATCCCTGCCTATGGCAGGGGGATCGGAGTTAGATGATCTTTAAGGTCCCTTCCAACCCAAGCCATTCTATGATTCTGTGATTTTCTATAATAAGTACACCCACAACTAAGGCTGAAGAAACAAGATGTATTGCCAGACACAGGATGTATTGCCAGACACGAAGCAGAGGAACAAATAGAGTCCTGCACCTGGGAAGGAACAATCGCAAGTATCAGTACGGGCTGGGGGATGACCTGCTGGAGAGGAGCTCTGTGGAGAAGGACCTGGGGGTCCTGGTGGACGACAGGTTGACCATGAGCCAGCAGTGTGCCCTGGTGGCCAAGAAGGCCAATGGGATCCTGGTGTGCATAAAAAGGAGTGTGGCCAGCAGGTCAAGGGAGGTGATCGTCCCCCTCTACTCTGCCCTGGTCTGGCCTCACCTGGAGCACTGTGTCCAGTTCTGGGCTCCCTGGCACAAAAAAGACAGGGATCTTCTGGAGAGTCCAGCGGAGGGCCACAAAGATGATACGGGGCCTGGAGCATCTTCCCTATGAGGAAAGGCTGAGAGATCTGGGTCTGTTCAGCCTTCAGAAAAGAAGACTGAGAGGGGATCTTATTAATGTTTATAAATATATTAAGTGTAGGAGACAGAGGGATTTGGCCAACCTCTTTTCAGTGGTTTGTGGGGACAGAACAAGGGGCAATGGCCACAAAATGGAGCACAGGAAGTTCCGCACCAACATGTGAAAGAACTTCTTCACAGTGAAGGTGACGGAGCACTGGAACAGGCTGGGAGGTTGTGGAGTCTCCTTTTCTGGAGATATTCAAGGCCCGTCTGGACACCTACGTGGGCAGCCTGCTCTAAGGAACCTGCTTTGGCAGGGGGGTTGGACCCGATGATCTCTTGAGGTCCCTTCCAACCCCTACAATTCTGTGATTCTGTGAAATCCATAGTACAGAAGGTCTGTCAAATCAAGGGTTTTGCCCTGAAGCTGTCTGTGAATTTGGGCAGTGAGGATACAGTAAGTTTATCCTTCAGACTGGCAGAATGGTTGTGCTGATAGGGAAAGAGTTTTTGGCTGGAGAGCAGCCAACTCAAGAGTGGTGCTTCCAGAAATACATGGAGATAGCAGTACTTTGGGAAATGTAATCTTGGTCTGTTGGCCTCTGAAATGAGTGAAAAGCTCATTTTAGACTTGATGGACTTTGGCTAAGACCTCATAGGCAACAAAGAAACATCATGGTTATTGATGCAGAGATTCTGCTTGTTTGAGAAGAGTTGTGGCATGGCCTGTGGTTTGGATAAGACATGGTGCTGAAGGGAATGAGGTTTTGGTCCGAAGTTTGGGACATGGGAGATGTGAGATAAAAGAGGGAAATATTTACTACTCTATGTTGGTTTTACTTTTTAATTGATCATCATATGCTTTTAAAGGAGTAGATTAAGAAATAAGGAAAAATGAACTTTGAGTAAAATAACCCACAGTTTGTGTTAAGATCTGTAATCATTTATAATAAGAAATCTTCTTACCTTACTTATTTTTCTAAATCCCTGTGAACGACAAATAATGAGGCAAAATTTACAAAATCAGATCAAAAATCAAAATTGGATCTTTCTAAATGTTAAAAGTCATTTTAACTAACAGTATATTTTGTAAAATATTTCATCTACAACAAGAAAAAAATAGCATGAGCCCATATATATATGTATATATATATAAATATATTACATACAAATATATTGACCAAACAAACTTAGAAACACTGAAGTTTGTCATATGATTTTCTTTTATAAAGGAGTACTTAGTAAAGATGAATTTAACAGTTATTTTGGAAAAAAAGAAAAGAAATATATTTCCATAGACAAATATTGCTGATATATATTTTTCTTATTTTTATTGATGAGATAGATCATAATATAGCATAATAATTGTTATTATTTGTGAGTTTGTAATATAACATTAATATTTTTATTATTCCTGTCTGTCACTGTATTAAATTTTCTTCTACTAGATTCATCAATATAATTTTATTTTTGTATATTCATTTGTGATAAGTAATGACATTCACTTGGAGTTCATGTTTTAAAAAGATTAAAAAATAATTTTTCCTCTCTAAGTCAAAGCCAAACAGAATCTTCTTTGTCTTCTTTCTTTATATTTGTAGCTTTTTCCATTACTGTTTTTAATTTGTAATGAGCAATATTTGTGCAGAGACATTTTGTTATGAAGACAGCTGAGCTCTGCCAAACATTGTCCTAGTAGCACAAGCTAGAATTGCAAGAAAACATTCCAGACTGTGCCCTTTTGAGTGGCCATTTATTCCAAGTAGTGATAAAATAACTTCTTTCTAGCTGGTGTTGCATAACTTGGACTATTTCTCTACTAGTCTCTTTTTTTATTCTGAAAACAGAAGAACAGTAATATTTTTCCCCTTCATAGTTTATATTCTCTTCTGGAAATATAATAAAAATATGAAAAAATAATTGTGTTATAGCAAATGATAAACAGTCATTGGAGAATGAATTAGAAAATACAAGATATACAAAACACAATAAAAGCATTGGACATCCATCAGCTGACTTTAGAACATCAATCTTGAATTCTCATTGGATATAATGGGAATTTTGCCCCAATTGACGAATTCAGCAATATGGCCGCATCTACATGATAGACATAATCAAAGTCCAAGTTGCATAAATAGCTGGTTTAATATAGTCTTATTGTTCTGCTTTTTTTTTTTTTAATTGTGATTATTATTGTCATTATTTTTTACTATACCCAGTGGAAGTGACAATGGCAAGATAGCATTGCTTTTCATAATTGCAGTCCTGCAGACAGTTTGATATACTTTGATACTGGATGCAGTTCTGTTACAAAAATATATATAAATCCAGACTATTCATAATTTCTAAAAGTATCTAAATATACATATTTATCTCAAAACACTGGACTACTTGCTGCTGATTTACTGTAACAGGCATCAGTTGAGAAAATTTGTGATTTTCTGTTGAACATAATTGACTGATTTATATTAGCTGTATACTGGATTGACCAGTATGACATGAATGTTCTTTCATATCTTTCCACTGATCTTGTTCTGGTGACACAGTGGTCAGTTGAAAGGATCTGCAGAGAGAACCCACATTCTTTGAAAAGTCACTAATTACAAAGGAAGCGATTGCAATAGCTGAAGTTGCATACCTTTGAAATTGCTCAATTAACAGAATTGTCATCACAACTAAATGAAGCATTTCTAACTTTGATCTTGTAGTCTTACTAGTGAAGCATTCTTTGTCTTATGCTTGTGATGCTTTACACAGAAATGTCCGCTCACTAATTATGTCACCATTTCTTGTGGTACTGACCATTAGAATTGAGAATGTTAGAGCAACAACAACAACAACAAATCCATAAGTTTTCAAAATGAAATGAATATTTTTAATATTCATTTTAGATGAATCTTTTTTGCTATATTTGTTTATACTTGATGTCTGAGATCCTTTCAAGCAATCATTTGATCTCTGGCAGAAGTTAGTGGAACACAGAATACAGAATTGCCTCACTGTTTATGGAGACATTACATTAAGTACTGGAATGTCAGTCCAATCAGAGGACAGATAACCTGCCTATTGACTTTGGAAAGAAAGGCCAACAGCTTTTCTTACCCATAGTTAAAATGTATATTGGCAGTCTATCTATAGAATTAAGAAATTTCAGCAGATTGAACAGTCTTACATTTCGTAAAATCATATTTGGCTCTCAAAAGTATAAAGCAAGGAAGGGCAACATTTTTTTCCAATGAATTATAGGTTGCTGTTCTTGATTTTATTGCAGTCATCATAAATGGCATTGGACTTCACGCACTTGCTACAATATTCAGACTTAAAGAGATCTGATTTCCTGTGCAGCCTCCTGTTGAAATGAAAAAGGTCTGCAGCGTAATTACAATGCAGAAGCAAAGCCAATTCAAGTTTATGGAGAGTCACAGCCAATAGCCAGGAGATGTGAGCCTGCAGAGGAGACCTTGCAGTCCTGGAAGTCAGAACTGGGAGCTCTGGAAGGCCGAAGAGATCAGAGCAGGCAGCCAGGAGAAATGGCAGGATAGGACGCTCCTAGTAGTGCCGGAGGATGAAGTTATTTCGAAGGTACGCTACAAGAATTTTTATTACATGGAAAACACGTTGTTCACATTTGTTCGTTTGGAGCCCAAATGAGCCTAGTGGCTGAAAGCACAAGGGAGTTCCATGTGCTCAAAGAAACTGCTAAGTTTCCAAGAGTGAAATATCCCTGAAAGTATCAGTCATAGAGCTCTTCATTCAGCATTACAAAAGTTTCTTAAGTAGGATGCCCAGACCAACTGCAAACAATTTTTTGTCTGATAGTCTGAGGTAGGTAGATAGTTTATGAAGTCCCACAGGCATGGAAAACCTCCCTGCTTCATGGAGAAGACTCTGGCCAACACGTACCATACATATTTTCATGCAAAACATTCTGAAAAGGTAAAATCATGAAGTCTGAAAAGCAGCACATTTAGGAAGTATTCTTTTCCCATGTGGTGGTGGACAAGCACCTTATCATAAGGCATGTGCCTTAAGTAAATTTTGGCTAGTTTTTGTTTTCGCTCAATAAATTCTAAGCAGACTTATGAATGGGTACATTAATTAGGACTGTAAAAGTTATTTGAGGAACAGAAAAAAATAAGATAGTAGAACCACAAAGTCAAAAATCTCTTAAAAAATAGTTACAATTTGAGATGTTTCTTTAAATGAGCTGACTGAAAATACATTTAAGCTATGGACAACCTATTTCATGTCATGCCAGAAAGTGTATGGCTAGAAGGGATGATTCTACCCTTCCCTCATCTCATGTAGAGCTTCTCATTCCCACTGCCATGGTGACCCTGCTTTATGCCATCATAAATATTCAGGCGACCCATTTTCATTGTGATGTTTGTTTGTTTGTTTGTTTTTTGAACAGAAACCAGTTCCCAGATAGTTCTGAGTGCAGCTATACAAATGCTTACCACAGCCCAAGGGACACATGGTGCCGTGAGAGTGAGCAGGCTGGTAAGAAAAGGGTGGGATGGCCCTTTTCAGTCACAGCACTCTATCTTGCCATCTTGGAACTGGACTGTGAGCGACATTTCCCTCAGGATACTGACATACTGTGGGATGAGAAAATCCAGGCTCTTGGTGCTTGAACAGTCTAGAAGAATGCACATATCTTCTGCTGGACTGAGACCAGTGATGTCAGAGCACAGTTGCATATTCTTTTTACTCCAGTTGAATTGTGCCAGCTGAAACACATGAAATACCAACTTTTCCTTTTTGACTGAATCAGCTGTTGTGTGATATAGACAAACGGAGATGCCAATGTGCAGACTTTTCATTGTATTCTGCAAGGAAATATTGTGTTTTGATGTCTTACAGAGGAAAATAATAAAAAAGTTGGATTAATCTAAGTGTATCAAATTCAAATCGTGTTTACTGTGTGAAATATCCATTCGGATTTGGGAGTAGCTTTGTGTAAATGGAATGGTATGTCCCTGATAAAAACTTCTTGTAATATAGAATTTGAGGATGTGATGTATATTTATGTTTAGAGTTAAGAATCTAAAATTTGACATGTAGGCCTTATATAATCATGGTCTTTCAATAACGGTAATGCCTTGGCTGTGCATATATTTGAAAATGCATCTTTACACATTTTTCACTCTTTTTATCAAGTGCAATTTAAATATAGCATATTAAGAAAAGATAATGGTATATAGTGGCAGTAAATTATTTTTTAGATGATGACATAGTAACTTGGCTTATGGTCTTGGTTTTGCTCTTCAGGTGAAGGCAAATTGCTCCTGATGTGCCTCTTCTCTTGTTATTTTTGGTATGCCTTACTTGTAAACTCCTCAGTACAGATGCTGTTTTATCACCATGTGTACATAACACTTGGCAAAATGCAGTCTGGCTTTTGGTTCGGGAATTTAGATGTGAATAAATAATGTTAATACTATATAGTTGCCTGTCTACATTGTTTTCCATGGACAGAAGAATAATAACAGCTCTTGAGGAGTCCACCATTGAGGAAAACCGTCAATGAACTGTGTTGAAAAATGAAAATACTAAGTCAACGGGAAGGAGAATGAAAAGTTAGTATAGTTATAAAAACACCTTTCTTTTCTCATTTAGCAGAAAGACCTCAGCTGTTACGGCACAAGTAATGCACAAAACAAAACCAGACGTAGTTTCCTATCCTAAAATAAGGCATCATCATTATGAAAACAAAAATAAATACTGATGATGGTATAAATCTTCATAAATTTATAATAGTTCCAATCTCTTCAGAGAAAAGTTAACATTTTCTGTATGCTTTATATGTTTTCAGAACTTTTCACTGCAGAAATCTTGATTAATTATTTCCATGGAATAATATATTGCCTTATTATTATAAAGCCTAGAATTTATTTATAGAGATTCATGTTTCATATAGAATACCTTTTATTACAAAGAGTTGTTCCTGTAGCAGAACTGGAGAGTTAGCAGGCATAAAATTCAGGGGTACAGAAAGCAGCTGCTGTTCCCTCCCATTGAACTGGCTGATTGCCACTGCGGAGTGTTTCAGGCTTTCTGCAGAAAGCTCCTAAGGGTTTGATACACTGTTCTGTTACTGGGAGTGGCATAACAGTACCAGTGATTCAGTTCCTAAAATTCTACACAGCAATGGGTTGGTCTTCCCCTGCTTCCTTTCCTGGTATTAATTCTATGTATTCTTTTTGTTAATTTCATCCTGTAAAGCCTAAATAATATATTTTCCACTCAGTATTCTTAGTCTGCTGTTATATCTCTATTATGCTGTTTCTGAGTCAGACTAGACTTTTTAAATCTTTCTTAGTAGATTAGTACTTAATCATGTTGCTCTTTTCTGAACATTGTCTGCTTTAACAAAATCTTGCTGGTAACGTGGATGGGGGAATGGAACATGCTGTTTCTCTTTTCACTGTATTTGCACAGGAGGGGAATTCTGTGCTTTCCCTGCCTTTGTGATATGTACATGCATAGGTAATCTTTCTAGTGGTTTATAGCTCCAGCTGCTATAAAATATAAATAACTATGCAATCCTCTTACAGTGAAGCAATGTTTAACCTTCATGGATCTTCAAGATCAGAGAAGAGGAAAAAAAACCATGCAAAGAAGTCATTTTTCCCCCAAAGTTATCCTTTCAACCAATGGTTCCTGACCTTTGCCTATGTTGCTGATGATAATTTGTGATCCAACAGCACCGACAATATGTTCACAATTTTGAAATGCAGAATTAGAAATAAGAGCTGTCTGGGTCAGAGATTGGATAATAAAAGATGGAGTAATTAATCTCATGGTTCAGATCAAATTTGGTCAAGTGCTGGTTCTGCCTGCCTGTTTCATTTAGGAGGAGCAGCAAGAGCTGAAGCTACTGTGCACTCTGACTTGCAAAGCAGAGATACTAACTAGCTCTATGTCACTGGACCTCTTCTGATTATGTAAATGGCCATCTAGTTTTTTGATGGCTCCTATAGAGTCTTTTTTCCTGACCCACTGCTGTTGCAAATGTGCCTTCTTTTTCCTTTTCACTGCTGTCAAAGAGAATGTGGCAAAGCTCAGCAAAGACACAGAATAAAAGCATCCTTCATCCTCAATATAAGGAATAACCATTACTGCTCAAAAAACTGAGGATACTCAAGTAAGTGCTTAGGATCTTTTATGTATTGTAAGCAGAAAATGCAGTTGCCCTCTTCAATTGGCAAATTGAGGTCCCTTGGTAATGTAGTTGCATTTATATCATTTTATGGTGATGGCTGCTGAACAGAGCATTTTTTCCTGCCAACTCCCTTAATACAAGAAGCAACATATTCTTAATGCAGATTTCTTTGATATACTGCGGTATCTCACAAATCTCTCTCTGTAGGGATTTTACTGTTCAGCAGTAAAACTTTTTTCAGTTTTGAACTCTTACATGAAACTTAACCTTCATCACGCTCCCAAATCCTGCAAATCCTAATGCATATTAAGAATGAAAAGCAGACAAGCTGTATTAATTGAAAAAATACATATTTTTTTCATTTATAAGTTTCTCCAGACTATAGTTATTCATTTCAGAACTTCAAATTATCTTTTGTTGCATCTCTGTTAAATGGATATTGAATTCATGGTGATAAAATGTTACACTAGTCCTATGGCACTAGTATTTTCTAACATAATTGAAATTTGAATTGTATATAGCATGAAGTCTAACTATCATTGTAGATAACTGCAGTGATCTTACATTTTGGTCATAAAGCAAATATGCCTTAGATGACTTAGAGTGATGCATAGTTGACCTTACTACAAGGTTTCTTGAAGTGTGACAGCAGACTAATGCTTTCATGTAACCACTGCAGATAGTAAAGGTCAAGGAATGAAGATGACTCTGCCAACAACTCTCAACATCGTAAAGTAAAAGCCATTAATGATAATGTATGTTATTGCAACTAGGACATAATGTAGGGGTTGAATCTATGTAACATATTTTTTTTGATTTATTTCAATTTACTCTTATTTTATTTGTGCGCTTAAGAATGGGGATCGGTTATATAATGGAGAAGCAGGAGGATATATTGTTCCTCACACTTTCTTTGTCTGAAATGCAATTTACTATTTTTCCATGGTCTGAATTACTTTTAAAACAACAAAAATGGAAAATGATTTGCATTTTTTTTTCTTCTGTTGAGGATACCTCAGATAAACTTAGTATGATACAAAAAGCCTTATGGCCTGTCTATTACAAGTCACATATGTAGAAAGAATTGACATTTTCTCAGGAACAGTGCATTCTGAGAAGTAAAGTCACTAGACAGATTTTTGTCCGAATTCTGAATGGAATTTCTAAGAATTATTTGTTCTTGATTTTATTAAAAAGCATCTTTGTAGGACTTGTCTAGTCTAAAGATTATCATCACCATTGGCAGAAACTGTACCAACACAAATCCTAAGAGCCCTGGCACACACCCTCAGCTGATTCTCCTTGGGGAGGCATCAGGTGTTACAGCTTCTCACAGGCTTTGTCTTGTCTCCCTGACAGAAGTTACCAACTTAATAGCTGGGGCAGCAGGATGGTGCATGGGACTGTCAATCAGCCGTAACTCAGTTTTCTGTGGGGCATTTTAAAGTAAACCTGCCACAACTTGTTACAATTAAAATGAGCTGGGTTAGCAAAGATTAAGCACTAAGATTTAAATGGTTAAAGATAAACTGCCTCGTTGCTTCATTTTGTCTGAAACAGATTAAGCAACACTTGTAGGCACAGCCTTGTTGTCAGAACAAGTAATAAGTTCCAGGGCTGGGGTGATGAAGATGTGGGAGCAATAACCAGCTCCACTGGCACACAAAAGGATTCCTGTCAACAGCCACAGAGTCCTTGGGTCATGGCACTGTGGTCATTAACACCACGTCCATCCATTCCTGGATCACCTGGCAGTGCAAATTTGAGCCACTTCATGTCTAGGTGTATATTGACATTTCAGATGGGCACTGCTGAAGCAGCCTCACGTTGCAGGTTCTACCACACCAGTTGCGACAAAGCAACAAAGCTGGCTTGTTCTCTGTGGGCAACCAATCCTGCTGCATTGTGGGGGTGTTTGCATGGGGCTTCTGTAGGGTGTCTAGCTTTCTGTTTCTGAAACCAGTCAGTCTCTCTTAAAGAGCATCTAATCACTGACAGCTCACAATCTACATCTTGCCGCTGCAAGCACAGTACACTATTTTCATCTCCTCAATAAGTGGCAACAGCTGCATGAATCTGGACTTTCTCGACAGTGGTTGTACAACTGTTATACACAACAGGGGCAAGACCCTTTGCTGTGGGGATTTGCTGTGGGAATTGCTCCTCCCATGATGGACTACACACAGCAAAGGAGGGCACATGGAGACAGTGGCAGAAGGCTGAACTGGCAACATTGCGAGAAATTCATTCTTGCTAGAAATCATGGCCACTGATGTTAGTGCTGATCTCATTCTTAAGGTGGTGTAGGAGGTAATCAAGGTCAATGACAGCCAGCAGTGAGAACAGACCTCTAAACAACTGCGGTTGCTTAGAGGTTGACTCCCTCTAAAGACAGCACATAAGCATTCTTCAAACTTGTTTCTTGTGCTTTCCTCAAGTGTTTGTCTGTGGCTGCTCAGTTGTGTTTGTATACATTGCCACCTCACCACAGCATTTTGCTGGTAGCACAGTTCTTCATTAAGAAAGGGTGTCATATTTCTCAGGTCATGTTTTATTGCCATGACTTGCAGTTGTTCAGCCAGCTTTGTACAAAACTTCAACAGTTCTTAAGTGGAATCTGTGTGTATCTATCTCAAGAGTGTGTGCAATTGCTGAGTATCATGCTTGCAGGCTACCAGGTGCACGATGCCAGTCCCATTCAAGTCTACAGAGTCATGACTTCACCCTTTCCACTTGGCAACCTGACTTACTCCTGATGCCCTGTTTCATATCCCATTCACTCACAGCTTCAGTGATCAGCAGGATCTGTACAGCCACAGACTATGCTGATGTCTGTGCTGTATGCAGTCTCAAGGGGTTGTCCTTTGTGCCAGTTGTGACACTGGTATCAGCCTTTTTTTGAAGATCTTACTGTCTTCTGTCTCTTGACTATACTCCAGGGATACCATTTCCCTATAAGACAATTACAGCAAGGTTTGGCTTGTTGAATTGTTCGTCTCTTTTTCAGGACAACAAAGGAAATCTATGGATGTCTGAAAAATAATCCTTCCGTCCTGAGAAGCAGCATCTGGAAGACAGTACCGTATCACTTCAGGCTAAAGATCAGCTTCAGTTTTTCAGCTTTTGAAGTGTTAGCAGAAATCCCGTGCATGATTGATGACCATTTGGTAAAGCAGTAGACAGAGATGTAATCTGCAACCCATTCCAACATGCTTTATCTTACTGTTTTTTACTGGTTTGTGGGTTTGTTTTCATTTTAGTCCAAGCAATTCTGATTAGGAAAAACAGCAATTGATTCTCTTTCAGTGAGTGCATGTATGTCTTCTTGTTTCAATCACCTTTCTGTTCTGGAATAGCATGCTGGAGGGGTGAAGATAGGTGAGAGAAAAGGGTAGCATGGTTCTTTAGCCTGCTTTGTATGCAGGCCATAGTTTGTGGCACAGCTTAGCCAAACCCTTTAAAGCAGGGCAGAGCACAGTGGTCCAGGTTCCCAGTCTAAGGCAGATATGGAGCATGGCTTGAAGTCCAAGCCTGTCTTTTTGGTAGATACCCAGAACCAGACTGTGTTCCCAGAAGAGAGAACCTGGAAAAAAAAAAAAAAAAACAGCCAAAATATAAACAACATACTACCTGGGAAACAGATTTCCTTGCCCAGGCTTTATGCGGGGATTCATTCTCTGGTCATGGATTCAAAACTAGTTCCGCTACCACCAGTTCCTTGTCACCTTATCTCACCTTATCTCCCACAATAGCTTATTCAGCCTCAGAGTCATCTGGTTCCTCTGAGACAGCAAACTACTCTGGAATCCCAAATCCTATTGTATTCCACAGCTATCTTTGTATCCCAATTCAAGACACAGTCATGTTTCTTGTAAAATAGAGTAATAATCACAGAGTCTTTGGCTATGGCAGTAAATTAAACATGTCTGGGAATGTTCTAGGTACCAAGGCCAACTGCTAGTAAATAGCCTTTACCTCCAGAAGAAGGTGGCTGCAGGCAAACAGTTTACTGGGAGTTGCCACTGGGTAGCTACAGCTGCTAAATGGTGTCAGAAAATTTGGGAGGATTGTGGTAGCTGGAATGTACCAAACTGGTGACAGGGAGCATTCTATGAGTTACTATCACAGGAAGCCAAATTCACAAGCATACCTATATTTATTATTACAGACACAATCAGGGAGTTCAGTATCATCCTCGTCTCCACTGTACTTCCATGTAGAGCCTTGTTTTTGGCTTTGCATTGCTCTAGCTTCCTTTGGTGTCCACCTAAAGCATTTATGTAAGAATGATAAAATACATTGAGTTATTCTGCATGTTGCCTAGATGAGTCATTCTGCATATTGGATTTGTTGGTCAGACTGTTCTGTCCCTCTGCTTGGGATCATTCTGAATGACTGTAAATGGTTCCTCATAAACTCCATTGCCATACACATGGCACATATGACTGTCTCGGAGCCTGTCTCTGATTCTGAGTGGACACAAATGCAGCACTGCTATTGGATTCACTGGATGCTGAAGCTAGGTCTGAGGCAAAACACACTGTCAGAAAAAAATGAGAAAAATGTCCAATGCAGAGTCACTAGGGCTATATTAACCTCTGCACGTTTTGTCCAAAGAACTCCAGCATGTCTGTGTATGTGTGTAGGAGGATGCTCGACTGTGCTTTCATTCGGGATGCTCTGTTCTTACCTAACTGCATTATACAAATAATGGTAAGAGGAAGTGGAGACTGGGCATGAAGCCTAACTGTGAAGCATTTAAGAGTGTAAAACATTGAAATAATATGATTTACTTTGCATTATTGGGAAGGACTTTTTCACTTTAAAGAGCTTTTATTGATTTGTAGAAAAAGGAGAAGGAAACCTATATACAGTCAAATTTACGTATATCTTCTTTCTCTTGTACTTATAGTGAGTAGCCCAGTTCCACATTTTTCAGTGGGATCACTCACAGTAATAGACTACTTTCTCTTTTCTCTCAGTAATAGTGACAGTATTGAATTGAAATAAAAATATATTGACAAATATATCTTTAAAATATAAAAAAGATACCTACATATTTTAAACAATTCTGTACAGCTAATACTATTACTTGGACTGATCATTCAGTGACCTCACGTGTCCTCTAATCTATTTATGTTGAAGGGTTTATGTATCCCTGCACAGAAGTGAATTTCATTGCATTAGAGCTGCCTGTTTTTTTGTAATTGTGTTTATTCCTACTATTCAAAAGCAACTTACCACTCGAGTCCAGTACCAGCTCTTCAGAGCCTAGCACTGAAGCCTTATTTCTTGGCTGAAGTGGTGAAAGAGCACATTCAGCTACCAGCTAGCACATCTGCCTTCTCTGTGTGTTTGGTGTTACAGTTACTGATCTGGGCTCTGGAAAGAACTATTTTTAGCCCTCATCACCAGAGAGGAGACTACTGTGGGTTGGAGCAATTGAAGGAAGGCAGTAATAAATCTAATCCAGAGGGATCCTGATGTAGGATGGGAAAACAGAATTCAGATAGCCTACTGACAGCTCTTGTGGTGTAATTCTGTAGGAGAGATGTAGTGTCTCATCTATTTTAAAACAAAGAAACAAACCCTAAGAATAAGAAAGTTTCACTCTCATAGTAGTAAACTATGTCTTTGCACTCTGAACTGCATTTGCTGGGAAGTCGTAAACACAAGATATTTAACTGCCAGCTACCATAATTTAAAGTAATTTCCTGGTTGAACAGTATTAATGGAAGAGGTACTGCAGTCATTTGCATTGTTACAATACTAATGTTGGAGTTTATTCATATTAAGGTTGAAAATGTCAATTGTCTTGCTTGTGGTAGCAATATTCTGAGCAAATATTCTGTTTATAATGTTTAAAAATTGTCTAAGTAGTAAATATGTCTCAGCTTGTTATGACTCAGCTCATAAAAGACAGAATATTTTAATACAATAAAAGAATGCTGATGCCTTTTTTTCCAAATGTCTCCAGTAATGATTTTAATAGCACTAGACCAGAATGTTTCTGATTGCTACTTGTCATCAACCCATCTGGCAGAAAAAAATAGTGGCTGGGATTTTCAAAGGGGCTTAGGGGGGTGAGGCACAAAACTTCCTTTTAAGTTGTGATGATTGGGTCTGTTCCTATTGAATGCAAACTGAGTCACTCTTCTGTACAGTGAATATAGTATGCTCTTGCTATGAACTCAATGTGGGCAGATGCCCATTGCCAGATGAGATGTTAAAAACAGACTGTCCTCTTTAAAGACTATTATCTTTACTCATTTCATATGTCCGCGGAATACACTACAATGTAGTCACTGGATTGCTAATGTTTTTCCCTTGTGAAAATGAGTCTCACTGTAACTGGCATTTTAATTTGGAAAAACTTCATATATCAAGATAAATTAACACTAAAAAGGTAAAGATCTAAAGAAGTTGGTTCTTGTTTTGTACAGATTAGACCAACTCTCATTCCCACTTGCAACCCAATTTTGATACGAAAGAAAACTATTGTTTTATTCTTGGACAATAATATCAGGGCACACATCTGCACAGTGCCTATCTGAGAAGCACAAGAACAAGACTGTCTATTGTTCTAAACTGTATTAATAAGCAGTCGTAGCCTTCCCCATCGCTGCTTCTATTAAACTCACCTAATTAATTGTATATACAATTCTTGGCTTTCTATCCAAAACATGTTTTTATTTGCCATCAATGCATAGGTGCAAAAGTACTCTGTCTCCATACCTCTTATTTTCCTTCCTCAGACTAGCTATCCGTACATCTCTCTCTCCTTGGAAGCTTGGACAACACAGCACATTGTGATGTTCATCAGGCCTGGGCTTGTTAGGAGAAGGTCTGGAGCTGGAGAGTGGGATCCACTCCAGAATTCCCCAGTTCCCTCTTTCTCTCTTTCTTTGCTGATTGTGCCCTATAAGCACCCACCACTTGAAGGAAACAGAGAGTAAAATAAGAATTCTGGAAATTCGGCTGATATCTCTGACAGTGGCATGCCTTGAGAGAATGGAAATCTTTTAGATGGGACTCAGACAAGCTAGCATCTTTAACAACTTTTGTTATATCCTTCAAGGTTCTTGGAGCATTGTTAGTCCAAGTCATGGGGACAGAAATGGCCATATCTCCATTCATCTTACCTACTCTTGCTGGCAATGCGTTGCTATGAAGAGACTAAAATGAACTGAATGTTCTATTGAAGAACTGGCAGAAAACCCTCAGTGAGCATCCTGCCAGACTTAGTGTTATTATCATGAAAATGCATACTCATAAAAGCTGTACACTGGATGGAGCTAGCAGTTTTAATAATTAATGACCTCCTGCGATTTCGTTCCTACTAAAAGAGAAGTGATTTTCCAGGCAACCTTGCTGCAATAGTCTGAACATGTTACAATTACCCTCAGAATTTATACTACAATTCTGTCCACTTGTGAGAAGAAGATGGCTTACCCTCCCATCTTCCATCAAGAGCTTCCAGGTACCCTGCATGGTCATGGCTACACAGTGAGGACCTCATCTGTTTCTCAGTTCTAAGAATAACATTACTCCAGTGCATCCAGCTGCCAGAACTTTAAAGCATACAGTAAATTTTTAGAAGAGAAATACAAGAAGAGGAATACAAGAAGACAATATTTCACATTTTCAAACTACAGGACTACCGTATGTCAACACATACACACAGAAACCCTACCCTTCATTTCAACAGCCCCAAGTGTGATGAATGTTATGGCAAAAAACCTGCTTCATGTATTTTAAGTGCTTTGCTGATGAGACAGTCTGTAGATTTCTTATAACCATTTGTAAAGGCAGTGAATGTCCTTGAATATGTTCTTCATCCAAACAAACAAACAAACAAAAAAATCTACCAGAGACTTCATGAATTTCAGCCTCAATCATCATCAGCTGAAAGTTTGTTTGAAAAGTTTGTAAGTGACTATTTTTCTCTTAGAAAATTTACAAGCATTCAATCAAGGGGCAGAAACCCAAGTGCAAGTCAGCTGCTAAGCACTCAGACCAATAGTGGAAGAACAGTTACTTGAACAAAATCTGCTTTGGAGCAAATATAGAGAGGCTCTACTTCCCTTTATTTATAATTCCCTGTAATTATAGCAGTGTGAGTGAGTGCAGCCCACAGCCTGAAGCTTATTCATCAAAACTGTGTACACTGCAGTAAATGCTGTCGAGAAAAGTCGTGAGTGATTTCCCTATCAGAACAGACTATAGTTCTTATGAAGAGTTTATAATGAACAGCCCCTAGAAGATAAAAGCTGTCTCCAGAGTAAAACTTAACATATTACATTCTGCCAGAGACTAGATCTAGGTCTACTGAGTGCTGGATGAAGGTGATTACAGCACACCAGCTCCTGTAGCTTAAGAGTTTGGGTCCACAGCAGTATAGACACAAAAGTGTAGGATGCTGCTAGCATAGTACCTGTCTCCCTTTGCCACCCAATACACATGTCCATGTGGAAATTGACTGAGGATCTACCAAAGCGTCCATGATGATTCAAATAAGTCAGGATGAACAGAAAAATGCCTTATCAGTTTTGCCACTTCTTTCATGTCAGAAGGAGTCTTGCCTGCAGCATAACCTTGTGGTCTTTGGGAATAAGGACTGTAAAATCTAACCATTGACTCAATAGCAATTAAAGAAATAGAAATGATTACACAAGTCTTCATTAAAGATTTTTTCTTAGTATGCTGCTTTAAGATTATGACTTCTGTACAGAAAAACAAATCTAATAATGCTTGTGAAGCGGAGGAGGGAGCAAGTGAAACAATGCTGATGTTCAGGGTGTTATTAGAGGCCACTTGCCATGCTCCTATCAAGGAGCCTATATTTTTCACAGAATCTCTTTTGCAAAGCTCTATGAAATATAGTTGAACTGCCATTCCAGAAATAAAATTAAGGTCATGATGTGTTCCTAGACTTAACAAAAACAAGTTTAAGTCTGTTTGCGTCTCCTTAGGAAAAAGAAAAAAATAAATAGGTGCCTTCTTCTGTTAAGTACCACCTCCTTCCTCCCAGCCTCCAGCCATCACCCTTATAAATGATGATTTAATATAGGAAGCTTGAACAGAGCAGTTGTTTTGCCAAAGTGTTATGCAGATGAAAGATAACTATGCCGTCAAAAAAAAAAAAAGGGGGTGGGGGGATAGAAAATGATAGAAAACTTACAAAATATTTAGAGGTGATAGTTGTATTAAAGAGGTGCAAAATGGTCATAGTCAAACGGCTGTGGATTAAAAATGGAGGTGAAAATTACAATAAGGGGACAAATTTAAAGGAGACAAATTTAAAATTGGGAGACATAATCTTCCACTTCTTGAAGAAGTGTGGCTGTGAATTAGGAAAGGAGAATATATGGTCATATTGATGCATCTGTGTCAGTGTTTCAGATCTGGACTGTGATTTTGAGGCCAGCCTCCCAAATGCCCCTGCTTACTGTGCTTTGATAGCCTCATGCAGAATGGGACTGAATTCAGAAGTGCTCTGGGAATGAATGTACTGGACTTCAGCAACTAATGGATACCCAGTATAAACGATGAGACCAGAATCAATATCAAGTGCAAACCTTCAAAACATATGCAGTGGAAAATTGATGTCCCCAGCACCAGCTGCTTTTCCCTCCTGATCTCCTCGTATTGTGCCGTATACTTACTGTAAAGTCCCATGGTTTCTGAATGCAGAAGTGTTTCCATTAGTCTTGCCTAGCTGTAAGCATTTACCTGAGATGACAGTGTTAGAAGTACAGTCACTGGAGAATCACTGAGCTCTGGAAAACCACACAGAGAAGCTCAGCTCTGCTAAGATCCACATCAGCAATGGAGACTTATGTATGTAGGGTATGTATGTAGAGACCATAGGATGAACATGGATTTAGTTAGGGAAACTGAATCATGCCAGTGCCTATGTGGAAAAATATCGACAAAACCACTACAAATTCTGGACACACTTTTAGTAAATTTTCATGGCATCTGTATCACTCTCCAGTTTTTAATGTCACAAAACCTCAATTATTTATGTAGTTTCTGAAGTTAATTTACAGGCTGTAGAGTGACTATAGGTGATCCTGACATGAGTTATCACAATGTATGGTGATGTAAGGTGACTGCAATTTTGGCAAAGGTCTTGTTTTTAATACTTCAAAGACTAGGTCTGTAACAGGATTCCCTTCCCTGTCTCTGACACAGACTCTTCAGATTTCAGAGAAGCCAGATTAGAGGCATTATTGTTTATATTTCTAAGGTCTTTCTCTAGTTAGCAATTTTTCAGAAACACACATCTGAGCTTTTCAACACCAGAACTGAGCAACAAGGTATTTATTATTCCATTAGAAACTGAAAAGTAAAATTAAATGGATCTTGGCTAGTACCCAATTTAACATTCTCAGCTGATGGCAAAGTGTGGAGAAGGGAAGAAAATGTGAAACTCGTAAAAAATATTACCTTTTGGAAAAGATAAACCGAGAGGATTTTCATTTATTTTCTAAATAAATAATTTATAAGACTTGCAATAACTCTGTTACCCTGTATCTCTATTCATTAAGTAAATGAGTCATTTGTATAAGACCCAGAACTGTTATCCTCATAATGCACTAGCTCCACATACACATTTCCTAGACTTGTAAAGACTATCCACGGAATGGCTGATACTGACTGTCTTGAAAAAAAAAAAGTAAAAATTAATGAACACTTAACATTTCTTTAGTTATTAACTGTTGTTGTTGTTTACTAAGTGTGCCTTAATTCCATTTGAGAAAGTGTCTGTAACCAATATTTGGGTAAGGAATTAATCCTACATTTCAAAAGTTCTTCACAGAGTTCACAATACAAAAGAAAGTTACATCTATAGCCATCCTTAAGCAATATGCATGAACTATAACACAAACTAATGAATTCAGATATCTGATGGGCATTAACTTTGATTCCAACTCATACAATCATATTTCAATAGACTCCAAAAAACTAAAAGTCCTGAGTAAACTTAGAGGAGCACTTACTGACAGAGATGAGAGCTACAGTGCCTACCTCCATAAAATGAGATGTGCTCCTTTAAATATTTGTAGATTAAGAAAACCCTGGTGTCTATCTGGGCCCTGAAAGCACTCCCAGGCTGCAACAGCCTCGACCAGGTAGTTGGAATCTAGTTGGAGGCCAGTAACTAATGGTGTACCCCAGGGTCAACACTGGGTCCAGTCTTGTTTAAAATAATTCATATTTTGGATGGTGGGCCAGATCAGAAAATCTAAAGATGGTCAAAAACTGGAATGAATGGCTGACAAATCAGAGGGTTGTGCTGATATCCAGAGGGGCCTGGACAGGCTGGAGAAATGGGATGACAGGAATCTCACAATTCAACAAAGAGAAGTGCAAAGTCCTGCACTTGGGAAGGAAAAACCCCTGGCACCTGTACATGCTGAGCTCTACCCAGTTCGAAAGCAGCCTAGCAGAAAAATACCCAGTGATCCTGATGAACACCAAACTGAACATGAGTCAGCACATGCTCTTGCTACAAAGCTAATGATATCTTTGTCTGTGTTAGGCGAAGTATTGCTGGCAGGTTGAGGGAGGTGATTCTTCCCCTCTTTCAGCGTTGGTGAGGCTGCACTTGGAGTACCATCTCCAGTTCTGAGCTGCTCAGTACAAGAGAGACTTGCTGGAAAGACTTCAACAGAGAGCTATCAAGATGATCATGGGTCTGGAGCTTCTCTCCTATGAGAAGAGGCTGAGAGAACTGGGGCTGTTCAGCCTGGAGAAGAGAAGGCTTAGGGAAGATCTCATCAATGTGTATAAATACCCAAAGGGAGGCTGCAAAGAGGATAAAGCCAAGCTCTTTTCAGTGGTGTCCAGCAACAGGGCAAGAGGCAATGGACACAAAATGGAACACAGGAGGTGTCACCTGAATATCAGGAAACAGTTTACTGTGGGAGTGACAGCACTGGCACAGGTTGCCCAGAGAGGTTGTAGAGTGTCTGTGGGGAGTTGAGGAGGGAACCCTGAAGATGTTCAAAAACCACCTGGACATGGTCCTGGGCAACCTGCTCTAGGTGTCCCTGCTTGATCAGAGGCATTGGATTAGGTGACCTCCAGAGGTCCCTCTCAGCCTCAACTGTTCTGTGATTCTGTGGCCAGATTTGGTCCAGCCCCCAGCCCCCACCCACAGACTCCAGTGACTATGAGAAAATGTCTTTTAGTGAGGGTATGGCATAATTGGGTTACCCACAGTGCCTAGCTCACACACCTTGTGAAGCCTGGCAAAAATAGCTTGAACTCTTTTTTTTTTTTTTTAAGTCAGTTTCCAAAAAGATATTTAGAATATGTTGGTGGTATCCTCATTGTGAAAATATTTCTCTTTTTCTCTACAACAAAAAAATGACTGTCTAACATGTATACATTGAAATACTATTTTTCAGACCTGTGTCTATCATTAATTAACAAATAATTACTCTTACACCAATTTTGTAAAACAAGATATATGCAAGGGATTAAATACAATAGTATGTTTGATTGCCTCCTTAATTTATACAAACTCTGTTAATCTATTTTACTAAATAAAGAGACAGTATACAAATTTTCAGGAAGTAATAATTTTAAAGCATTGGCAGTGTGTCTTGCCTCAAGAGCCATTTATAAATTTTTCATCACCTGCAAACATGAATTACTTCCAGGTGATTCGTTTTAGCTGAATGTTTTTATGTCTTCCCAGTTTATCAAAATTTGGGGACAGTAAGCTTGATGAATAGTTGCCATTATTTTGCAATATGCTGGTGATTCAAAGACTAAACCTGGTGGTGCACAAGACAAGCAGCAGAAAAACAAAACAAAACAAACAAACAAAAAAAACCGAAGCTGTTACTTTGCTTTACTTTTACCTTCTACCATGTCCTTGAAAAATAAGTTTTTTGCTATGCTGCAATAGCAGTAGGAAAACCAGCAAAGACAAATATCTTCTACTGGTTTTTTGGTCAAATCTGTTTTTCCTCCTGTCTTCTTCTGCTTCCCATGTCAGAAGCAACTTGGTCCAGAGCTGCCTCTTCATTTTTCAGATCTGAGCATTGTTATTCTAATGTTTGCTGAGAAGCTAGACATATTTCAAAGGAGGCAGTCTGCACAATCTCTATGATTATCAGACATAAACTCATTGGGGAATTTGACACTAAGTAAAGTTTCTGCAGAAATCATTTTTTTACTCTGTCTTTTCATGTTCTTTTTAGTCTGAAATTGGTAGTAGGTTTAGGGCTTTGAAATGGGGTCAATTACCAGTCCTATGCAGTGATTTAATAAGCCACAGCCAAGTTGTCTGTTCCAATCCTCTGGCATGAGAGTCCCCACAGATAATCGAAAGTATGAAGATCATTCTTCCATACAATATAATATCAGATATTTAAACTTAAAACAGTTTGGGAACATCATTTGGACTGGCATAAGTTATGTGCATTAGTTGTGTAGCTGATACCCTCTAACTAGTGAGGTCCAGTGAGAAACTGGAACAGAAATATCTGTAAATTTCTCAGCTGCAAGAAGAAAGTATTTCATCTCAAAATTAAGATCTGTTTCCTTTCATTTGACAGCATAGATGTGACTTATCAGACTATTTTTCCAAAAACATACAAATTAATGATCCTTTCATGTCTTGATCTTTAAGTGCAAAAAGACACATTATTATTATTCACAATTACAAGTCACTGGTATTTCCTTCAGTTACGACGTCTTGTGCTTTCTGTTTTAAAAATTATTTAAAATGGACATAACAGGAAATGTGATTAGGCAATGCTGCTTATAGTAGATCTTGTGTTTATTAGTATATATACTTGTTTGCAGTTCTCAGATCTGTCTATCTTCTTTCTACGCCTACCATCATATGATTCTGGGACATTAAAAGGTCTCATTTTTAAAGACATGTAGGAATATTTTCTAGTCCCTTCTTTAAAAATGAAGTCATTTATATAACAATTACTATAAATATGTCTCTTTCTCTATATAGACATAGCTCTCTTTTAATCGTCATGAATAGCACTTTACAAATATTAGCTAACAAAACCTTATAGCATCTTTATATAGCAGATAACTATTACCACTTCAGTTTTACTAGCCAAGAAACAGCTAACAAGACAAAGAATTTACTACCCCTGTGTACTGCTGACAATGAAAGAAAAAAACCAAGCTTGGTAATGATTTGTCCAAGGCCACTCAGTTTGATCTGGGATTATAATCAATGCATGTCAGGCTTCCAGTGCAATGCTCAGACCAATGGCAAAATTGAGAGAGTAAAATTTTAAACTAATTTTTAAACTAATATTACAAAATAAGGTAAAATTAAGTAAAATTAAATCAGCCTTTAGGGCAGATTCTGTTCTGGGCAGTTATGATTTTCTTAAAAAAAAAAAAAAAAAAGGAAACCAAGTGACTATTTCATTTTTCAAAGTAAACTAGGTTGATTTTATAGTTTTATTAAATTTTATGTTTTACTTTAATATCCATATTATGTCTGTAAAGAAAATGATAAATAAAGGGAATTTACACATGATTTTTTCAATTCAATAAATACCATGAATTTTTATTGTCTCCCTTTATTAAACCTTGTTATTAAAAAAAAAAATGTAAAAATCATTAAACATAATAATTAAACATAAAGTAATGCCTAAAGTATGAACAGTTTGATTAAATTTTTCACATTCATGCATTTTTTTCATATTTTGTGATTTATTGAAGAAAGATTCAAAATATTTTTGCAAGAATACAAACATTTTAATTATGAAGTACAGTTGTTGAGTGCAAAAGATTGAATTAGGTATATGATGAATTGCATGTGCATGTGTACACATATACTTGCCTATGCATATATGTTTTAAATATGTTGATTAATAATAAGGGGTGACATCCTGCCTCTGATGTCAGTTGGATTCTGAAAATTGACTTCAGTACAGTCAGGATTTCATCATCAAGCTGTATGTTTCCGTACTTTTTTTCCATAATTTATCTGTCACCTCTGCCAAGCGCTGTGCTAGTTACACTCACACTTTTATTGGCGTAGTGCTGCCTTTGATAGATATTTAAGACATTGATCTTCTGTTGAATCCATGGGAAAAACTAACGGATATGTGCAGTCCTCTTTGAAGCAATGTGCATTCGTAACTTTTCAGATACAGTCATTCAGGGTCACGGTCTTAGCTTGCAGTTGTACCAGAGCCTTGCAGCCTCTCCCAGAGCCCAAGGAATTAAGCATAGAAAGAGGAAGGAGAGATGTGACAAATTCTGGGGCTCTTCTTGTCTGGCCTACTCTCACACACGGCTAATGAGAACATTCAGGGTTACATGAAAAGTACAAAGTTAACAACTGACTCATGGAGGCTGAGGGAACTCTTCATGGACAGGTTCTTTCCATGAACAAACATTTACATTTTTGCTCCTTCTCCTGTAGGTTCAGCTAGTGACAAGGGCCAGAGGACTAGTGGCCTACAATATCTTTCAGAGTTCAACCTGGAGAACTGCAAATAACCTGACTTATTAGGTGTCAGCTCATTGGTGTAGATGGAAAAAAAATAAATAAAAAAGCAAATGATGATTTTGAACACCATTTCAGAGAATAAGATTTCAGATCCTTTTTCTTTTGTAATTTATGATAGAACAAGATCTGAACTGGTGTAAAACAGTGTAACTTCATGGACTCCTGCCAACCTACTGCAGTTGAGAATCACTGTGTCTGAAAATGATGTCACAAATACCACCGGTGCAAGCATAGACCTTCATAGCTAAAAGTGTTTACAGATTCAGAATATGTATTCGGTCACATGAAACAGTCTCTAAAAATAAATTTTGATTCTTGGATATAGCATATCACATTGATGACATTATTAGTTGCTAATTACAATTAATTGCCTGCATATATACTATAGACTAATAACAATTGCATAGTGTGCTTACAGTTACTGATGTCTTTATATAACATTTACCATATGTTGTAATACTTAAAAATTTGTATGTATTTCTGCTTTCTAAAAATAATTCACCTTAAAAAAAAAAAAAACCTTTTGATTTTGTCCTTATTTTCTGTAATTAAGTATTTGATATTAAGTACTCATGTCTTTTTGTCTTATGTTTATTTCAACTGACCCTTAAATAATTTGTATGACATTTGTGTGGTTGCACATCCTTCATCTGCACTTGTTCAAATAAAAATAAAAATCTCAGTTAAACACACTGTTTATTGAATTATTAGACTGAAACATACCTATGAAGCCTATTATGAAGCGTATTATTTTTTCTTGTTAGCTCAGGACCATATGATCAACAGGAGAAGAGCAAGCAAAACTTGCACACTAGTGAGAATTTTCTCTCTAAAGCTGGAAATGAACTAAACTTGCTTACGTACAACTATGTGAATAACTTGAATAAGTGCATCTGGTAATGTAACAACAGACCAAGTAACAGAACTCCTGGAAAAAAAATTAGACATTAATGAGCTGAAATTGATTGACTTCCAGAAGCAACTCCACAACATCAAATCAGTAATGACATGAAAAATTATTTAGGGACACTCAGGTGGATGTCCATACCACATGGAGTATGGAGATGAAATTTTTAACTATTCAACCAGACTAGGATAGGTTTTGATGGAAGGTAAAGCTTTTTCTATGTTGAGTAATATAACCCTGGAGTTAGTTATTTCTGAGTCAGCAGAATCCGGGGCTGAAAAAGAAAACAAAGCAAGGCATACAGAAAATAGCAAGTTACCTTATCTTATCTTAATAAAATGTACATTATTTATTATAATGGAAAAAGAGTTATTGAATAAGCTTTATGGGGAATTACCACTAATTAAAATTAAAATAATGCTTAGTGTTCTAATTGACTTCTTAAAGTGTGCTTATGGTTCAGTTTATGATATTCTTAATTTGAGAATACCGATATTTCAGTACTTAAAGGGGTCTTATAAAAAGGATGAAGGACTCTTTATTTGGGTAGGTAATGATACGACAAGGCAGAATGTTTTTAAACTAAAAGAGGGTGGATTTAGACTAGACATTAGGAAGAAATTCTTCACTGTAAGGGTCGTGACTCAGTGGACCTTGTTGCCCAGAGAAGTTGTGGATGCCCCACCCCTGGAGGTGTTCAAGACCAGGCTGGATGGGGACTTGGCCAACCTGAGCTAGTGGGTGGCATCCCTGCCTATGGCAAAGGGTTTGGAGTTAGGTGATCCTTACGGTCCCTTCCAACCCAAGCCCTTCTATGGTTCTATGATTCTGTGATTTTATTATATAAATTTAGGTAGATCTGTCTCTTCTCCACCTGAAAAAAAAAAGAAAAAGATAACGATGTCATATTGTTATAATGTCATATAATACTCTTGTTCTACACAATAAATTTATTTGTTTTGTTTGTTTTGTTTTGTTTTGTTTTGTTTTCCCCAATTAAAACCCTACAGTCTTTAAAGGACTTTCAGCTACCCCAGACAAAATGGGTACTACTGTGTGTGCTCTCTATCTTCTCATGTTTGGTGACCAAAATAGATCTGTTTGCAGATTTTTCACCCTTGATGGAGATCCAAACCATTTCCTGTTCCTGGATCATCACCTGCAATGCAGATTTGAGCAGTCTACAGACTTCTTTGAACTTTATTTTGAAGTAGACTCTCAAGGAGAAAAGAGGCGCAACAGGTCCAGCTGCATGCCTTCCCCCATATCCTCAGTGTGCCAGAGTACTCAGGTAGTATAAGTAGTAGTGTATGTATATATGTTATACGTACAGTTGGTTCTACCCTCCCACTTGGAATTTCTCTACACAAAGAAACGTTCATTGCAAAGAAAGGGCATTGGTTTGCTTCATCAGAATGTAGAAGGACAAACCTGAGAATCTGACCCAAAATTGTTAGCTTCAAAAGTTGAAATTTTATATCTTCAGTTAAATCTAGAATCTTAACATCTAGTTCTCGTCCTCTGCTAATTCACCAAGGACTAGACACAAGTTTGCTACTGAGTTCACATACTGGGAAGTCACTGTAGGGTTAATCCTATTCTTGTGTTTATCCATAATACTGTCAGAATACAAGCAACATGACAGCACCAGAATAAACCCAGCTAATTTCCCGGGGTACAGAAAAGCCTTTTCTAGGACATACATAGTAAGAGATGGCAACAACAACAACAACAACAACATAGTGAGTAAAAATCCCACTTGTTCCTTAATTACACAACAGTAGAAAGCATCATTTTGTTACAGGCATCTCAGTAAAGCCTACAGCAATAAACCACTGTTCAGAACTTCAGCTATGGCTGTGGGTTTCCCAAAGACATGTTGGCACGTATGGCCAGCAGTGGAATTCATATCCAAAATGCCCTGAGTGCTCTTTGTGAACTTTGGATGAATTAAAATGTAAACCCCCAAAAAAGAGATCTAAGAGTCTTCAGAATACTTTGGTTCTGTGGTCAGTTCCTAAGGGTATGATCACTTCTCTTGTTTAGATTGGGGTGACAGTATGGCATTAAGGTGCAAACACAGGAGGTAAATCTTTCCAGTCTCAATCTGTTGGACAAGTTTCTCTGCTTATGCCTTGTGGTTAGCTTCTTGATAACAGTACAATTTTTCTTTAGGAATCCTTATTTTAGGAGGTTCCTGTCAGAAGCAGTTAGTTGCCATGATTCTCAGACATATATCTTGGCCAAAATTACTATCTACCCAGTTTTACAAACTCAGTTTGTGGGTTGTGATCTAAACCAGAGCTAGGAAATAATTCACTAAAGAGCCTAACATAAATATACGTATATTTAAATTGCTGTTATTACAGTTCTGTTGCAGAGCATGGCCATGCAAATTGCCAGATCAGTATGACTGAAGAAACACCCATAGCACAGGAGAGGAAATAAAAGTCTAGGTGTGGACAAGGCTGGAACCTTGTTAATGGGTTGAAATGAAAGGATTTCCAATTTACAACTGCACTTTTGATACTCCCTAAAAATAACCCTTATTGATAAAGAGTTTGCATCAAGGGAGAACTCTTTTCAAAATGAAATCACACTGTGTAATGCATCCTTAAATGAGAAAAAAATGCCTTCCTGTTTCTGAAAATTACCTTCTGCCATTTCTATGTTATTCCTCATAAAGCCATTTTACATTATTCTTGGAAGTTCTAGCATTAGAATAGACCAGTAAAACCAGTACTTTAAGTCACTAGGTTTGATTGTAGTTACAGTAAAAAGCTACACTGGGAAATTGACTGGAATAGCTTGCAATGAGAGACTTTTTTTCTGGTTATCTCAAGTGGATTAAGTTAAATTTGAAAGGGACAGAGGAAGCATTCTGCAGAATAAGAGTTCCCACACAGGGACCTACTTCATAATAGCCACTGTATTTTAAAATTGGCACTCTGCTTTATTTTGAAATAACATCTAAAAGTAGGCAAGCCTAAGTTTCTTTCATAGCTCTGTTAATACGAAGGATCCCTAAAGTGGGTGTGAATATGATTAAACTTAGCAACCACATTCCATTATAATATACACCCCTTTTCAGGCTTCATTACACTGCCAGAAAGGTGAAAAGAGGTCCTTGTATCAGTCCCAAGCTATTTTATTTGTAAATTATTCTGGCTACAGTAATGGCAGTCTAACAGCAAACAGTACAATGTTAGAATAAGCTCTTATTGTCTGTATGGTTGTTTTTTTTTTTTTTTCCTACTTGTTGATTTTTCAGTGTTAGAAGAAGAAAACAAAAAACAAAAACAAACAAACAACAAAAAAAAACCTTTGGTTTTAGCACAGATATTTCAAAGAGGGAGTGGGATGGAAAAATCCTTTGCACCTGCAGGTGCTTCTGATCTGTATCTGGGGATCCCAGCTCTAAAATGGTCCACACTGTTATTACTGACTGTGTTACCATGGTAATGTGAACGCTCTTTGACATGAATGTTCTTCCCTACAATTACTACAGCTGATGAGCACAGTAATTATCATAGCTTCCTAAGGTGCACTTAAAATAGCAAGAGGAAACGAATGCATTCTTGGAATGTATGGTACACTTTTTGCAGGCTGTCCTAAAAATCTTTCTCAGTGGAAAAGTTCAGCTTGTCTTCTGTGGTTGCAGATGAGATATTTAAAAATTTTCAGGATAAAGGTTATACTGGGACAAGATACAACAATAAGCATAGAAGATATTCAGTTACTGTAACACAGAATGATTTATATTATTGTTGCTTAAATCATCTTAATGTTACTAGTTCTACACTCACCCAGACATGACAGAATAGACCCAGAAGCTACACCAACTAGTGCCACACGATGGAATGACTTAGCTAGGAGTGTTTCAATATCACAAAAATTTTTACCTACATTACACCAACAGCCAACCATGTGCAACTTCGCAAGTGAGGAGCTGCTGAAATAGACAGAATTCAGGCTTTCTTCCCCAAGAAACCCCAAAAGCCTTTGTACACCAATGTTCTTTATACCAGTGGACAGTATGTTTTCAGGATCTTAAAGGTTCACAAAACCCCTGGGACAAATTATTTGCAGCTAATAATTTTCTTCTTTATATATATACTTAAACAAATTTTCAAACTGTGATAATGTCTGATTCACTGAAATGTAAATTTAAGACATAACTTTGTTGTATCTAGCCATTTTTTTTTTCTTATTTTAAGTGATGATGTGCTGTTATAGTAGACGCTGCACTGCAAGGAAGCTGCTTATCCTAACTGAATCTATGAAATGTGTTTACAACCCATATATGACATATGATTACAACACCACTAGAGGTTTTCCCTCTAGTAGATGAGCAGTCATCAACAGATTTAGCAGGAAGACCAGCTGTAAAAGAAAAGTGAGATATTGAAGAAAGTATCAGCTGGAAACATCAAGGGTTCGGCTTTGGAAATGAGAACCGTTTATTAATTCAAGAGATAAGCAGATTTTACTGGTAGATTGGTAATCAACTCATAATTGAAGAAAACAACTGAGAAGTGACACGTTGGGAATTGCTTGGGAAAATGAAGTGAGAAATCTGAGTGCTAATGACTTGGCTAGTCACAATTATGTGGTGGTTTTACTGTGCTAGGCAGCTGAACACCACAACCACTCTCTCACTCCCCCTCCTTAGATGAGGAGGGGAAGAAGTAAAGGAAAGAACAACTCATGGGTTGAGATAAGGATTATTTAATTAAAGGAAAAAAATAAATAAT
Organism: Anser anser; assembly: GCF_964211835.1. NCBI lineage: Eukaryota > Metazoa > Chordata > Aves > Anseriformes > Anatidae > Anser > Anser anser. The sequence goes on from NC_139720.1 coordinate 20,567,056, forward strand.
TATTAAGCAAAGATTATTATTAATTAAACAATTTAACTAAACAATTTAACTAAACAATTAACAATTTAACTAAAGGGGAAAAAAAAGGGAAAGGGGAAAAGGGAGGGGGAAAGGGAAAACTAAACAAAACAAGTAAAGGCTATGTGGAAGTGCAGAGGAAAGAAATTACTCTCTACTTCCCACAAATGAGCGATGCTTGACCATGTCCTTGAAGCAGGGCCTCAACGCACGTAGCCGGTGTTTGGGAGGAGGACAGACGTTTTCACGAGAGCCCAACCCCCCCTCATCTTCCTTTTTCCACCTTTTATTGCTGAGTGTGACATCATATGGTATGGAATATCCCTTTGGCTGGTTTAGGTCAGCTGCCCTGGTGATGTTTCTTTTCTCAAATTTTTGCCCACCCCCTAGGAGGGTTAGAGAGAGTCCTGATGCAGTGCCAGCACTGCTCAGCAGCAGACACAACACTGGTGTGATACCACTGCTGTTTCAGCTACAAGTGCAGAGCACAGCACTGTATGGGCTGCTGCAGGGAAAGTTAACATCCCAGCCAGACCCAGTACAGGTTACATGTGCCTTACTTCAGATATCTTCTCATCCAGAGAGATCAGATTTCTGAAGCTAGTCTCAAGTATCTTGTATTTTGTGGAAGATGCTAATAGTTTTAAAATGATTATTACTGGAGTATCTTCATTAACAGAATTTCAAAACTCATCATTCGTTGTTTTTCCATTCCATAATTGATACAGTAGTGCATAAGATATTCACAGAAATCTTTAGCCATAATGGTATAGATTAAAGGGATTATAAAGGGGTTTTCATATACAAGGGGGACTGAGGTATCAATCAACAGTACTCCATGAAAAAGTATTGAGTTAACCGTTATTTCTCTCAGTTCAAAATGCTGGATGACAAAACATGGAGGCGATACGACTTAATTCAAAGGCAAGATCAAAATCTATTCTGTGCTTGATACCTTCTTGAATAACCTGCTCTGTTTTGTCTTCACATGCATTTAAGACAGAAGTAGTGATCTTAAAATAAATGCAATAATGTAAATATATATATATTTATATAAATAGATGTATATATATTTTAGACAACGATGTCCAGAAGGTTCATGTTGCCTATATTTTGTTCTTCTATCTTAAAATCATGTTTTTCTGTGCTCTGAGATAGCAATGCAAAGCTAATGCAATTACTGTTTCCATTTATGTCTGAATCTACATGCCTTTCAACATGTTAAATTTTCTTTCAGGATTCTTTCAATGTGTAAAAAATGGTAGTAAGTGCTGTAATAAGACAAAAAGCATAACATAGTGGTGGAGTGCATTGAAGAACAGCTACTCTCCTGTACACTCATTAATAATTAGTACAACAATGATACTACATTTTTAAAAGTTAGTATAGATAAGGGAGTTCATCCAAAGTAATACAAAAGGGAACTGTGTGAGTTGCAGTTTGGGGGCTGGTTGAATGCAGAATGGTTTCAGAATGGCGGCTGAGTGTTAGACCAAAGCAGTCATCTTTTCCAACACATTCTAAGAAGTATAAATGATAGTGGTTAGTGGTTGTGGATAGTGGTTGTCTGCTAGGGGAACCAAAAAGCAGGAATCTCAGATCTCAGGATCTTTAATGGGATTGCTGCTGACAAAGAGATTCTTGTCATTCTTGTATTACATGGCTGAGCTGTGTAAAAAAGGACTTTCAAATAAGATGGGTATCTTTTAAAAATTTGTTCATTTTAGCATTCCCAGAGTTTTCTAAGATAAAAATCCTTTCAGAACCAGTACTGGGAAAGTTTGTCTGTGGAAACTTTTATGTGTGCAGACTGTGCACACATAACACAGCACTGAGGGCCTCAAATGAGTTATGACAGTCATGGCGTTTTCTGTTTGACTGCGGAACCAGGTATCCATGATTGTATGTACTCTACAAACTAATCTGACCTTAACTTCTATGACACTTTGTCATGATATTCCTGTGATGAAATGGACTCGGTGACATCTTTAGAAAGAGCAGACAATAGTAGTATAACATTGTCCAATATCTTGTCACTGACAGCGGCTGAAGTAAATACAATCTTTGTAGGATTCAACAGGCCTGCTGCCTATATTACAGTGGAAGACTGTCTTCACTGTAATTTCACCTGTCAAACTCCTTTACCTTTCATCCAGACTCTGTCTGCTCCTTTTCAGCTCCACTATTTAGAGACTTCCAATTGTTTACTCATTTACTCATATGAACCTATACCACACAGTGGAGCCAAAAAAAGAAAACAAACAAACAAACAAAAAAAACATCCACCAGCATCTCTCAAGCTCACAAAGTTATTGCTTGCCTGGCATTGGTTTCAGAAACATGATAAATAATCATACTCATGTCCATTTAATGACAGTATACGTTTACCATATTATTCTAACTGTTCTTCCAAAATATATATTTTTTAAATTCCTAGGTAAAAGACATATTTCAATATAAATTTCCTATTTTAAGTTTGAGAAAACATTGAAAACCATGGTTTGGTTTTGACTCCATAGTACAACCAAATTCCTTCTGTGATTTGGTTGGGCTGAAATGATGTGAAGGGTTGGGGAATACAGGGTCTAAGGAATACTCTCCCAGACATTGCATAACGGGTAAATAGCATTGATGATCTGACCCATGGAAAAGGCTCTTTCCTCTCGCCAGCATTGGCTGGTGTGGATGCCAGAAGTACTGGTTTTCAGACAGGGCAAAACTGAAAGTTTGTGGTTTATAAAGAAGCCTTTAAACATTGTGTGAAAGTGAAACTGTTAACCCCAGCATCTCAGCCATGTTTGGACCAAAGCAGATGTGGGAGGGCTGTACTGAACACCAGGTCACCTTATCCCACTGCAGTTACTCTTCGTTGCTGCTCTTCCATCAGCATCCTCAGTAATCAAAAATCAGCACATTCTTTTTCCTAACTTCTGCCATGCATGTGCCTGTATGCAACCTGTTTAATCAAACTTGTTATTTTTGAATGATTCTCTGCCTAATTATTTAAAATGAGCTGCAGTTGTATACATGGTTGAAGGTATACGCTATATTAAGAAGCACCCATGAACTGATTCATTAAGTGAGTGTAGACTCTTCTTTCTCCTGTGTTTCAGTGCATGAATAATTCAGAACAAATGTAGTATCATAATCTGAACCATGTATGCATGAGATAGTATATTACTACTATGTATGGTTAGGAGGGGCTGATCTATGTTAATATGCAGCTAATGAAATTCTTTTTCAATCCAGGACAAGTGCATAATTTATTGTTGCTTAGGGTAATTTTTAACACATGCATCACTTATTTTTGTAATTATTCCTTAGGAAAATATGTGTTAATTACTAACTTTAAGCATTTTTTTTCTTTCAAATTCATCAGCACTTTTGTACTATATTACTACTTGCACAAATTTCTGCAAGTGCATATGATTATTTCTACAGAAAGTAAGTCACTTTGTTAAGGAGCACAAAATACCTTAACAAATGGTAAAACTAAGGTTTAGTGTTATGAACTGTTTTAAGTACTGACTAATTTAGAGTGCCTGATATAAGATCATTAGACTAATGGTAATTTGTTGAAAATGGATGAAGAGTTGTGGGAAAGAATATAGCTATGGTGTCAATACCCATCTGAAAATTTACTGAGGTCAGTAAGAAGAATGATAGTAAAAGAAAGTTGCTAGTAGTTGCAAAGTTTAGGTTAAGAAATGAATTGCAGTCAAAAACTTGTTCCAGACAGTAGAAGTACTTTGCTGGCTGCAAGGCCTGTAGAGACTCAAGTACTTACCTAAACTGATACTTCTTGCTCTCCTGTAGTACAGCAAAGCTTTAGTGTTCTCCACTTTTAAAAGTTGGAAGCATTCAGGTTGCAATGCAGAAAAAAAAAAATAGTAACACAAAATATAAATATGAATGGGAATTTGTTCAAGTGAGGAAGAACACTGTTTCATTTGTGTCATTTGTCGTTTATAATGGCTATATTTACCTGAGAAGAAGATGACTTCTAGTATTTTTTGTATTTTGAAAACCAAACCTATATAAGACTTTCATTAATACTTGGCAAAGTCACTGTTAAGCAATGTTAGCACACACTTGGCTTTTGTTCAGTCATTGTGTCCTGTAGACAAATATTAAACATGATTATTTATTTTTTTAATTACTTTTGACAACAAGAAAGCCACAGTTTCCTGATTTCAACATGATTTCAGCTGAAGTGGTTGCACCTTTCTTAAGTTGGATACTGGTTTATTTGAAGTAAATTTGGAAAACAGAGGGAAACTATACAAATAAATTAAACAAATAGAAAAAAATATGAAAAAGATCTTCCGTATTCTTCCTTTCTAGTTTGGCCACAGAATGAGGAAACACACTGTATCTTATTGCTTAAATATAAAAGCTGATTGTTGAATATAGTTAGCCTAATTCACCTGAATAAATAAATAAATACATAAAGCTTAGAGATGCCACTATTTCTATACAGTATTTATAATTGTTAGGTAACCAGCCCTTAGGCTGACCTGCTGAAAAATTATAGACAAGGAAAACAGTAAGAAATTTTGTGATATTCTCTCTCTTTTTTTTTTTTTCTTCCCTCTTTTCTCTTTCTTATGAGCATAAAATACTTGATGGGAAAGTTTACAATGTCCTTTGGAATTAATTTTTGTTTGCAGTTGTTTTTATACCTGAAAATATTGAGAATGTTTTATTTTAATTTCCTGTGTTGTACAATGGTTCCTTGGAGAACCTTGTGATGTTCGTGAGCTCTTAGAAAACCAATTTTCAAAAAAGGTTACTTTGCATGCTTACTTTGCAAAACATATTGCACATTCTTGATTGCACATTCTACTCAACAGTATGAATACTAGATTATTGCAGCTTGGGATCTGAGGTCTTAACTAAATGGTCAAGGAGTTTAATCTAAAATAATGGCCTTTTGCTTTGCATTTAAAATGGAATCCAATACCAAGTTTCTTCTCTATAGAGTTTTTCATGAAAAAAGATGTGTAAAATTTTTAACTTGAAAAATTAATATGAACAAAAGTTTAATTAGTTTACAATTTAGTATGGTAACAAAATTAACAAAAGTTTAATTATTTCACAATTTAGTATGGTAACCATAATTGCTTTTTATTTAATTAATATTTAATAAATAATAATATAATTTCATTAGTAATGTTTATATTAATATAATATGATGCATTAATATATTAATATAATTAATTAATAATTAATTATTTTTTACTGCTGTGCATTTAGATAAAAATGTTTTTTCACGTATCAACTGTTGGCTGAAATGTCCTACACATTCCATCTCTGTAGATGTTTGTACTACAACATCAGTGTCAAACATTATATTTTCCTGAGATTTCAGTTCAATTTTTGATACATAATGAATACTGGAAACCACTTTTTGTCATTGTTTACTTAACTCAGCAATTTTAATTATGTTACTGCAGTGAACCACATTAATATTTCACTTTCGTGTCTGAAATTATTTTCAAATTAATATATTAATTTACTGAGTACTGTTCACCTCTGTGTCTGGTTTCTGAGTCTTTCTCCATGTACTGTAGGAAGAAGTTATAAGTACTGAGAGAAAAAGAGGAATAATGACAAAACCTAACTTTAGACCATCATGGTCTAGACTTTTTAGACTCTGTGGTCAGTGAAGAAAAGCAGTCTTGTATTCTCAAAGTCAATGCCTTGGACTATGACCTGACTGCAGACAACCATCAGGAAGTGACTGCATCTCCCTCAGTCTTGTCTGTGGCTGAGCCTTCCTTCTACTCTGTCTGTGGTGACACAATCCATTTGTTACGTGCAATTGTGAGTTCAGTCAGACCAGTTCCCTGATCCAACTGAAAAATATCCCCCCATCCCCCAACAACAAAGAGGAAAAAAGAAGGTTTTAGTCATTTCAGTACCACAAAACTGAGCAGTTGCTAGCTCCAGTTCAGGGATATATGGTGTGGAGGAGCAGGGGGCAAATCTCTTCCGTTTGACTGAAGGTTGTTGTTCAGTTATATCAGATTAACCAGCTGTGAAAATGTCCCTTCACTTAGTCCTACTCCCTTACAGAGGAATATATGTCTCCAATGAGAGTTGTTGGCAAAAGATGTTGAACACAAGTTGGAATAAGAAAAAATGCCAACTTAATATAAGTTTCACACTGATGGCGTTCAAATGTTGGGCCTGGAGCTCAGATAGCTTGTGGGATCTCCATCTTTGGAGACATTCAAACCCTGACCAGAGAAAACTCTGAGGAACCTGATCTAGCTTTGATGACCTCTGGTCCATGGTCCCATGCCACTTGCCCAGTTCTGTATGGAAGCAGACCAGGTTGTTAAGAGGAGTTGCTGTGGGTACCTCTCATCTTCTCCAGGCTCTTGATGGAGCAGAGAGTGGAGAAAAGTTCTCATGCTGGCTCAGCGGGCTGGAATTAGTGGTGGTCTTTCCTCTGAGGTGGTGATATAATGCAGGGATAATTTCACCCATTCCTTTGCTGCAGGGCTCTCCTGAGTTCCTTGGCCAGGCCTTTGCTGTCCCACACTTCAGTAGACTAATGTCATCTTGAAAACACCCTGCTACTTAAATGCAGTAAAATATGGAAATATGCATAATCATTCATATGGAAGACCTGCATGTCTGCATTCAGTAATGCATTTAATTGCCTTTGAGAATGCAAAAACCCAAAGATCTGTCATTAGTGTTTAGGGGAATCTATCTTAATCAAACTCAGATGAATAGATACTCTCTCAAGAAAGACAACCAAAAATGTTGGCTAGTAACCTGGAGAATTCCTCTTGGCATTATTTTTCTTTTTTTTTTTCCCCACTGCCATCAGAGGCTGCCTCTGATCTCCCATGGAGAGAAGAACAATGTACAGTGAGAGGTTTAGTAGATCCAGATGCTGAAACAGGAGAGACCCAGATGTATCAGTATGTGGATGAAGGACTGATAAAGACTGAATGAAATCGCAAAATGGGTAGTGAGAAGAGAATAGGAACTGGTCAAACATGCAGATTAGAAGACGAAGAAGAAAAAGAAAAAGGAAGAAACAGGCACAATATGAAAGAGGGAAATAAAATAAAAATAAAATAAATAAAATAAAATAAAATAAATAATAAAAGCAAAGTAAAAGAAACTATATATTCATAAATATATAAATATACACATACATAACTGAATGCATAGTAAATAAATACATACATATATATATTTCATATGTGAAGGGAAAAAAAGAGAGGACAGAAAAAAAACAAAAACAAACAAACAAACAAACAAAAAACAAAAAACAACAAAAAAAAACCAACTCAGAATCAATGGTCTCTCAATTACATTGTTTTCATGTGAAATTCAGTCTTTGAAGCCAAACTTATCTAACCAAGAAAGTCTGTGGTTTCTCACATAGTTGTCCTGATGTCTTTTGAATTACTCAAATTCACCACTTTTTAGATATTTTATTCAATCAAAGATTTCTTTTGGTCCATCTGGAATTTCACATTTATTCTCATCTACTTTGTTCTCATCCAAATTTTCAGATAATAATAATAATAATAAAAAAACTTAAAATCTGAAGATTATTTGGTTACAAGTCTTCTATTCACAAACTGGTGATTTTTTTTTGTACATTCTCATATCTCTGACAAATGGATCTGCTTGACACTATCAGGGAAAAGTATAGAACCATTTCCCCAAAAAACTTCTGGAAATAGCTATTTCAGGCAAAAAATGTGCCCAGATAGCTGTCTATTACTGATGGCATTTAAGCATACCGCATAGAATTTGAAGTATTTAAAAAGAATAAAAGAGACAGATTCATTTTATGTGGGCTTAGTGAAAAATTCCTCCAAACTTATTGTTTGAAGTGATTAGAAAAAGCTATTAGACTGTTGTATTTAAAGACTTTTTTTTCCTATTGATTAAGAGAAGGAAATCTGGCTGGGCCTTAGTACATCAAATTAAGAACATTAAAGTGAAGTAAACAAGTCATGTGACTGAAGAAAGCTAATTATCTGGAGCAAGCCAACTGGTGCTGGTGGTATGATTTCAACTCTACGTGTGCTTTTAGAACACTTTGTGCTCAGTGTGGTCTCTCTGTATTTGTAATGCACATAAGAACTTCCAGGGCCCAACATGCCTCCCAACCTTTTCCATCCTGCTCATTTTCCTCCACAGGTAAGCCATTTCTCACTCTTTGAGAGAATTCTGTGTCTCGCACACAAATTCCAATGAATAAGAAACAATCAGGAAATTAATTTCCTGATTGGAATTGGTGCACTTTAGGTAGGTGTGAACTTCTATAATCATTATAAAACAATTTGGTGAGAGTTTTTTTCTAATATAAACTAAGGTTCACATGAAAGATGCAAAGATTATATTCCTGAAGACAAAATGGTGAATGGTTACTTTGTACATAGGTATGAATTTCATGCAGGCTTTCATTTAAATGCATTCATTTAAAGGGAACTTCTAAGATGTTGGAAGCTAAGACTTAGATTGACTCCCAGCTTAGTAATATTTTTATTTCGTATGTTATAACTGGATTGTGAGAAGGTGGAGACATGTAGCAAATTAATAGTAAATGATAGGATTCTGGGACTAGTGGAGGGGACTATTTTGGAGCATCCCAGAATGTTTATTATAAATGTTTCATCGTTATTCTGAGTTTTGTTCATTTTTGAAGTACTTTTCTGCTTTGGAGCTTTATAGCTAAAGCTGTGTAATCTTGACAAATTGATTCAAAAGAGGTCTACATTAACTTTTTCATTTCATGTAGGTTCATATCCCCCAAGTTTTGCTTTGAGTACTAAGTTCAAACAAACCCAAGAATTCAGACGAAAGCTCCACCCATACCATTGAATTTTGTCTGGAGATTTTTTTTCCCCTTTGAGTCATAACCATAATAATAATAAGTAACAACTGTTTTCCACCCAAACTGTGAATGACCTATTTCTGCAAAAACTTGGGCCTTCTCTATCTGGGAAAAACACAAATCTTGGTGACAGTTTGGGTAGACCAGGTCTAAATTTCAATCTTGCTGTGCAATATTGATGTAAATCAATTTTTTTTTTCATCTGCAAACCGGAAATATTTGGGTAATCCTGATTTGCATTTTTTTTTTTCATTTTATTATCTACCTAACTATCTATTGATTTGTTTATTTTTATAGGAAGGATGATTTATTTATATTTTTGTGTATGGTAAGATTTCGTCATCAGGTTAAGATTACTGAACATGGCTTCTTTCACAGTCCACTGCCAAAGGAAATATCTAAAAGTGTAACTGGGGGAAGGGAGACTCTATGACTGCTATAAATTTATTGCTGGCTACACAATGCACAAATGTGTCATGTGTCTTAGTGGTGCCATGTCTAATTTAGACCAAATGTAAACCTTTGTATAGACAGTGCTCTGACATCCCAGTAAAATCTCCAGAAAGTCTAGTTGCTGTGATGGAAAGATATGATCTCATTCTAGGATCTAAATGTTAGCACCAACTTGCCAAAATTCTTTGTGGTACACAGAATTAAAAGTCAGGAATCCTTCTAAGATAGTCTCATCCAGGCCCCATATCTTTGTACCCTTTGGTGTCAAGAACATTTTGAACAAATTCATGCCATGTGGATATTTAACCTTCTATGGACCTCTTATGCATTTCCTTGGGTAGTAAATATTTATGTTTTTACTTTTTTAGTTTAGTTTCCAGAAATGTAATTTTTGAGATTATTTTTCTTTAGTTTCACTATTTAGGCCATTTTCTATGTTTATTTATTTATTTTTTTTTTTTTTTTCTTGACATTTTCTTACTTTTGCAGATTTATATTTTCATCAAATCACTGATTCCTTTGATGTAATCTTCCAGGTTTCTAAGTAAATTTTACATTTTCTATCTGTGTGTAATTCATCCATGTAATAAATAATTTCTCGGTTATTTAGCAAGTTACCATCTCTAGAAAAGACAGTCTTTAGTAAGTAATAATTTACTTACTAAATTACTTACATGGTTCTATCTTAAGCTGATACAAAAAGTTAAAATTATGAGATAAAATGGTCTTCTGAATATGTTATTAATTATTAATAAAAATATGGAGTGTATATATATATATAAAGTAACAAAATATCATTGCTTCCACTAAATAAAGAATGAAATTTTTTTTTTTTTTTTTTTTTTTACATGTTAAGCTTTACACATATAGACTTCAAACTCTTCAGAGGAACAATCTCAGTGTGGACTTAGAACTAAGTAATTATAGAATCATATCATAGAATATCCCAAGTTGGAAGGGACCCATAAGGATCATCTAGTCCAACTCCTATCCTGTAGTGGGCCTCCCAAACTCCAGTGGAGGCTTCTGAAGGCCATAAGATGATATTCTTTTTCCTCATTACGGGATGTGCTATGTATGGAAACACTGCACTTGTTTCCATGTATATATGTGTACACATATTTTTGTGAAAGCAGTAATTGTCTTTGAACTGCTTGTGCCAAACTGTTTCTGGAAAAGAAATAGCCAGAGGTAGTTTGTTGTTACTAGAACAGAATTTGGAATTTGTTCCTGATCACTTTCTTCCTCAACAGCTCTTCGATCACTAAAAAGAAGGTGGCAACATGCCAGATTTATTATTCTGAAGATAGAAGCTTGCTTTTGATACCATCTTTCTTCAGTCCATTGGTCCATGTGGTCCTTTGGGTCTATTGCAACACCAGAATACCACATGAGAGCAACATCTGAAATTCAGTTGTGTGTTGGAACATATCTGTTTTCCCAGGAAAACTGTATTCAGAATCCAACTGACAGGTCAAGAACACTTCATCTGCAGCTTGTAACAGGTTGGTATCAGAGGAACCTTCAGGAAAGAGAACAGATAAATGGAGGCCCTGAAGTTGATAGTCAGAGGCAGACTGTGTACCCCTGCATGTCTTCGTGGTTAACAGAAAGATCTGATATTCATACTGGTTATAACTTAGTTAGTAAAAAATAAATAAACAATAATTAAAACTAAACAAAAACAAACAAACAAACAAAAACATTCAAGAGGATTGAATAATATAGATGGTCTTATGGACCTTGGCACAAACTATAAACTATTCTGAATACATAAACTATTCTGAATCTAATGTGGTCTCATCTTCATTGTTATTCTTATCTGTACTAGCCATTTTAAGCTAGTTCAGCTATGGCCCCTAATGTTGCAAAAATACCTTAATTTGCAGTACAGACAAACCCTAAGTCCTTAAAGGGACAAAAAATAGAATAGTTAGTTTCTTTTTATTTTTCTCTTCCTTTTGCTTTTGCTTTTTCTCTTCCTTTTTCTTTTTTTCTTTTTCTTTTTCTTCTTTTTCTTTTTCTTTTTCTTTTTCTTTTTCTTTTTCTTTTTCTTTTTCTTTTTCTTTTTCTTTTTCTTTTTCTTTTTCTTTTTCTTTTTCTTTTTCTTTTTCTTTTTCTTTTTCTTTTTCTTTTTCTTTTTCTTTTTCTTTTTCTTTTTCTTTTTCTTTTTCTTTTTCTTTTTCTTTTTCTTTTTCTTTTTTTTCTTTTTTTCTTTTTCTTTTTGTGAAGTGATGAATTCTTGCTTTATGGAAAATATTTCCAACCTCCTGCTCCCCTCTCCCACCCCAATTCTCATTTGAATTAAAACCCCAGAGTAAATATTATTCACATAGCAAATTCATATAACAAATTATCAGATAGTGCTGTGTACTATGCTGTGTTCAGGGGATATTTATGGCCTAAGTGTAAGAAAAGATATTAGAAATCTCATGGGGGATTAAACCATTTGGCTTCTACTCTCAACAGATTTGTGTGAGATTTGAGGAAACCTTAAAATGTTTCAGTTTAGAAAGTTCTGGTGGGAGAAACAATTTAATATTTTTTTCATCATCACTGATAACCTGGCTCAAGTTCATGCAAGTCAAAGAAAATCCACATTTGCATAAATCACAGTTCTCAAGAAATGATTGCTCATCAGTGGAGGAAAGCTCTGATATCACCATTCAGTATTTTGGCACAATCAATATTGTCAGCCTTTTCTGCTGATCCTTTATAACTAATTCACTGCTCTTTAAATATGAAAAAGCAAGTCATATTGAAAATTAGCACAAAGTATTTTTGCTCTTTGGATATCCTGTTCCTTAGTAGGTTTGGAAAATTAACTATAAATAGGTTAATATTTTGAATGAATCATTGTTCATTAAAGAGTTTTAATGATTAAATGTGTTAATATAATTATGCCTTATCTATTGGGCATGAAATGTATTCAAAAAGGACATGCATGTTTCAAAAGGTTTCTTAAGAGTGAAGTGCTTCTTAAGAGTGAAGTGCTATAGACTAATAAAAGAGCAAAAATTAGATACAAAATTGAATTTAAAATCAGAATGTTCCAACCGGGAATTTTATTGTCTTTAAAGACTACACTAAAAATGTATTTATTAATTTCTTCACTCTCTTCAGACTTATTTTATTTACAATTATCAAGAAGCTTTACTTTTTCTGTCTTTATTTATTTATTTATGCGTTAATTACTTCATTATGTACAATTGAGAACGCACACAGAAAGCCTATAAAATGTCTTCTATTTTCCTCGTAGCATTCCAGTTTTCATTTACTCACAACGTTGCCAAACTTTAACTGTTTAAGCAGAAGTGCTCCCTCCTGAGTAATTTCACTGGTGAGGGAAGTGGAAAGAAGTTTCCATCATATTTGTTTTTATTTTTTTTTTCCTCTCTCTTTTTTATTTTGAGGACAAGAAAACTGCAATAATTGACAATGTTAAAAGTGTTTGTAAATATTGACTGAGTTATCTTATATTCTGTCTAGCAGCAAATACTAGTCATTCTGGTGTCAGAAATTCACTTGTCACATCTGTGAATATTTGGCCAAATTCTGAGACTTCTTAAGTCTGATTCTTGCTAAAGCCACATTCACGATAGAGATTATTAATGTACAGAAACTGTCCAAATATTTCATTTGACGTGGGCATGCTTAAATCCAAGGCTAGAAGGTTTGAGCAAAGTGTTCTGAGAATTTTGAGTTGCTGCTCTCAGATATTAGGAACTATTGTCATACTAGGTACTGAAAAGGGGATATGAATTTGTTTCGTATATCACTCCTAAGAAGGGGTGATGCACCACTGTCTAGAATGAACTGCAGTGAAGAGTCAAAGGAGGGGTAGAAAGAACAAGGAGATTAGGGTGAAGTTAGGTGATGGCTAAATGAAGATAAACGTTGTACTCAGGAATGACTTGGACTCTAACAATAACATCTCTGTGTTTCTCAGTTCTCTTGTCCCTGAGACATGGAAGTAATGCCAGTAAATCTCACACAGATGCTGTCAAGAGTTTTTTGCAATCACGTCCGGTATATTTAGTTATTATGCTGATAGCAACACAAAGAAGATCACAAGGAAACAGCCAATGTTGTATTTAGAGGTGAATAATATGCAGTAAATACGGGGCTCCATACTATGTCACGAAAACCACAAAGTAACAACTACAGTATTCAAAGTATCTTTCCACCATGACTAGTAAATAAACAGGTGTATTATGTAAAAAATAATTGCGTGTGTGGTGTATACCTATAAAATGATATCCTTAGAAATTGTTAGATACTTATGAAGTACTGATTCTTAAACCACACACAAATCTTAACAAAAAAGTGAAATGAGCATTCACAGATTAGTAATGTAAGAATATATTTTGAGGCTTCCATTTAACACTGTTAAATGCCTCTGCAGCTTACCTTTCACATATTGATTTGAGCATAAGGAGCAGGCAAAGAAAAGATTTTCTTTGGTTCATAGAAGAAATTTAGTACACGTGCTGCAATGAGGAATTCCATTATGTGAGGTTTTACAATGCTCCTTCTTCTGAAGAAAAACACTTTTTAAAAAGCATTCCTTAATCTACATATGTATTTAGATCACAATATAATACGTGGAGCACTTTTCCAACTAAAAGGTGTCTTATTGTGTCAGTATGTATATTGGAAGTGTACTATTTTAATTGCAACAGTATGTATGGTCAACAAAAGAAAGAGAACCTAATGTACTTTATGTGTCTTCTGCTGAGTGATTTTCCTTTAATTTGTAGCACATTTTATTTACTCTAGTTTGTATGCTTAGATGTGTCCTCATTTGACTTTTGGCTCAAGCAAATAACTCCAGAAATGAAGGATATGCCTACTGAGATCACTTCCTGTTGAAGTCTGTTTTCTTGGCTGGGAAACTGGCCTCTCTTGTTCCTGCTGGAAAGTATTTACAATGGGGATGTTGTAGTATAGTAGCAAAGTTATTCCAGGACATGTGTCACAAGTATAAATAGACATATGAATAAATTTATGCTAAAGAATCAGAGAAACCAATGAAACTAAAAAATACTCATAATAATTTTCAATAGAGGTTTTAAATCACATTGTTAGGATTCCTACAAGTTAACGCATCACTAAAGGATGCTGATATTCTAGCCAGGGAATCCCCATCATCTATTTCTGTCCATGAAGCATTTTTTATTAATATCCAATCATGGATATTGATTTATATTTTATTAATATCCAATATGGATATTCATACCTTGAAAAGTTATAATGATATTCCAAATCAGAGAGAGCAGGAAAGAGAGCTGCACTACAGTATTCTTGTGAAAGCTAATATTTATGTCAAAATACCTTTGAGTGTTCTTAATATATATGATGTCACTGTGGCAGGTGTTTACTATTGTGCTGCAGGCCATGATACTTGTTCTGAGTGCTAAACACAAATTCAGGAAATTTGTGTTTTGTCTGTGAGGCCTGTGTGTCCTGTGAGGTAGGGCCCAGGGGTGAGGGCAAAAAGCTGAGAAGGTTGGGAAGAACACCAGAGCTTGGTTGCATAGTTGGTCTTTTTATTCCTTACTTTAGTCAAATCTCTCTACGCCACTTTTCCTAAAGGTTGTAAAGTTTGTAGGAGATGTACACAATGGAGGCAGAAAAAATTATGGATGTATCAATTAATTCAAAGTTGAAAGAAGTTGTTGATACAATAGGATAGCAACATGCTATGGAGGTCTAGGTTTGCTGGCAATTTAGTGAGGAGAAATAAAGAATTAAAAAGAAACTCTGAGAATTAGGAATTTTATCTCCATAATAGACAAAGAAACTGAAGAAAAAAAAAAAAAGATATTGAACTAAATGCAAACATTTTCAAACATCTACGCAACCATCACAGAATTGGAAAATCACTGAAGTTGGCAGGGTCAACTTCAACTGCCCTGCTCAAGCAGGGTTACTTAGAGCAGGTTGTGAAAGGCTTATCTAGTTGAGAATATCTCCACAGATGGAGACTCTGTAAGTGGAAACTACATTAGCTCTCTGGGCAAGCTGATCCAGTGTTTGACATTTATTTATTTAGTTTTAATATTCAGACAATTTCCTGTGTTTTAGCTCATGCCCATTGCATCTTGTCCTGTCACTGGACACCATTGAAAAGGTCTGGTTCTGTCTTCTTTACACCATCCCATCAGGATTTTAATCACATGGATAAGATCCCCTTGGTCTTTCTGATATCCACTCTGAACAGTGGATACTCTTAGCTTTTCCTTGTGTGAAATATACTCCAGTCCAATAATCATCTTTGAGGCCCTTCACTGGACTCTCTCTGATATGCCCATGTCTGCCTTGTACTGGGAAGTGCAAAACTGTACATTGTATTTGAGGTGTGGTCTCACCGGTGCTGAGCAGATGGGACAGACCACCTCTGTTGACTTTTTCTGTGTCACAGGCTCCCCTGCACCAATGAACAGAAGGCCCTCATGTTCCCTATTCTTCATTTTATTAATTATGTACCTGTAGAAGCCTTTCTTGTTGCCCATCATGTCCCTCACTAGATGGGCCTCAGTTCAAGGTGGGCTTTTTCAGACTCATCCCTGTATGCTCGAAAAGTATCTCTATGTTCCTCCTGGGCCACCGGGCCCTGCTTCCAACTCTTGCTCACTTCCTTGTGTGTCACACACCTGTGGAACAGAAAAGAGTTGTAAGTCCAGAGATACAAGTAAAATAGAAAAAGAATAGCAAGAAGAGAATAGCAAAAGAGGTAGAAACTGTGTCTTCAGAAGAATAATAGCTGTTGCTTTGCTTCAAGTTTTTTGAGCTGTGTAATGTATAAATCCTTAAGAAACTAAAGATGAGAAAGGACATGAAATTAGAAGGGAAATGAATACTGTGTTTAGGTTAGTATCATTTAATCTTGCCAAGAAATAAAATCTTTTGATTTTGAGTCAGAGAAATAATTTCTGTGTAATTATTTTGTGTAGATGTCAAATGTATCCCCTCTATATCTGTTTGATCTGGAACAACAGTGAATGATAAGTAGGAATGTTTTTTTTTTCTTTTTTCTTCTCTCTCTTTTTTTTTCTTTTGTTCTTGATCATGTTTCTTCCACTGCATTTCTGTTGATAGCTGCTGAATTGCAAATTATCAGATCACATAACTTCTAGGTTGAAAGTCTTGTGCACTTCCATGCATCTGAGAAAAGCTACTTTACTCAGAGAAATACCATGAAAGCCAGTATCATTAGCTGTAGTTGTCAACAGGGAAATCAAAGGATATTACCCTGAAACTTCTTGGGGTTCAGGTCCCTCACTCAACCTGTCACAGTGCATAAAGCACGCTTGGTTTGACATCACAACACTTGCAGTCATTTAGCCAGTAATTACTTGCATACAGTAAATATAGATTAAAACTACCTCTATGTATATTTAAAATGTATGCAGGTGATGTATATAAAATTACCTTATTTCTCTCCAGATGAAGTTAAAAAAAAAAAAAAAAAAGCTCAGTGATATAAAGGTGTAAGTGCCATTGGTCTTCATTTGTCCTTATACACTTAAATGCATTGGCCTGGCTTGAATATCTTCTTCATAACGTTTCCAGTCCTGTCTAAGAAAACTAAGGTTCTAACATTTGCAGCTTACAACAGTCTAAAAATCTTGATTTATTTGTTCAACTTGTAAAAAGGGTACCTAAAACTTTAGAAAAGTTACTTTCTAGTGGCTGTTATACATATATATAGCCACTATACAGAACAGTGTTGATTCTACATATTTCCTCCAAAAGTTTAGGAATATGGAATAATACCCTTTTGATATTATTCCTGATAATGTTTGGTATTAAACTCACAAAGCAAAGTAATATTTTTAATATGTCTCAAGCCAATTCCCTGTCTAACAGCCATGATACATGAATATTAATATTTCCTATGTAATTCATTAGCCCTTGCTTTCACCGTTATGTAATTTTAATTAAACATGTGCTGTTACTACTAAAAGGTTCACCTCAAAAATAGAATCTTATGCCCATTTTAGCCTTTGATATGAAGAACTGTGTATTTAAATCTAATAGCACCTGTTTTCTGTAGCTGACATTGTGTTGGCATATTTACTTACTACCCATTGGAAAAATGGCAGTTATTCAGGAGGAGCTTTTCTTCTTAACCCTTTCATACATAACTGTTAGAGTTACAGGCATTCTTATTACCATAGTTATTTTACATGATACGCTGCTTACTCTGACATCTCTTATACATATCTATTTGTTATCAAGATCTGGTAATTGCCAAAAAAAATTAACAACCTAACCTTTTTGGTTAAAGTCATATACATTTAATTAAGTGGTCCAGCTTTTTTTTTTTTTTTTTTAAGCTCTATAGCAAAATAAGGGGAAAATATTGATTCTTCAGAACATATTCTATTAAATGTATTCATAAAAAATAATAAAATCCTCTGTCTTAATTAATGTGTTTATATGCACTCAAATACAGTGTATACAAGTATGTACAAATAAAGATGTAGTTCCTGATGAAATTTCTGTTGATAATAGCACTATCATCTTTTACCCCACAAATAGACTTAAAGTCATTCCTATTTTCTTACTCTGAGTTGACCAGAGCCTTGGTATGCAGCTCAACCATTTCTCATACGTACCAAGAAGATGAGATTACCAGCTTCCATACTTATGCTGCTGATTCCCCATGCTCTCAGTGAATTACCTTTTTCTCTTACAGAGTTTTATGTATGTGCATCAATGTGAAGCTTGAGTCAAAACCAGGCACTCCAGCTGGTGTCCCCCCTTTACATAACATCTCAATAGACAGTGAGGTGTTCTTAGGGCTCTGTTTCTCCAACTCCTCTTTGTACTTCTATAATGTGTACACACTTGACAGCATGACAGACTGCCAAAGCTACAGGTGTTGCTCAAATGCAACATTCAGTAGTGATAATGGAGATAACACCACCATTATTCTACATTTATATTGACATATCTTCCCAGACCCTCATGAAATGTATTAATTATGATATTGAAATGAAATTTTAATTTCTGTGTAATGGAGAAGTCTATATATGGAGTGAGAGACCAGTATCAGTAATAAAGCCACTGCACAATTCTGCAGGGAGAACTTGCCCTTTATGAAGGTATTCAACATTAAGAAACATTTGTTCATAAGAGCAAAAAGACCCAGTGGAAAGGCACCTTTTCAACTGGCATATTTTCAACTACTTCTGATGAATTAAACTGACCTTTAGAAATACATGTCAGGTCTGGCACAAAAGCTAGTGTTTCTAATTTTTTTTAAAGTGTGTGTATAAACGAAGAAAACAGTAAGTAGGGTTTGTGGTGCTACTGAGCTATTGTTTGCACTCTGCTTGCACACTGGTGAATGATGGCAGCTTCTCTGTTACGCTCTCTTCCCGGATCCAGAACAGATTGTAGAGCTGTGCAATCAAAACAGCCAAGGTGTTTGAGACACGGAACACTGTGATCTTAAGGCAACTTAACCATTTTAATGATCTAAAATGTTATGTTGAAGTATAACAATATAGGTAGACAGACCACTAAGTGGGAGGGAAAATGTCTCTCTCCTTTTTTTTTTTTTTCCCAAGATAAACATTCCATATTACTTTTATTTTAGTGCAGATAGGAAAACTCTAATAATGCTAAGCTTTCTTAACTACAAGTAAATGTTATATGCCTCTGGTAGTTCTGTCTCATAGCAAAGTGCCTTATTAAGTTTCATAACACTGATGTGAGACATCATTCTAGCTTAATTACAAACAAATCAACTGAGGGACATAGATATTAAGGGTCATATTTTTAGCACTGAAAATCAGGACCACCTTTCCAGAGGAACTTAGTTCACATGCACATACTAAGGTAATGCTTTTTAATTATTATTATTATTTTTCTTCAGGAAAGTTTAGCATGAGAACTGCATGATGTGATGGAAATCACCACTTGCAAAATCTTTGGAAAACTTGAAAAATTCTGATTCTGATTCTGTGTAGTTTGTCAAAGGAGAGAAATCCAATCGTGTTTCCAAAACTTGCTTTGTAACATGAGCAATAAAAATTTGTCATTTCCAAAGCTCTGATTCCTTTTACTTGATTTTAGCCACCTGAATAAGATGTTTAAATTACAGTATTGTCATTTACTCTCTGTAGACAGTACAGAAATAGGTGCTTCAGAGAGTTACTAGCTTCACACAGGGGAAACATACTGTCGACAGGTACTTCCTTATATGAAATCAGTCTGTCAAATCTGTGTGGAAGATGTCTTCTTTCTCTCTGCCTTATTCTAAGCTCTTACTACAGTATTGTTTTTTAGCCCATAGCTGTCTCTCTGATGTCTTTTTACCATCAAATACATGATGCAAAAGAAATGATACTTTGCCTGAAGTACTGTAGATTTATTGATAAGAAGATCAGGTGTAGTATCCTGCCACAGGAATAGGACTATTGAAAAACAAACAAACAACAACAACAAAATTATTTGCTTGTTATCTCCTAAATATATATATGCATGATGAACACTCAAGATTAGAACAAACATTCAGACAAAACCACCAAATTATCAGTTAAACTAAATGTTCAGCCATAGAATTTTAAAAATTAATTTGGTCTTTTGAACAGCAAAGTGTTCTTTATAAATTTATTACCTGTAGTATATAGCTAAGATTTGTATATATATATATATATTTTTTTTTTCTGTGCCATAAAATAATAATTGACTTTGTTGAAACTAACATTAGCTAGCAGGTATACAAATATTTTGATAAGAGATATTTAAAGGTTGCTCATTGTTACTTCTTGTTTCAGTTATGTGAAAAAGTGGAGATAAAGAAACTGAAGTGATGTAAAAACAAAAAAAAACCACACACACACACAAAAAAAAACCACACACACAAACCCACAACCAAACCCTTCAATCTGTTCTGTTAGTTTGAACTTTTAACAGGGAGGGACAAAAAGAGATTAGTATAAGAAACTATGTGGTGTTGCATGTTTGGAATGGAGCAACAGATGCTTTGGGGATAAGTATAGGTATAAACCTTTTGCAATGGTTAGTAAGCCATGTAACAGGCACAAAGAAAAAGAATCTCCATGCACTAGTTTGGCAACAAAAGGTATTGTGAAATTTCCAGCTAATTCACTAGAAGAGCCAGGAAAAGATTGCTGATTTAATGACTGTCTGCCCCTTTCTGATGTTCAGTTGTAGATGAAAGATTTCAAAAAACAAGACTATGTCTTTTTTTTTTTAATTATTATTATAAAACTTGCTGAAGGAAACCCCCTCAGGATTTTGTGATCTAAGAACACAAGCTGTAAAAACAAAACCAACCAACCAAACAAACAAAAACAAAACAAAAAATAACCAAGGTATACCAGATTATACACAAGTATTAAGCAGGCAATACTCAATCTGAAGGAAGAATTAACAAGACATTGAAGCAAAGTATTTCCTTATTTCCTTACAAATTGCCCACATTATATGCTGTTTATTAAGCAGGGACTTTCAAAATTTAAGGGGGGAAATACTTAATATAGTTTGAAAATTTAGAGCAATAATCATGAAATCTTTATTTTTATTATTTTGTTGCTTCTATACTGTCAAACTAATATGTTCCATATCAGTTTTTGAACAAATCTGCAGTAATGAGAATACTAGAAAGGTTAGGCAGAAACTAGGTTGAACATACATTTCCCTGTACCGTTTTGCATAGAATCATAGAATCATTAAGGTTGGAAAAGACCTCCAAGAACATCTGGTCCAATCATTCCCATACTACCAATGTCACCCACTAAACAACGTCCCTAAGCACCAGGTTCAACCTTTCCTTAAACAACCCCAAGGGATGGTGACTCCACCACCTCCCTGGGCAACCCGTTCCAATGCCTGACTACTCTTTCTGAGAAGAAATGTCTCCTAATTTCCAACCTGAACCTCCCTACTGGCACAACTCTAGGCCATTCCCTCTAGTCCTATCGCTAGTTATCTGCGAGAAGAGGTCGACCCCCAGCTTCTCACAACTTCCTTTCAGGAAATCAAATCTGATTTCTTTATATATGTCCACAAAACTGTTAATACCTCCTGCTTGATTAGGATATAAGCTATCTTGTTTTTGAACTCTGAACTTTTAATTGCCAGGTGGTGGTTTTCATCACTGAAAAAAAGCAAAGATGTATTAAATGATGCAATGCAATGCCAAACCACCTTATAAAAAATCAGAGGTATACACCCTTAGTGAAAATTCTGGTTTTTGTTACAATGACTAATCCAGAATAATATAATTTATACTTAAAAGAATTGTGTACTTCATTTCATAAATCACTGCAAAACATTTAGGATGCAGCGCTGCTGTACTAAGAGAAAAAAATAAAATCATATTTCTCAGGTCATTAATGGTAGTTATTTTGAGGTTATGAATCATTTGAGATCATATGGTCTCTCTAAAGCAATCACTGGGGTCATAAAATGGAAGAAAATGCAGATAAAGGCTTCATATACATGCACAAAACAAAGATGTAGAAATGTACATTGGCTATCTTGGTACAAGTAGGTGGAGATGACAGTGAACAGATGCTTCCCCAGATCACTGTCTACCATTAAAAGATACGTTCAATGACAGAAAGGAATGTCAATGAAAAGAGGATATGTGAGCGGGCAGAGAATACATCAAAGCACTTGCTCATCTAGTCAATCTGTCTTCATAAAATCTAATATAAGAAAGGAAGTTTAAGTCACCCCTAGGAGTATTCAGCCTGTCTCAGAGTGGGAGCTTTTGTGGTCAGGATGTATAAACATCGGACATAGGAAAAAAGGAAAAAAGAAAAAAAAAAGAAAAAAAAAAGAAGAAAGAAAGAAAACTAACACTTGGTTTATCCTCCTGGAAACTCCTTGGAGCTCCTGAAGGAGAAGCATGCTTGACTGTTGTCCACACCAGAGAGTTTACTCTGAGACCCCTTTACAGAAACTCTTTATCTCAATAACACTGCAAAATAGCTATGGCATAAGATGAAATCTTTCCTGTAATCTTTTTCTTGATTGTGTTTCCAGCTGATCATCTGGGACCACAGCCTGTTCTATGACCCTGTAATTTCCCCGGCTCTTCTGAAGTATCTGCAACCTAGAAATTATTGTCGTTCTGAACTATTTTCACACATGCTTCTTTCCATCTGCCCTCAAGTTCATAGTTTATAATTGTTATGGCCTGTTCAGAGCTGCATAGGGAAAAGCACCATCTCTATTATTGTCGCTGATCACCTCTATGAAGGATAATTTTGAAATGGTCCAAGATGTGTTTGACTGTTGTCAGTTGTCTGTCCAAAATCTGCCAAGTACTGTATTCAAGAGGTAGAGATGTGCAATATAGAAAACACTGCAGAAAAAGCAATGTTATTCCAGAGTTAATGCTTCAGATTTGTACTAATACTTTCCTGAAAGGTGAGGAAATAAAATGGGCTAAAATCTTCCAGGGTAATCCCAAGTAAATCCATAGATTTCTGCCAGGGATTAAACTGACACTGTAAGCACTAATTTATAAAAGGATTATGCATTAAAATATTAAACCCAGAATTTTCTTAAACTGATCACTGATTAATATTTGTGAAATGCTTTGAAGAGGACAAGCACAGTATAAATACCACACATCAGTCATTGTTATTATTATGGATAGTGCTGTTGACTTGATTTAAAGAGATCCATGTGATGACTTTTCAAAATAAATTACTAGTGGAATGACAACTGTACAGAGTAGGAAAGAAAACTTAAAATACTAGGTCAACACAGTACTCTATATTCCTCTTTAAAACAATGAATTTTAGTTTTTGCATATATTCTATTGAGAATTAGAACATCTGTCTGGGTTTTCTAAGAATCTGGAGAACAAATGGAAGTGAGTTGCAGCATTCCAATCTTTTGATCATACTTTTTATTAATTGCAGATCAGACTTCAGTCCAAGATCCAGGTGCAGTGAAGTTTCCTAGGAGAGAGCTCCAGCCAATTTACATGTGAAATGTGTGAGAACATGTCTATACCATTCTGGGCAACATGGTGCCAAGAGTCCCCAGCTAGCTCTGAGGGACTCATTCCTCCCAGCCACATAGCTCAGCGCTCAGTTGTAGTCCTGAAAACAATAAGGTGGAGTTAGCCTACTGCTATACCCTAGCAAATAAACCTCTGTGACTGACATCAGTTCTATTCCTGTTTTGAACATGAGCCCTGTTGCAGCCAAGTCAGTGATCTTTTCAAAAGGCTCCATTACTCACCATAGAATTGCCATGAGTGTTTAGGGATAGTACCCATATGATTTTCTTTTTGGATTATAAAAGTGGGAGATAGTTTTAAAAGCCTTTTTTTTTTTTTTTTCTTGATCATCATTCTACCTGCATAGTATTTTGAATTACAATGATATTTAGAAACAGAAATATCTTTACATAAGTATATATAAAACATTTTCATAGCAGGCATATTTTAAAGTGGAATTGCTCTAACTATTTGTAGTGTCCATCTGAACAATCTGAAAAACACATTAGTGACTGAGTAAAAAAGACATATGCATACACCAAGCAAAATTTTAAATTCAGAAAATAACATTTTAAAAACTAATTGCTTCTTAAATTCAGTGTAAATAATGTTGTATAGCATAAGCAAGAAATAACTCATCTAAACGGGATACTATTATCCATTAAAAAAAAAAAAGGCTTTTACACCATTTCTTCTAATTGTTTTAGGTCAGATTATTTTACACTTAGATTACAGGTTGATAAATAGCAGGATATACTGTCATCTCATATTCGTTGTTCATTTCCCTTACTCTTTTTCTTCAGTTATATTTCAAATACATTCTCCAATAAATAATTTAGCCATCTAATTCCTGTAGTATGCTAAAATGCAGAGAAACTAGACTTTCGTTTTGAAATTTGTAATTATGTAAATAAATTGTGTTCTTGTAATTCTGTGATATTGACACTTGGTCTTTTGAAGATACTCCCAAGAGTTAGCTTGGCCTTAATTTATGCAAATAGGGTTAAGCATTGCTTTAAATAACAAAACATCAAAAGGTGAAAATCTTCTCAGCAAAATTTTGTTTGGGGGAGATCTTTTAATCCAGTAAAAGAAGATAAAGAATATTGGACTCACTGAAATAATATAAGCATTTACTTCTTCTACTTCTGCCAGATATCATAAACATCTTTAATGAGTATACTTGTTATATATATATATATAGATACATAGATATACACATAACCTGTTTAGTTAAACAGTTTACAGTTCCTCAGAACAATGCTAAGTTCTTAGGAAGAAAAACTGTACTGTTTGCATCATAGTAGTGTCAGTCTGCTACCCATCATATAACTTCCCAAAGTTCATTAGCAGTTCAAATGACATATTTATAAAGGAATCGCAGGCCAAACAGACTTGATTCAAATTTGAATGAAGCCTGTAAATGGATCTGAAAAAAGCATTCAGGGCTTAATTATTTCATCTAAAATTAGGTAACAGCCTTTCTGTGAGATAAAGAAGATTCTGCAATAATAATTCAGCTAAAATATATGATCTTTGCTCCAGACGGGGTGACTGATAATTAGATGCAATACCTACTATAATAATATTTTTGAATTGAGAAATCAAAATTGCAAAATGATATTTAACAAAGTTCATTAATCATTAACTATTTAATACTCCCAGCACTCTTGTGAGAAAAGGTAAACATATTTTCCATTTACAAGATTTTTTTTCATGCAAAATTAATAAAGGAAATAGCTATATTCCAAAACTTACGCGGATACAGGCAACATTCCAAAGATGACCTTTATTCTTGGAAGGATGGCTCTGCACTGTCCTATCTGCAGTTCTTAGAATCCACCAAGAAAATGGACGGGTAAGAATGAAGAAAGATCTGAAAGGCTGAGAAACAGAAAATGAGGGAATGTTACAGCACATCCACTATATCCCAGGTCTCTCCCTGTGTGAAGACAGATGAAGAAAGAGAAAATATGGAGAACCAGGCATGAACTTAGTTCCAGAGGCATAGCTACGCTTTTTCACAGCTGGGTGGGAAGCTGCCTCTATAAGGGAACAGTAAAAGAGAAAAGCTTTGGAGAACATTGCAAAGCTTTTTAATCCCTTCCAAAAGTATTTATTTAGGATGTTGTAATCCAGTTCTCAGGGGTTTATAATGTATATATGTTATCTTCATCATCTCCATTCTATAGTTGAGTATACTGAAGTACAGAGATGTTGACCGATTTGTCCAAGGCCAAAGTTAGAGTCAACATTAAAAAGAGAAATATGTTCCTAGCTTCCAGAGTATTGTCCCATCCACTGCACTCCTCAATGTGGTGATTTTACTCAGGTGGGTAGCCAAGCTCCACCACAGCCACTCTCACTCCCCCTCCTCAAAGGGAAAGGGGGAGAAAATGTGATGCAAAAGGCTCAAGGGTTGAAATAAGGACGGGGAGATTGCTCAACAATTATCGTGACAGTCAAAACAGACTCAGAGTAGGGAGATTAGAGAAATTTATTGCCTATTGCTAACAAGCTAGGGAAGTGAGGAACAAAGGAAAGAAACCAAACACCTCCCCACAGTCCACCCTCTTCCACCTCGTCTCCCTGAGCCGTGCAGGAGAATGGGGTAATGGGGACTGTGGTCAGTCTATAGCACTTCGCCTCTGCCACTCCTCCTTGGTCACTCACTTCCCCTGCTCCACATGGGGTCCCTCCCACGGAATGCTGTCCTTCCCAAACTGATCCTGTGTGGGCTTCCCATGGGCAGCAGCCCTTCAAGAACTGCTCCAATATGAGTCCGTACCACGAGGTCCATCCATCAGGAGCAAACTGCTCCAACATGGGTCCCCCACGGGCAACAGCTCCTGCCAGGTCACCTGCTACTGTGTGGGCTCCTCTCCATAGGTTGTAGCTCCGGCCCGGGGCCTGCTCCTGTGGGGGCTCTCCATGTGCTGCAGCCTCCTCCAGGCCACATCCACCTGCTCCACCGGGGGCTCCTCCATGGGCTGCAGCGTGGAGATCTGCTCCATGTGGGACCCATGGGCTGCAGGGGGACAGCCTGCTCCACCAGGGGCCTCTCCACAGGCCGCAGGGGAACTTCTGCGGCATGCCTGGAGCACCTTCTGCCTTCCTTCTGCACTGACCTTAGGGTCTGCAGGGCTGGTTCTCTTTCTCCCAGCTGAGAGAATAGAGATTTAGAAAATAATGTTTTGTGATCTCTGAATTCA
The DNA here is from genome assembly GCF_964211835.1 of Anser anser. Lineage (NCBI taxonomy): Eukaryota > Metazoa > Chordata > Aves > Anseriformes > Anatidae > Anser > Anser anser. The sequence continues at coordinate 20,593,616 of NC_139720.1, forward strand.
CCAGCACTGGACATTTCAAATTTTTCTATTAACATATTCATGGATGTAGTTCCTGATATATATATAAAAAAAATATTATATATTTGGAATGTAGATTTATACATAAAATTTAGTTGTTTCTGATTTGATGAAGGTCACACTAGTATCAGAAACACTGGTAGTAACTTTTTTTTTTTTTTTTCGACTTCGTGTTGTTGTACAGATATCATAAATGTTGGTATCATGCTAGGTACAAATTATTATTATTCTACCCATTATTTATTGCATCTGCACTCTTCCTTTTTAATCTATTTTTTATGTGGTTGTAAATAACTTACCAAATTCCTAATTGGACATGTGTATTTTTAAACATCTTGACAAAAAAAAAAAAAAAAAAGTCCTTCTCTTACTCCTTTAAATTGCAATAGCCCCAAATCACATATAACTGATATATCATCCTTGAGCAACACAAGGAAAAAACATGTTCAGTCTCTTTAGATAGTACAGATTCTCCTTCTGGGAAAGAAGAGATTTCAAGTTTCACAGTGTTATTTTATATTCACCTCTAATCTTGGAATATTCCAGCAATACTAGATCTTAAAAGCATGAAATTTTACTAATACCAAAAATTGTGATGGGTTTTAGTAGTATCTGAGAACAGCTATAGAAATGGGTCTGACGGTATCTAAAGAAATTGCTTTTATAGAGGAAATGTTACAGCAAGCAGTCACAATAAATATGTTAACACTGTAAAATATTTTAAAGAGTATTTTTGTAATAAATGTGGCATTAGCCACCCATATAAAGGTCTAGTGTAAATTTTTTTTTTTTTTTGTAGTAATATGGATCTGCAAGTGGAAGGTAATGAAGTCTGCCCAAAGTGATTTACACACAGACATATATAAATATATCATGTACTTATATGACCATATGAAAAATATAATGTACTATATGACATGAAAATAATCCTAACTACTCAACTGATACTAGTCCTTTCTTAAGTGCTTCTCAGAATCTCGTTTAAGGTCCCATGAAAAAGCCTTATTTTTGCACAGGAAGTGTATGTGTGATCAATTAAATTCACTTTTGTCTTTTTATATCATTATGTATATTGCGGATTTCTCCTTCCCATCATGTAAAAGGCTATTTTAAAAGTTATTATCTGTTACTTCAAGATACATTTTTCTCCTACAAGAAACAGTGCAAATTCAGCCAAAGGTTTTCTTCAAGGCTTTTGTGTCTCAGAATCTCGGAATCATCTAGGTTGGAAGAGACCTCCAAGATCACCTAGTACAACCTCTGACCTAACACCAACAAGTCCTCCAATAAACCATATCACTAAGCTCTGCATCCAAATGTCTTTTAAAGACCTACAGGGATGGTGACTTAACCACTTCCCTGGGCAGCCCATTCCAATGCATAACAACCCTTTCAGTAAAGAAGTTCTTCCTAATATCCAACCTAAACCTCCCCTGGCACAACTTTAGCCCATTCCCCCTCGTCCTGCCACAGGCTTGTGGGAGAATAGATCAATCCCCACCTCGCTACAGCCTCCTTTAAGGTACCTATAGAGAGCAATAAGGTCGCCCCTGAGCCTCCTCTTCTCCAGGCTGAACAATCCCAGCTCCCTCAGCCGCTCCTCATAAGACTTGTTCTCCAGACCCCTCACCAGCTTTGTTGCCCTTCTCTGGACCCTCTCGAGCACCTCCATGTCCTTCTCGTAGTGAGAGGCCCAAAACTGAACACAGTACTCGAGGTGCGGCCTCACCAGAGCCGAGTACAGGGGGACAATCATTTCCCTAGCCCTGCTGGCCACACTGCTTCTTATACAAGCCAGGATGATGTTGGCCTTCTTGGCCACCTGAGCACACCGCTGGCTCATATTCAGCCGACTATCAACCAATACTCCCAGGTTCTTCTCTGCCAGGCAGCTTTCTAACCACTCCTCTCCCAGCCTGTAGCTCTGCTTGGGGTTGTTGTGCCCCAAGTGCAGGACCCAGCACTTGGCCTTATTGAACTTGACTTCAGTAAATACAGTTAAAAAAAAATAATTTTATTTTATTAACAACCTAAACTAGAATTAGATGACTGTTGAGTATGACACTATCAGCTGTGTGGGATCAGAAACTAGTGTGTGTGCTTGGATCAAGTGTGATGAAAACTCATTTTTAGGAGTTATCTACCACCCTATTCCTAGTCTACTGTACTAAACAATGGTGTTGCTGATGGCAAGTGAAAATGGCAACAAATGAATAGACAGTTGTGGAAAAAAAATGGAAAGCTTTAAGTTTTGCTTGCTTGCTTAAGCACTGCAAAACAAAGACAGCCTGTCGACCATAATTTGAAAAAATATTGTGGTTGGTTTGTGTGTGGGTTAACAGCATGAATGGCACCTAAAGTCATTACAGAGATTACAAAAGTGAAATTGAATAGTACATTAAAGCTCAGAAATGTTAGTTCTGGTCACAGTGTAATATTCTGTAATATTATCAACATTGACTCTTTTGTATTAAGCAATGGCATACCCTGATTTCACGATTTATGAGTCTCCAGCTATATACTTTTTTGTCAGATAATTTCAGATGATGCTCTTTTGCTACTTTAGTTTTCCCAGTTTTAGTTCAAAAAACATTTATTTTTATAGCTTCTTCGTTATTCTTTTTGTTTGAAAGATGATTTTTTTATTCCATTTGTTCCAGGATATTTTGAGAATGTGCTTCTGTTTTTGACATATGTTGGAAAAGGCACTATATGGACCATATCTCACCTGCAGAGCAAACTGTAAGAAAAGTGGTTGTATTGTCTGTTTCTCACTGATAAATGTACTTAGTGTTTTAAAAAGAGTAAAGCTAGCATTCTTTTAAGGTAGTAAAGCTACCACTTTGCTGTAATAGAAAACATCTATCTTCTGTTTGAAGAGATACCAGATTTTTGTTGTTGTTGATTTCTTTGTTTTTAAAGAATTGTAAAATCAGCTTTCAGGCAGAAAATTTCCAGCTGACTTGAGCAACAGCAAAAAACCATGAGACTAGGGCTAGCAGGGGGCTTTGCCACAGCTGTCTGTAAGTGACAATGTATCATCAGCTTATCATTCCAGAAGCAGTTTGAGGACTTTTCTCACTATCTTCCCACTCACTCCAGGAGTGGGGAGGTAATTTTCCTTTGCCTTTTAGCCGTGATAAGTAGTTTACCCTTGAGGAAAAAGGAGAGGGGAGGGGAGGGGAGCGGAGAGGAGCGGAGAGGAGAGGAGCGGAGAGGAGAGGAGCGGAGAGGAGAGGAGCGGAGAGGAGTGGAGAGGAGAGGAGCGGAGAGGAGCGGAGCGGAGAGGAGAGGAGAGAGAAGAGAGTCTTTGGGATTACCTGTTTGGGAAACCCATCTTCTCCGGCATTAAAAAAATCATGCAGAGTTGGGCAGTCCTTCACTAAAGCCGGTCTTTGCGAACAACCTTCCTCCTGCTCCAAAGCAGGCTATGAGAAGGCAGGAACATCTCTGATAACACACTCTTTATGATGTTACTTTTATAACAATACCTATACAGTTTCTAAGCATGCTGAAATGTCACCCTAAGTTATAAAAGTTTCTTAGACTTGATGGTGATAGATTTTATCCACTTGGATGCTATAAGAATAGACACCAAGAATTGCTTTTTTGTCACTCAGTTGGCATACACAAACCCTGTATACTCACTCAGTTACCCCAGCTGTTAAATGCAATTTAGCAAAACACTTAAACATATCCTATGTGTAGCCTGAAGGTATGAAATGGTACAATAGCTCTTCCTATGCTCCCCTCGGGGGGGAACAAAGTAGTATGACCTTAGTCTTCCTATTTTGTCCGTAAGTATCTACAGTACCATATTACAGAGAAATCTGTTATGTCAGGTCACTTGAAGATAATATAATTGAAACATCATGTCTGCGTGCACACATATATACACATGTGATAAATGTTTTGAATCTTGGGTGTCCCCTTACAGTGGGTCATCCTGTGAAAAAGATGTAGCTCAAATCCAGCATTGCAGATGGGACCTTCTGATTCAAACTGTGGAGGGCCAAATATGCCCTTAACAATTCCTTATCTATGTACCACAGTATGCTGAACACTGTGGATTACTCCTGTTCTCCTTGGGCTTTCCACAGGTGCAAGGACAGGGATGTTAAAGCCTGGAGCCAATAAATACAGGCTTTCATATTTTATCACTGCTTCTTTTATTTACATGAAAAACAAACAAACAAGAAAAATTCTGTTTTCCTGAGGCAACCAGAGTAGTTGGGTGGGAACATTGTTTGAGAATTACATAAATTTTATTCTTTTTTTTTTTTTTCATTACATTTTTTAAGTTCAGTGTAGGTTTTCTCCCATAGCATAGACTTTGTGATAACAGCTCTAGTTCAGGAGGGGAAAAATGTCATACTGAGAAAATGTGTAGACAGATCTATCAGATAACAAATAACAGAGTAGAAAGTGAATTGAGAGTGACAGCAGCAGCTCACTGGAGATAACAAGCAAAAAAGACAGGAAGCAAGTGAGACATGACAAAGAGACTAAATGAAATTAATCTTCTTCCTGTTAACAACAAATTTTAGGCCAGGCACAGCCACACAATCCTGCATTACCCACAATTATATTCTGGCTAAATATATTTCCAAATTAACAGGAACTTGCTGTAGGCTTTGTTTGACTGGATTTGTGACATACAGGAATAAAAATATATATTTTTAGACAGACCTGTAGATATATTTTCTATAAAGCAATAGTCTATTGTCATGCATGGTATTTTATTATCAGATGTCATTGGCATGAGAAATGAAAAGCGTTTGTTGAAAAGACATAGTAGTCACAAAGTGTAAAAGCAAGAATAACTGTAAAGCTTTGAATAGCAAAGATTTCCTTTTTCTTCCATTAGAGATTATTTCATTTAAGCCTCTTGGCTTACTTAAGTGTCCAAGCTATAACTTCCTTGCATTGCGTTTCCCTTGAGAGATTTCAGTGAGCGGTCATTTTTGAAAGCAAACACAAGGTCTGTTATAAGTAAGGTATGATATTCCATTTCTTCACACTGTCAAGATCACAACTGATAATCAGAGAGTCCAGAAGCATAGTATAGAATGGAAAAGTCAGACTCCAAATTAGACATAAATTGACTGAATCTATATGAAGAGTAACTGGAAACTATCCCACTTGCTCTGACAGGAATAATTGGTTTTATTGGTGCTCTTCCTCTGCTGAGTTTGCCTGATATTTTCCTATCAGTCATTCATGACACAAAATTGTTTCCCAAAGAGATAATGTAAAGAATACAGTACTTACTGCTATGTATACTGTTCATCATTATAAATGATTATGTTGAATTTCAAAGAAAAACATTTCAAGGTGAGATCTGTTAAACATATTTTTTTTTCCTTCCTTTTTGTGGAATAAATGCTGGGCTAGTAACATAAATAGTCTTAACTGTATTGACCAATACAACTTAATCCAAATGAGAATCTGGCCCATGATATCTGGTCAGCACAGTCATCACTAATTATTTGATAATCTAATGGAAAAGGAGTCTTTCTCAGTTTCTTTCCATGTTTACTTGCTTTTGGGTAATATTTTTCTCTTTTAATTCTTTTATTAATTCTTTCACTAATGCATAGCTATTAACCACTGTTTTCAGTCACACAGGAAAAATGGCTGTTAGAACTGTGCTTTTTAAAGTGCTGTTGCTTTCATATGAAAGTTTGTATAAACGAGTTCTTTAATATAATAGGGACTCAGGGTTCTGAAGTTTCACTTGGCACCTCTTCATGTGTGCTTATGCATGAAGATGGACATACAAGATTTGTACTGGGAAAATAAAGAATCATTTATTATGGATGTCAATGGATGCCTTTAGGAAAAGTTCAGACAAATATTTACCAGGACTTCCATAGGTATAGCAGATCAAGCCTTGGGGCAGGCAGATGGACTAGGTGACTTTTCTAAGTACATTCTTGTTCTAATTTTATGACTCTTCGAAACATAGGAGCATTGTAGAAAATCAGGTTTCATATCGTAGGGAAGCAGCATTTTCCCTCATTTGGACCACTACTTCTGAATTCCCTCCCTTCCTTCCTTCCTTCCTTCCTTCCTTCCTTCCTTCCTTCCTTCCTTCCTTCCTTCCTTCCTTCCCTCCTTCCCTCCTTCCCTTCCTTCCTTCCTTCCTTCCTTCTTTCCTTCCTTCCTTCCTTCCTTCCTTCCTTCCTTCCTTCCTTCCTTCCTTCCTTCCTTCCTTCCTTCCCTTCCTTCCCTTCCTTCCTTCCTTCCTTCCTTCCTCCTTCCCTTTCCTTTCTTTCTTTTCTTTCTCTGTTGGAACTTTTGCCAGAAATACATTGTCTGTGAATCCCACAAAAAGCTAGAAAAACTCTGAGACAAACTGACCTCTGAAAAGCACTACATCTTGTTTATCTTATCAGTCACTAAAAGCAGAAGACATAGAGATGTATGGACGTGTGATTACAGAAGAAAGATTTAGAAATTAATTGGGAGTATGGAAAAAAAAAGAGGTTTTGGATATAAAAAGAACCTTTTTGTTTAAACAAATATCAAGTAATAGAAAAAGCTTCAGAATAAGAGTATGAGCATCCTAACACATGTATGAATTCTAAAACTAGATGAAAATCTGAAAAGATATTTTAAAAAAATAATCACCTCCTAGGTAGAGACAAGTAAAGGATAAATATTCTAAGGCATCTCTTCTCTTATCCTGTAATTGTCTGTTCATTGAGAAAGCAAAAAATAAACCATACAACAACACATTCTCAGATTTGACTAGGAAACATAAAAAATATGTTGGAGACCTCAAGTCAGGTTCAGAGCTGGCACACCTACTCACATCATGTGTGTAATTGGCCAATGCCTCATCCAAACCGTAAGACATATGTTGCAGCCAAAGCATTGTAGTGGGTAATAATTATGTGTAATAAATGTTACATAAGTTACATAATGATTTGAGGAATTCATCTCAGTAGACAAGATGTGGAAAAATATGGAGGAAAATGCCAGATGTTTATATTTTTATCTTGTTCATAGAGGCATATATAACAGCTTCAAAAGAATGTCTTGTTTAAAAATAAGACCACATTGAAATATTTTTGAGAAGCTGTGACAAACATTTTAGTTCACTCTTAACACTAGCTATCTGAAGCAACTCTAAAGAATTAATGCCATTTTATACCAGATGAAAAACAAAATGCTCTGTGTTTCCTAATTATTCAACAGATTTTTCAGCAAAGTTTTACTCTATAAAATCTCCCATTTGAGGCTATGTAATTCCTCAGGTCCTGCTTAAATTGTCAAAATGGGGTATAAAAGACTGAAATGGTCTAGAAATGATTTATGAAAAGAACAATGGAATAATGAAACAATGAATGGAACAATGGAATAAAATAAATAGGAAAGCCTACAGGTGGAGTGAAAAACTCCTCAGCCTAGTTGGTTTTGTGACATGTTTTTTATTCCAGGTTCTAGCAATGATGAATATAGAATGACTATGTTGCAAGTCAGTATTTACACAATAATACATTATAGTAATGCAATATAAAAATACAAATCTGTTTTAATTGATGAGTTCAGTCTGCATAGAAAAAAAAGTTCTAACTCATTGCCTTCAGATTCGTTGTCTCACATGAAGGCTGACTTCACCTGAAGGCCCTGTTTGACCCTAAAATCCCTGTTTGTGCCTTAGATGGGCAAAGGTGAAACAAGGTGATACCTTTGCTGTCTTGCCTCACAGCCTTACTCCAGAGTCCAAACACCCCTGGAAACCCAGTTACACTTTGCCATTTGCACTGGCAAACTCTTGAAAGATTCCTGGTTACCTCTCCTGTGGCATGGTTCAGCCACAAGAAAAAAAAGAAAAATATGGTAAACCAAGACTATTTCATGGTTCTTGTTAGCTAGTCATGTTTTACACCACTTTTATGTGGTTTGCACAGAATTACATTCTTTTCCTCTCTACACAGCTACTCAGTATAGGTGTACTCAAATGCAGGTGTGCATTAGGAAGTATGTTAACATGAGCTAACTTCCCAGGTGAATGGTAGTGCAAACACATAGGGGGTTGAAACTCTCTTAAGATCTTCCATATTTTCTGCCCATGGTTATAAGTGTTGGTCAAACGTTGGTAAGCTTGAAAGTTCATTTCAGTCTAAATGAAGAGAGACTTTGCAAAATATTATCTGAATAAAGCATAAGAATTCATCTGCAAAAGTTGGGTTAGAAATTTTGTCTTACATTTCTATGTACCATTTGATTTTATTTTCAGTCCATAACATAGCCAGATAAGTCAGAAAGTGAGTAAAATAGGAAAAAAAATTAAAAAAAATTCATGACTAGAAGTTAAATTTCTGTATGGCAGCAATTCAATATTTGGGCAGAGGGTCAGACCATTTCATATTTTTTGTCAATATCCTGAGTTCTTCAGTCTGTGAAATAGTATGAGGAAAATTTTAATCTTGTAATAGTAACTTTTAGTATACTACATTTTAATTATTTGATAAATGAATTGTCTTTGTTCTACCTTTCACCCAAGCAAAAATGTCTGTAAGGACGAATGGAAAGATTTATGTGTGCAAAGTCCGCAGGAAGTGTCCCAAACACATTTCACTTCAATAAATGTTGGATTTTTTTAGTTGAAAGCCATGTAAAGTTAAAGGTAGCTAGAGAACTTCTTATTGCCTTTGCATGAATGCTTGTGTACTGTGTATTCTAGCTAATTTATATTAGGTACTGAATACTCACCATATTCTCTGCGTAGCATAATAATAATAAAGGAGAAGACATATGAATGTCATTGACTTTCTTCAGTTGTAAGATGTGCCTTACCACCACAAATATCTTTGAAAATGTATGACAACCCACAGCTGTAAAAGGCCTATCACTTGGAGATTTCAAAACTGCTTGCTTCAGACAGGATTCCACAGGGAGCTATTTCACAAGTCTAAAATATCCATCTTGACTGTGCTGTCTTCCAGTCCTGGGTTTTCTTCTAGTACAAATGCTAGTGATGTCTTCAGTCAGCAGCACTGATAAGGCCACACAGTCTTGTGACATTTGTGTGGGGGCTTTATGTTGCTGCTGCTGAAACCTCCTCAGCCCTGGTGGCAGCTGGGTGCACAGTACAGTCCCCCATCTATGGACCCAGCCAAGATGAGCATTTATGATGTTGGCAGCAACATCATTCATCTTCTCTTAGTGCATTGACCCCAAAAATTACTTCTGTTGAAAACCCAAATGCTGTCCTAGCCTTCCAGGTTGTAGTCCTCTGAGGCAAAGAGAAGACTTACTGAAGAACTTGGTTACTGCTAAGCATCGAGGATTCCTAATCCCTATTATTGGTTTTGCTGGGAGGAATGACTGCCTTCTTGGAAGTTGTGTTAACACTGGCAGACCATGTGTACTGGGGGAGCCTTCCTTGCAGAAACTCTTTCCCTCAGAGGGGCTGGAGCAACCTCAACACCACTCTTGGTAGCCAGAACCAGCTACAGTGAGCTCAAAGCAGTACTGCAGAAATATATTGCAGAGTTTGAAATAACAAAGGAAGCTACAGATGAGTTAAATAAGCTGTGAACAGAACCCAGATGTAAACTTAGCTCAATTGTAAACATCTTCTGTGCCAAATATTCTAGCTTGACCACCCCAAAGCTGTCTGAAGCAAATGGAGCTTTTTTCTCTTCCTTTTTTATTTTTATTTTATTTTATTTTATTTTATTTATTTTTTATTTTATTTTATTTTATTTTATTTTATTTTATTTTATTTTATTTTATTTTATTTTATTTTATTTTATTTATTTTATTTTATTTTATTTTATTTTATTTTATTTTATTTTATTTTATTTAACAGATGGTAAAACCATTCACAGAATCTATTTAGACTAACGTATGCTATATTATAAATAATCATGAACTGAACTTTCAGTCTGACTGTTCCCCAGCCCTCAAATATTTCTATGCACCATATGATAAAATAGTTCTCAGGAAAAGTTCATATGTTTCTGTTGTTATATTGTCTAATTGTTGAGGTTAATTATGTCAGGTGGATGAAGATCCTGCCAATTTCGGGGGGGCCAAAGAGCATTAGGCCTTGTGAGCTTTTGCTATCCCTTCTTTATTGCAGGATAAATATCTGTGCTAGAAAATACAGAGTGGGATAATGTCTTAAGGGTCTAGGGTTACAGCAATGTATTACAGTTTTCAAGTTTTTTCAGGTAAGGCCTAACATGCTTTGGTGATTTATTACTTTGAAGTGTGGTGATATAACATGACAACTATGTATATAAAATTATAATAAATTAATCTTCTACATTTTTTGTTTCTGTTTGCCTTGGGAATTAGAACTGGGATAACTCATCCTGTTATTTATACATTTTTCCTTATTGTTGTATAAAATTGCAAGCTCTTGCATTTCCTTATTATTGTATAAAATTGCAAAATTCAGGAAAACTACAAGAGTCTTCATAATGAAAACTTTCTTATATATTTACATTTAAACAATTTTATTTCAGTGCTACAAATTCACAAACTGCAGAAATATTTGTTCTTTTGAAATAGGAATGGTATTTTCCAAACCAGCAAGATTTCACAGTAGAAAAATGAACTCAGCAGCTTGAAGTTCTGATACATGTAAAGGATTTTCTATCTATGGTCTCTTGGTTATATTGACACATTTAATTCTCTACAGGTTTTCAATTTTTTATCAAGAAAAATCTTAAAAATAAAACTAAGTTTTCTCTAAAAATATTCATTCAAAGAAAGACCAAATAAGTGGTGATTGATATGACAGGTGACAATCAGTTTATGGCATCTGCCATACTGAGAGAGGGAGGAAGAGATGTTGCATAGCTCTGAACTTTTGCTGTATTATATGAGAAAACTGTATGATACATTGAGTGATGCTAATAGGAGGATGATAATTTGCCTAATCCTTTCTTCACTCTTCCTGAGGCAGACCCACCTGCAAAGCAAAAAGATGCAAAGAATTTTCATGTGCCAGTCAATGATTTTAATTTCATATCATGGTGTAAATCAACTGATTAACAGTCCTTGTCTATTCTTGATGAATTCTAGTGCGCACTTTTAAAATAAAGACTGCAGATGCGTTGTAACTTGTTGTAGACTTATTAACCAAGTACAATTTGTGGGTCATGTCTTTCCATAAGAAATCCAGAATTCTGCCCACTTCGCAATTTTGCATAGAGATGCATGTCCTAGTTTATTCCACTTGAGACCAACACATTGCTGAGAGTGAGAAGAATGGTGTACTGACAAAGTATTCTCCAACTGTGGAGTCAGGAGAAAGCTGACTTTGTCCTGAGATGTGGGAAGTGCTTCTGTGTGCTAAATTTAGTGCTAAATTTAATCTAGGTAGGTTAACATATTTCTCTATGATAATGCTTTGAACTCAGTAACATGCAAGACTCTTTCAAGATATGTGCTCAATTACATGCCAGTCATTGTTAAGGACATTTTATGACACTGTAAAATGTATACAATGTAACAACAACAACAACAAAAGTACAGAAATTTCATATAAAATGTGTTAACTTTACATCTCACCACAAAAGAAATAGATCTTCTATCTTTAACATACATATTCTTAGTGATTACCATAACAAAATGAAAAAGATAAAACTTAGATAATTAAATTACCTGTACTTTATCAAAGCTCAGTTGGCTTCAATTTTTTTCCTTAACTGAAATGCAAATCACTACCTAATATAATGATCAGCATCCACATTCAACAAGCACTAGGAAAGTGTCATAATAAAGTGTGGAGAACACAGAATATAGTCACAATAAGAAAAATCTAGAAAGGAAACTGAAGATCCATAGGGAAAACAAAACAAAAACAAAACAAAACAAAACAAAAAAACAACAAAACCCACTGCTTTTTAAGTGTTACCAAGTGTTAAGATGTTACAGTCCTGGACATCAGAAAATACTGAACTCTAGACTACATCCTGTATAGGGAAATAAATAACTACTAGCCTACCAGGGAAGTTCCCTTGCTTTTTCATAAAGAGAGATATGTCTGAGAAATAAAATCAGAATAACAAGACATGCTTACAGTTAGCTACTTTAAGTGCTGAGAACAAGTAGGATCCCTCCTGTGCTTTCCAGTCCTTACTTGAGTATGGGGGGATTACTCTACCTGTTCAAGATATGTAGGTGGAAGAAATGTAAGGTATTTATCTGCGTAAATTTCTAAAAAACTTGGACGTATCCTGATATTTCAGAGTTGCTGTTCAGTGACTATCTCCATCATACAAAGACGTTTCTCAGAAACTATGGTAAAAATGGGGTGTTATAAAACTTGTTTATCAGCAATTTTAATTCTTTGAAAGTTATTAAGAAGGTTGTGGAGATACCCAGTTAGTATGGAAATAGACATAGAAATATGCTAGCAAAAAAGGCTCTCACTTCTCAGTCAGACACAGAAGTGAAAACAAGACACTTATTTCCAAAGTAGGGGACAGAGGTTCTGTTCCTTGCAATGATGTTACTTCCACTAGCTCATCTGACTGATCCAGATTTAAATATTTAGTCATCTGAATAATAGTGTGTTAAATGTGTAGTTTTTAGCTGTGTAAGCATTGATGAAGGAGCCGTTCAGGCAGGACCCCTGTACTGGAAACAGCTGTGCCCAAATGCAGCTCCCTCCTGCAGCTTCAGTTGCAAGGTCAAGGCAACCGACCCTTATCTGAGTTTTCAACCTTATAGTATTCATCATATATTCATTTGCTGTTATTTATGCATCAGCAGGGTTGTTTCATTCTTCCCTGTGCAACATCAGTTTCATGCTAGTAGAAGTCCATTGACTGGACTGACATTAAACATTTACAGATGTTGAACAGCACCACAGCTTCTGCATTTACATGACTTTGAATTCAGTGGGGAAGGTATTAAGAAACCTGCTCCTTGGTTCCTCAGTAACAGAGCCTGATTAAAATAGAAGCAATTTAAAAAGTTTCTGTGGTTATGTGAATATAAAGTGTAAAAATACACATCTTAAAACATAAGAGTGTGCACTTCATTACTCAATAAGAGAACTACACAGATATATGCACTATTTTCCCTAGGACATAAGTGGCAAAAACGTTAGCTGCTGTAGTTCAGTAACTTCCCAATTATTTCAGTTATAGTTTAATACATATATATGTATTTAAATAAATAAATAACCATAAAATATTATAAAATACTTCATATATATAAAAATAAACATATAAGTATTTTTCTATATAGTAAGTATATACATATACATATATATATATACTTTATATATACACATAAAATACTTGTGTATAATATGGGCTCCAAGGAGGGCCTGTGCACCAACAAATGTAGAAGTTTTACAAACAAAAATGTCAGTTACCATTGACATTATGTTGTCATTGTTGTTGTTGCTAATGTAATTACATAAGTAAGATCCTCAGTCTGTAGTTGTATCTGCAGCTGCTATCATGTTCTTATATACGGGCTTTCAGAAAATGAAATGAAAATGAAAAAATTTGCCCCAAACACTTCTGTATACAACCCTGGTACAAGTCATACTTTGTCAACTTCTTAAGAAGTTGTGTAATGTATAAAGTTTTGTAACATATATACAAAGTTTTGTGATTTATATATATATATATATAATTCTCTGTATAAATAAATATATAGAATGAAAATATTGAGGGAAAATATTAAGATACCAAAATATAGCTTTATGCACAATTATTTATTTTCTTTTTTCTTTCTCTTAAATGACAAACAGTTTGTTTTATAAGCATTTATCATAAAGGACAATTGAATAAGAAGGTGAGATAAATAAGTATGCTATTTATCTACTAAAGCTCTAATATATATATATATTCTGTTTACTTTCTTAGAAGGAGAGTGAAGAGTGATGATCGTAAAGCAAATTTTATTGACAAAATGTTTCATTAAATCAACGACTATGATTCATTTCTTCAAACTACATTTAACTTCGCAACAATGCATGACGGTAGACAACACAAAAAGGTTTGCAAATATCTTCCATAAGACTATTAAGTATAACAAAAAAAAAAAAAGTTTAACCTTGTCTATTTTTTTCCTCCGGTACTTTGTGTAATATAAAGTTATTCTTGTTGATTTATTTAGGAACTTTGTCCTACATATGCCCAAGCTACAGCAAAATACTCATACACATTGGTTTTATAAATGCATGAAAGATGGTTTTATAAACACTGAGATTCTTTCCCATAAAGAAATGTGTGGAACTGGGTGAAATTTTCTGTGAGAATTTCCTTTCAGATACAACAGAGATGGTTTCCATGTGGTGAATTTTCCTCTATGCATCCAAGAGAGGGATGTAGTACATAAGTTGCTTCAAAGCCCCAGAGATATTTAGGTACTAACAAGGAAGAGCAGGAAGCCATAACCAGCCACACATCCTTGTGCTATCACAATTCACAATGGTCAAAAGTGGTATTAATATAATTTCATAATCCTTTATAAATGTGACCTTTATGTTACACCAACAGAAGTCTTATATTGTACTCTTTCTGTATCATAAAGGGAAATATAGAATCATAGAATATACTGAGTTGGAAGGGACCCATAAGGATCGAGTCCAACTCCTGGCACCACACAGATCTACCCAAAAATTCAGACCATATGACTAAGAGCACAGTCCAAATGCTTCTTAAAATCCAACAGGCTTGGTGCTGTGACTACGTCCCTGGGGAGCCTGTTCCTGTACGTGACAACCCTCTCAGTGAAGAGAGTTGGGTGTTCCTTAACATCCAGCCTGACCCTCCCCTGTCGCAGCTTGACACCATTCCCACAGGTCGTGTCACTGTCCCCAGAGAGCAGAGCTCAGTGCCTGCCCCTTCACTCCCCCTTATGAGGAAGCTGTAGACAGCGACGAGGTCTCCCCTCAGCCTCCTCTTTTCCAGGCTGAACAGGGCAAGTGGTCTCAGCCTCTTCTTGCACGTCTTCCCCTCTAGGACCTTCAACATCTTTGTAGCCCTTCTCTGGACACTTTCCAATAGCTTTCTCAGAAAATTTCTCAGAATTTATAATTCTGAATGTGATAAGATTTTATTATTATTATTATTATTATTATTATTATTATTATTATTATTATTCAATAAATGACCTGTTTGGACTGAGTTTGGCAGTCTGACTCTCTCAGGAGAGCAGGCATTCTCTGCCTTGGTGGACCTTGGTAGATATTTTTTCTCCATGGAAAAAATATGACAAATTAACCCTTTTCAGAATTATAAGACATGAAAAATCAAAATGAAACAAGTAGACTACAAATAATATTGCCTGGAGCTTTTCATCTACTATTTCTTTTTTTCAATGTCTCTCGAGAAATATGCAGACTTTGTGGTTCATATATGAAAAAAGGAATAGCTTCCTATTTCTAATGCTAACAAGACAGCATGGTGTTCCTAGTCAAATGTTTCAGGAAGGTGTGGAAATAAAATAGTAGCAAAAATAGATGCTGAAATAAATGGGGGATCAGTATGCAGAACATGTTCCTTTTTACAACCAACACTAAAATAAATTGAAGAAATAAATTAGAGCAACAAACCACCTTGAAATGCTTCATTTGTGGAAAAAGAAATATACAAGTTAAAATTGGTTTAAAAGTTTGCCCACAGATATCAAGCAAGTCAGGTAATTTCAAGGTAGACCATCCTATTTTCTACTTAGTTCTACAGAGTGGTGCCAGTTTACAAGATTATCTATACTTCATGTTTACATTTTCATCTACCTTGTTTTATTTTTGCCAGAGTATTATTGTCTTAAATTACTTACTGTATTTAAATTTGTGTCTTCTGTTACTGTCATATAAAAACAGAGATTCCCTTTTTGTCCTCACTCTGCATATTATAAGGAGAGCTCATAAGACTGTATTGTTTGTATTTAAAGATAGTATCAATAATAAGTGAGATTCAAACACAAAAACTGACTACAAAACTGACTTATTGAAGTCTTTATTAATAACAATATGACAGAAAAGATGAGAGCATTTAATCATATAACATGATAGCCATTTGCAGTGGCTGATTTAAAATAATCTCTAGGCTTTCCCTACAGTCAATGGGAAACCGTTAGCACCTCACTAGAAAAAAATATTCTTGTAACAGGTGTACAGTTTAGGATGAGATGAATCACCCTTTGAAATCTTCCATCTTTTCACATTAACTTTAGGTAGATTTTAGATAATCTTAATCTAAATACCTAGATTTTTATATACTGCAGAAAAAGAGATGAATGTATTGGGTATCTATAAAGGTAGAAGATCCCTTTCAGAGTCATTGAATATAATTTCCTGATTCCTCAGACTGCTCAGTCTTATAAAATCTGTAAGAAGAAGATAATCTGCTAATTTTAAGGTTTTAGGTGATCAGTGTTAAAAAACAAACAAACAAACAAAAAACTACAAAGAAGCTGTTCAATAACCTCTGATGGAAAGGTATAAAGTTTGTCTCAAATCCCTTAGGATCATGAATTTATTTTCCTATTTAACCCTTTTCTTTTTGGAGTAACATTATCTTTTAATTAAGATTTTTTTTTCCATGCGTAAAATTTACCCCACTGTCTTTATATAGACATATAAATTGCACGTGCAATTGCATATATAAATATTCACATGCAATTTCCCAGACTAAACAACCAAAGCTATTTTAGTCTGTTGAAATACTCCAACCTTATTCCTTTCCCATGATCTTGTCATAGGTCAGTCCTATAGTTACTCCAGTTTGAATACGTCTTTCCAGCATGCTGGCTGTCAAAAGCTGTATGGAGAGACCTCATTCACATTAGCAAAGCAAAGCAAAACAAAACAAAACAAACAACAACAACAAACCACAACAAACAACAAAAATGCCACAGCAAGCACCGATGATTTTGTATTTCTTTAAGCCATAGATCTTTAAGTGAACACTTTTGTATATACTTGCTTACAGTGACCCATGATCTTGATGAAAAATGGATCTAGTTTTCCAATGCACAGAGTTGTAGTACCAACTACAACTATAGTGCCAGTGTAGTACATCATGTAGTGAAGGGAAGGAGACCTGGATCTTCTTGGACTGTGCTGATGGTAGTAGGACTGTGGTCACTTACCAGGACATTGTGGGAAGAAAGAACTGTATTATAAGTTGTTACAGAACATTCTGAACAAAATACATTTTATAGCCAATTCCTGGTATTATATAAAATGGTATTCTAGTTATCACGGTTGATCAATGCAGTCTAAAACAAAGCATGCTCTGCTAAGCTAATACAGAAGAAAAAATAGTTATTTGCTCAGGGTAGTGCACTTCTGAATTTGTCTTCAACTTTCAAAACCAAGATTTGAAAACAAGTCTTTCTTGCTATACCTTATTGATTATTATTGTTACTATTATTTATTATTATTTTCATTATTATTATTTCATAGTACAACAAGTGTCTTTGGCCTTGGCAACATTATATTAAATATATATATATATAGGTGATGGTGCTCATCCTTTTCTCATACCTTTTTATGAAAGTCTGACCTTTTTATTCCTCTTGGGAAGGATGTTTTCTAGTAGCAACCTGTGGTGGAGAGCAACATAAAAGCTTAAGAACAATTAAACACTTCTGTCCCCTACCCTTAGGAGTTCAGTCACTGAGCTGACCAGGTGTATCATCCATAACAACCATTGCTTCTAATCAATTTAACAACATTTATAGTTGGTATCCTAGAGGAGGCTCATCAGGCTAGCTTTCCCTGTCAATCTCTGAAATCTTGTGCTATTCTCCAGACTGAACACTACTATACTTTCACTTAACTTTAGTTTAAGGTTTGAAGCAAACTTACCAGATAGAATGCTCTGTTAGAAAGGATTAGAAAATTCAGAACCATCTTTTATTTCCTTATGATCACTAATAAAAAATAATCAGTGGCTTAGTGTTCTTCACCAGCACATACTTTGCTGAAGGTGGTCACTCTGAAAACTTGGGGGAGAACAAGGTTTCATGGATTTTTCCACACTGAAGAGCCTGCTGGCAAGAAGAAAGAGGATAAAAGGGATTACTTAACTGAAGACCAAGGAAATAGAAGACTACATCCAGACAGGAACCATAATGTTATGCAAATTGATGTTTCAGAATAGTACTGTGCAAAACACTGAGATTTTTTTTCACCTGCGATCAAATCAGTGTACGTAAGTACATGTAACAATACAGCATCTTCCTTCCCCAAATGAGATGCCAGAATCACCTGCATTTCTATCACTACCACATGGCTGCAGAAAAACACAAGTGCTATAAATATAGTGTCAAAATCACTGATAGATGTTGTTTTGCCTTTTTAATGAGCATAATTGAGTTCCATAGCAATGTTTTTGGAAGTGCAGCTACATGTCAAAATACATTAGTTTTAATACAGTTGCTCATTGGTTTGCCATCCAGTAAAAGAATGTTGTGAAGTCATAATACATTTAGCAGATACAGCAAAGCAAAATAAATAATAATGGGGCAAATTGGCACATATACTACAAAGCTAGTAATAAGTATTTACAGTTGAGAAAGACATTACACATCCTGAACACAATTATAATCACTGAAGTAATATTACAAAGCTAAAATACACAGAAATAATAGTCACAGGGAGGTCTACAACAACAAAAACAAAAATTGGAAAGAGACAGCAAAGGTTAGAGTAATCTTAAAGAGGTGATAGTCTGTACAGAAAGAGGAAACAGTAAGACATTCAGAGGAGAAACTATTCTTCAGCCTATTTAGAAATGAGACTGAAAAAGCAACTGTAATTGCCTTTGAAGACTGCAGGTAAATTATTTACATTTATTTGAGACAGGAATTATACAGTATGCCTCTTTTGTTTTACATATTCAAGAATAAGATATTTGTATTACAGCTAGCTACTACAATTATTGTGGACTTGGTGTCTACATTAAAGTAGGAAAATGCAGAGATTCTAGGTTGCTTAATTTGACTAAAGTAACCTTGAGATAGGAAGTCTACTGATCTCTTGAAATGTAGGAAATAAACTTTAGGGAGTAGAGAAAAAAAAAAACACAACAAAAATGAAAAACAAACAACCTTTACATTTAAGAACTATGTTGTCAATATTTCACTGTAATAACTGAAAAAAAATACAAAGGAAAAGAAAAATTTATACACTGGGTATAATGTAACTGAAGCTGGAAATGAGAGAAAAGACAGAATCTGATTAATTTATGAAAGGGATCACATTAGATGGTTTGAAAAATAAAGTATTGGATTCAGTGAGTGGAGAGATTTATACATCCATAAACAAACAAACAAATGATATATATATATTACATAATATGTATATATATATTTATAAGCTGTATTTAAACAAAGTAAATGAGGAAAGTGGTTTCCAAGATCAAAAACCCTGCATATTTTATGCAGATATGCAACATAATATAAATCCATTTGTTCATGTACTGGACCAGGAATAATGGGACCAGTATCTGTAACTGGTTTGTGAACGGCTACAGCATATGCTGATTTTCATCACTTCTCTCATTAGTTTATTTGTCTTTATTGTAGAACTGCAGGTCAATAGGAAGGGCATTAGTATTCTGAAAATATCAAAGAGCCATGCACTCCAACTCTAAGAAGGACAAAGGAACTTCATTAACCACACAGTTCCATGCTTTTGACAACAAAAGCACAGCAGAAATCCTGCAAACTGACAAAAAGACCTATGGCTATTAAAAAAGTACTTCAAAATTTCAGAGTAGAAGGAACTGTATGAACTGAAGTCCATTTCGATATATTTCCTTTTAGATCTGAGAATCAGGCTGGGAACCCAGAGCGTACTTAAAAACTGTTGTTTAACATTAGGTACTGATCTATGACACACTGTGTGCATCAATATTTCTTGAAGTGAGGACAGGTGACAACAAAAGACATGGGGTAGGGAAGGGCAGGGAGCAGCAAAGCACATGCCCTGAGAACACTACAGTGTTGGCAGCTGTGTGGTGTTTGTAAGATTTTCACAGACATGGCTTGTGGTCTGTATATGCTGAAAGCTCTTTTATACTGATATAATCATATATTGGTATAAACGGTGTAATTGTATCCTTATCGAGTGTGTACACAGTCATTATGTGTACAGTTCTCGGGTCAAAGGAGTCCAATAGAAGGTAGGCTGTTTTGTACTTGACGCTGATTGTATATTGCTATATCAGCATGTCTGAAGGTCAAATAAATTATACTACAAATATTTTACATATTGCATGTATATTTAATATTGTGAACACACAGCACAGATTTTGTATGTTTAGAAATACAAATTCTTTTTTTTTTCACTCACTAAATCATAAGGCCAGAAAGATACCAAGTATACGTGGTAACTGAGATATGACAAGTCATCTCCAGCTTCAGTAGAATGACATAAGTTAAAAGAATTCAGAGCTCATAATAACCTCCCAACATAAATTTCAATGCAGCACTAAAGGTTTAAAACTGTGACTTGCAAATGACTAACACAAGCTAATAGCTACTTGTATAGTACACTTCAAGGTAGTTGAAGGGCAAACAATTCAGTTGCTGTAATAGCAACTGTAAGTCATTAACTCATGGTAAAATCTCAGATAACCTGCGAAGTAAAGAAATAACCAAAGGAGTACTCTGTTTTGCAAGGCAAAAGTGGACATATTTGGTTTCAATGGGTTTTGTTAATTAAAGAGGTAGGTGATTTTTTATGTAAATATAATCCCTAATGACCATGGAAACTTCCCAAATGACCGACGTTCCTGAAAAGCTCTGTGTTTCAACTGAGCAGATGTAAAAACAAAACAAACAAACAAACAAACAAAAAAACAATCTGAGACAGAGGTCCAAGAAACCTTTCTTGAAGAAAAAAAATAAAAAATTAAGCACAAGCACAAGCACAAGCTTCCTATTATTCGAAAGCTACACAACACTGCAGATATCTTCCCCACCCCGCACTCCCAGCCTGTGGTCTAATAATATGTACTGTGGTAAACAACTTTAAGATACTAGTTATGATTTTTCTTTATTTCTGTCAATACTTATAGTCAATCAATCCTTCACATACTCTTCTGGTCTACGGTCATAGTCAGAGAACTCTGGGACAATACTGTTTCCTTGATGATTATCTCTGACAAGAAGTCAAAAATTTTTTCCCTCCAGGAAGAGGTTGAAGTGGTGCTAATAAAACCATAAACTGAGGCTCAGTTATCTCATAAAATAAATACTAATAAATAAATAAATAAAGCAAACATAACAAGGAGGAATAACATTTATTTATTTATTTATTTATTTATTTATTTATTTATTTAGGCTTGTGTTATATTAATGACTTCAAGAAGTATCAGAGCCTCATTTTTGGTTAAACAGTATGCAAACTTAGAGAAATAGTTGGAGCCACAGACAGTTGTTACTGTAATTGCGACAATAGCTACAACACTGAAGAAGAAAACAATGGGAGTGTCATCTTATAAATAGATAATGGTATGTATGCTAAAGGCTGGCAGCTTTATAAACTCATATAGGAATATTTTATGTGTCAAGCACCAGCCCTTCCTCCTAGCATGTCCTGTTCCCCTGATCCTTTCTGTGAGCAGTACGCTGGCCTGCAGTCCTGACGTGTAATGTCAGCATCTCTTCAGACCTGACTCACTGTATTGCTACAGTTTTTAGGTTTCTTTCATGTCCCTAGCATATAAGAAGAATAAACACAGTTGAGCTACCTGCTTCTTTTAAGTGCAATATTACAGTGATTCTTCTGTACCACATTCATGACACATTTACAAGGTTATCCTCATTTTTTGGGGGTGTTCTGCTGTGTATTTTACAGAGACACATCCTTCCTTGTTTAATTTAGCATTTGTATTTTAAACAAGTTAATTAAACCAGTAGAAATACTTTTTTTTTCCTTTTTTTTTTTTTTTCTCCCCAGAGTAAATAAGGTTTATTTTAGTTTTAGTTTGGTTTAGGTAAATTAAGAGGAAATTTGAGCTAAATGAAGCAAAACAAAAGAATAAAGCAAAGAAAGCAAAGACTAGGCTATACACTAAATTTCTGCCAGCATTACAAAGTAAATTAAACACATTAGAAATCACAGTGTTAAGCAACAAATAAATTCTCATAGAGTTACAGTAGCATGGATATACTTGCAAAATTGTCCTTTACAGTATAGTTTAGGTAAAAGCATTGACAAGTTATGAATTTGGTATAAATGAAAAGTAATTTCCAAATGGAAATTGGAGTAAATGGAAATTAGTACAAATGGAAAGCTCAGAAAATTTTTTGGTACAGGTTTTCAGTATGGATAGGCTATGGATAGCTCTTTCTTCTTTAGGTGAATGCTTAAAGGTGAATTCAAGCAAATGTGAGAGGAAGAGCAGACCTTCTGAAATCCTGCTCTGCTTTGAACAACAACCACCTTCAGTCCCTTCCTTTTTCTGAGGGGGGACTCCTGATCCCTCATTCACCAGCAGTTTCACGAACTGGGTTAACATTCTTTACAACCATGTTTTAGAGAGCAAGTCTCTCTCTCTCTCTCTCTCATTTTTTTTTTTCTTCATACAGTGCCTGATTAAATGGTGATATTCACTGTTACAGAATGTTGTATAAACCAGAAGTATAAACAGTTTTGAAAAGGGGTTATTATGGTGGACGGGTTAATATTAAACAAAATGGCTTAGTTAAAATAACCAGTGCAGGAAGCCTGAGAAGCAGAAGCAGCCAGAAACTATGAAGTTCTCCCAGAAACCACCCCTCCAGGCACACTCAGTTTCTTATATATCACTAAGTCATGCTAAAGTCTGGCTACTGTGGTCTTTGGTCAGACCAAGTGTCATCATCTGCAAGCTAAATGAGAAGTTTGGAAACCCAGACTGTTTGGACTTAAGCAGTGTAGGAAACATTCATGTAACAGCTCCACCAGCAGATCTGAGGTGAGCAGAGGACTGGTGACAAATCAGCCAGTGGTGAAGGGGCAGACACTTAACATAGTCATTGACGGAGCATATCTCTGTTCCTTCACTACTCTGCAAAAAGTTTTCATTTAAATAAAGAGAGAGTGTTGAAGCCTTTCAGAATATTTCTGCATTACAATTTCCAAATAAGTATTCCCTTTGCTCCATGTAGTTTCTGTCTTTTGTCCTGTCCTAGGACACTTGCTTCGCTGTGGTAATTGTCCTGGCAGGAGGTGTCAACCCACATCCAGCTCAATTTTGGCTTCAAAGACTCAGGCTAATACATGCACTTATGTATACACATAAAGATACATGCATAAAGATCTGTCATACACATAAAGATATATGCATAAAAATCTGTCTATGTGTTATAATATTCTACCAGAACATAATCATATTATATATATCGTACTTTGTAGAACATTAAGCTTATCTCCAAGTTTTCTTCTATTTGAAAAGAATATTCATATATAAAACATGATCTGTCAAAAACAGGTGTTAGGCAATTACATTCTGAGGACAGAGAATCTCTGGAATAGTTTTTAATAAGATGAAAAATGAGAAATTTTATAAGTTAGGTGGTACATATGTTGGTGTTTAGTCAAGAGTTGTTTTCAAAGTGTTGAGGAAAACCACTGCTACACCTTAAAATTAAATGAAAGTTCCTCTCCATGTCTTAATTGACTGCAGCTTCATTTATTTGGGGGTTTTCTAATATTTCTATGATATTTAAAAAGTAGAGTCATGTTAAAAGGTTAAAAGGAGAATAACCACTGACAGCTTTCTGAAATAGCAACAAAAATAGTATGGAGAACTAAATTCTTATCCATTGTCAGGTAATATGTTCTTACTGATATTGTAACTCTGGCCTGGGGCCTCCAAGGGACTTTGAATGAAACAAACTGCTCCATCAGATGGTAAAAAATATATATATGGGCAGAACTGACATGAGTTTGCAAAGCAAAAGCTTGCATATTTCTTTATCATGTTTAATTTTTGTACCAACAAATGAAAGTTGTAAAAATCTATTTATAGTTCTAAAAGCACTTCCTGAAATACTTAGGGAGACACCAGCAGTTTGGCTTTGAATATTTGTGATATTTGATACAGGCAAAGATGTCATAAGAACAGCTATAATTTACATGCATGAAAATGATTATGGAGCTCTTACAGATGTAATTTTCAAACTTCTGGAAGCCAAACAAGTTAATAATATTACACCATTTCAGTTACACTGGAGAATGCTTCATAATATCAGACAACATAACGTATGCATACACAATCTTAGTTCCTGTTTCTTTATTTTTTAATTATTTTTTTTTCTGCTGTATACTACATGTGTAGGACAATGACAGAGAGAGTAAATAAAGTGTGTGAGGTAGAAGAAGGGGAAGGAATTAATAAACTATTGCATTTTATACAATACAATTTTGTTTGTCTGTTTGTTTTTGGTTTTGGACAAAGGGTAGTATGGACAAATTTCCAGCTGTGATTTATTTAGTGAAGTAGCTTTACATTAGCTAAGGATCCATCATTAGTGCCAGTGACTTGGGATTAGTGCTTGTCTCCCCTCTGAGTCACCCATGGAATACTGCCACATCAGTTTTCTATCTTCGGTATTTTGCTGCTACTCACCAGCACAGAAATCGTCAAATAAAATCTGGGTAAACACACCATAAGTTCAAACTTCCCATTTAGACGTTTTGCTGTTGCTCAAACATCACTGTTAGAATAACTTTCTGTTTACTTCTCACTGACAGGCCCATTTTTCTTGAGTGATTTGAGAGCTAAAGAAGCTTTGAACTCTGAAAGAAATGTTCCAACTAAACAGGGTTAATAAATAATCTACTTAGCTTGATTTACAGGTTCTGATTGTCTCTTTGCTCACACTAGTTTTACACTTGTATAGTTACATTAACATAAAGTTATTTTTTTTTTTCTGTGAAATTAATGATTTCACCTCCTCCAAATAAAAAGAAAGAAAAGGAGGAGGAAGAAATATGAGTGCTCTCCTCTGCTCTTTCCCTTCTCTCTCTTCATCTTTCTCTCTCTTTCTCTCTCTCTCTCTTTTTCTAATTTGATTACAAGAACAGGTCCATGACTCTGTGATGAACACATTAAGAACAGATAAGGGAGGCAGTTCGTCATTCGTGATGCCTGGTGATTCTACGAAGTAAAATGATAGTGGTAAATTATACAATTCAACAAAATTTAGAAAAGGGGTATTTATTTCAAATGAAACATGCAAATATCCATAAACATACACTTTGTGGGTGGGAGTATAATGATTTTCAGTCTGTTTCTGCTGAATAAGACAGTTTGGATCATATTTCATTGATTATTAGCAGCTTGGTTCATAACATCTTGAAGACCTCATGCTCGCTTCTGTTTCTCCCTGTATTTTCCACAAACATGAAAATTGAAAATTGAAATGAATGTAGATCAGATGCCTGGGAAGCATTTCCTCTTTCCAGATTCAGGGAAATGGTTTAGTGACAGAACTCTGTAAGTCAGGTTGATGGTTGGACTTGATGATCTTGATTCCTTCCAAAAGGAGGGGTATAGCTCTGCTTATAGCAGTTTTGCTCTTACTAACTGGTGATGATTTTCATTGATTTTTCAGTTACAAAAGCTGTTTGGCAAGTGGAAATCTTACCTTTCCTCCTTCTTTACAGGTGTTGAGGTGAGTATGGATGTCCTGCTGTTCACATTTCTGTTACTGTGTCAGAATATTTCAGATGGCTTTGTACACTTTATTATACAGATGAGTGTCAGCTCTCACTTGATAACTTCTTTTACATCTTTTGAGATCTTGATATGAAGGTTTTCTGAACTCAAGCTCTTCTAATGTGGTTAGGCAGGAACTGTGTTATATCTCAGACACTCTCTTGAGTAATTGTGATCACATTAGGGTTAATGCTTGTGTCTATGAAATGGCACAGGAAAATGCTGTGGAAAAAAATATAAGTAAATAAAACAGAAGTTCAGACTGCTCTTTCTGTCAAATAATTGTGTTTGTTCTTCACAGACAGGCTTATTTTTTTTGTTCATAATGAAGCCAGACTTTAAGTTTCATGTTCAGTAAGACAAATAATAATGGTCAAGGTGTTCTTTACAAAATAAATAATTTTGTTTTCCTTTTCTCTAACCTTTTTTCTTCTGATAAAGAATTCTCATGCAATGATTAATATTGCAATGAAGAAAATGATATATCACTGTTACTGACACCATCATAATAATAATCAAAATTACCTCTAAAAAATATTTTTGAAACCTAAATAACATCCTTCCATTCAAGAGAGAGAATTGAAAAGAAAACAACAGTGAAACAAGGTGAAATGCTGGGGTTTCTATCCAGATTTGTCAAGAAAACAAGGATTTGCAAATTAGTGTGGTGATATTTAGTTCTACTCATTCCAGTTGTCTAAATTTTTTGGTAGATGGGATTACATTGGACCCCCTTTTATCTAGCAGGAGAGAGGTACCTCAGGAAGGAGTTTCTTATCTGTCTTAGAAACTGACTTCTCATTGTTGTGAACCACTTTCTGGACATCCTTGTCTCTCTCCTTTCACTGTATACACAATTTTAGACATCAAGCAAAGGATTCAGTCGTCTTAATGTAGGCCACTGCAGGTGACCAATGTAAGCCCTAAAATTATGCTCTATAGGACATCAGATCTCCCAAATATTTCATGTCATATTAGCCAGCCTCACACAGATATGTTACAGTGACTAAGCAGATCCATGACAAGAAACTCTGAAGTGTCTAAAATGGCAACAGAAAGCTGCTTTGGAGTTGCCTTAGGTTTCAGAGATTTTATATGCATGAGCACTGTTGGCAGCATAGTCAAAAACACATCTCTATCCTTTCGGATTTTTCCTGAAGTTTGGAGGAATATCATACAAAGACTCCTGAGCTGGCAGCACAAAGGCAAGCTTGGGTCTGGAACTAGTGCAGGAGGAGCAAAAAGATGATGTTGAACCTGAGCTGCTCAGCTGTTAGCTATAGGCTCTTCTCTTTTGAGCTTGCAAGCTGGCGTGCAACCAAATGAATCATCTTTGCTCCATGTTCCACAGCCCCCTACTTCCAGTTCTAGATTTAGCACAGGTATTTCTTTGTCCTGGCAGAAGTGAGGTGTTAATCATTTGTTTTGGAGAAGGTCTTTTGGCAATACTTAATGCTCTAGATAGAGCATATTGTACCTATAATGTCTCCAGGCTCACAAAACTTGGCGTGGCCCAGTGTGCATTTAGTTGATGTCTCTCAGCTTGAGGTTTCCACCATGGTGCTCTATTGTGTGGTGTAGACACAACCTTAGGCAGATTCCCACAGGCATTCAGGGTGTGTGGGGGGAGGTTTTTCTGTAAACCAGTGCAGTAAACCATGTCTTTAATTTCACATATGCACTGTGGGCCACCCCTTCCCTCCAGTCCTAAACTCACACAGTATGTATGGCGCCATCCTGCCCTAGACCGGTACAGGTGCATGAGGAAAAAGAAGAAGCTGCCTGTGTTCTTTTCCCTACTTGGCACGCTTTGCCTTGCAAGCCAGCATTTTGCCTTGAGCATCCGTTCTAAGTGAGAATATCATACAAATAAAAGCAAAGTCTTTTATTCCATCATGTCATTAAATAATAATCCCAAAGTAGAAATTATGTACAGCGTCTGCAAGATTTATTCTTTATATTAAACCTTGTCTGTTTTTAATGTTCACTTGTAAACCCTCTGGCTTTCATTGCAATAAAATTAATCTTCAAAGTTCTGAAGCAATATGAAGTTTCCCAATGCTCCTTAAAAAACCTCACCCAGTTTCGAAGGTGTCCGATTTCAGAAGCTGATTACTTGGCTGAATAAAATTTCTTTACTCACCTGTTCGAGTCATCAACTTATGTCATCTTAAAAGCTGCATTTTATGCACTGAAACTACAACCAACCACAAGTACCAGGGAAGTATTTATCTACTGAATGAGTGAACTGAAAAGATTCAAATTAGTTGCCTTGAATAATGTACAGAAATAGCACAGTACCTATGTACTTTGTTTATATTTGTCTTTTTCCACTAATGTTCTTATTTGCATTACAATTGTGCCCAATCTAGACCAAGACAGGTGCTATGTAGACAAATGAAAAGACACATTTCCTCTCCCAGAAGAACTGTTTATTTTCAGAGAAGGAATAAGAGACTGTTGTAACCAATACAGCAGGAGGGAGAGGATAAAGGTAAAACTGATAAGATAATGCAACTGTATGGGTAATGAGTGCCTAATGGTTTTGATTAAATTAATTTGTTTTTAATTAATTATATAGCTCTTGCTTGCCTTTCCCATATTGTGTTTGCAGACTTGGCAGTTAGGAAAACCATCTCCCTGTTTGCAAATTTCATCTGGAAATCATTTAGAAAGAATAAACAACTATATGATGCCATTTTAATGAGGAATATTATTTTCTCAGAAGTTTATTGCTGTCCAACACTGTTTTTCTCATTTCTAGCCCTCAAATCTGGTACGAAGGCACTCATAAAAGTATAGGCATTCACAACACTTTATTTTGCTGGGATTGCAGATTCCATGAGACATATCTGAATTGTATAAAGAAATAGTCTATTTCTATATGTGTCAAATGCAAGCATAGAATTGATCTAAATACATCTTGACTGGCTTCTCCACTCAAATTCTACCCCATATAGGGGGAAATGAAGTCTTTGCCATATGGAATACAAAAACACAAGAAAAAAACACACATCATGAGATTGATAGGATGACATCTCCAGAAAACTGGGTGTAAAACCCTACACCAATAAAGTTCCTAACTAATGTCTGCTTGAAACCCTTATTTAGTAAGATGCTGTAAGCACCCATATGGTTGTTCTGAAACTTAAATCCTGTTTCCATGCTTGTATTCCTAATTAGTCATATATAGTGCTTTGCTGAATTGAGGCCAATAAGAAGACGTTGCTGAGTAACCTCAATATGTTTAATCGGTATCAGTGAACTGAACTACATGTCTTTATTTGGTTTAAACTGTTACCCTAAAAAAGCACAAAGTATTATTTCTGATAAGTCTCCTACTTGCTCCTTTTAGATTTTCATTCCTTTGGGAACTTTGAATACTTATGATGGGGATAATATATGTTGTATACCTTTTTAAATATTTTTTTTCTTATCTGTTTTACAGAAACCTTTTTTTTTTTTTTTTTTTTTTAATAAAGAAAAGACATTCACATTCGATTTGGGAGGAAGCCAGTGTCAACGTGACCAATGATGGGAACCCTGATGATATGCTGGGTGTGTCTCTCAAATTCTGGAACAAGTAGAAGCCTGCTAAATGGAGCTGAGAGAGTCTGACAAAAGAGCTCACCTGGCAAGAAAAGTCACTGCAGGGAATAAGAAAAAAAAAAAAAACAAACAAAAAACACAATAACAAAACTTGTCAGCTGTTCAATTCTCTATTCCTTCTGCATAGGTCTCAAATCAAAGAAGTAGCAAAAGTAGCTGTTGCAAGTGCACACTCTGAGCACCCTAGACAAGAAAAAGCATGAGGAAGTCTTTCTTCCTCAGTTACATCCCAAGCTATTCTTTGCTCTCTTTAAAATGATTACATGGGTGTGTTTTCCTTCATAATTAAACACTTTGTTACTTCTGTTATTTCATTACATGCAAGCAAAAAAAGCTTAATAAAGAAATTACCTTTCTTCTAGACCTTTTCTTTGAATTCAGTGTTCGCAAAAATTGTTGGTTTATCTACCGTACAGTCTAGTCATAACTTAGGTGTAGCATATACCACCTACTGTATACTTATACTACTTTGAAAACGTAAAGCCAGAAAAGTCCTGTGATGTTCCTACCTCCTCTGCTTTTAGTATTGTGCAAGCACTTCCCTCCTCCAGTTCTGTTTGCCAGTGTTCCTCTCACCTGTCTCAGCAGGTGAGAACAGTTCCCACTATGCAAACTCGGTACTCTGTTTCCTTACTGAAACTGAAACAGGGTATGTCTATTACATCCAAGCCAAAGTCTGACTGTGCCTTCTTGGATAAAACTGGAATAAATTGACAATAACAGATAAAAGGTGTTACCAAAGGTTTCTAAACAGACTGAAGGTGCAGAATTTTAGCATATTATGAAAGCATACTGTGGACATTCATAGTTATATACTTAAATTGGTATCCCATGCAGCTTTTCATGCCATAGAGTCTTCAATGCTATTTTTATCTCGCTTTGCCATTACATCTGAAGTAGCAATGCTTATCATACCTTTGTTTCAAGGTGTGCCTATACCTGCTTGCCAATGAGTACTGAGCTAGTCGTTTCATGATCTGGCCAGAGAATTTGGACTGGAATTAAAATGTGTTTTGTATTTGGTACCAAATAACCATTATGTCTTCATCTCACTAAGATCAAAAAAGCAGCACACAGATGTGAAATAACATGTTCTGAAAGTGCAGTACAAGCATGTTATGTTTACCCTGTGTTTGCATGTATTCCATCTGTGTTAAACTGATGGATTTTAACACCTGTTCCAGAAAAGGTGTTTGTCAAACTATCACTTTAAAATCCTGTCTGGTAGCAAGTCTTAGTATCGGTTAATACAACACCTCAACTCTTCACCTGAACAAGACTTTCCTGTCGTTACTGAGTGAATCTAGGTTCAACATAATCACTTGAAGAGGAAGAAGTCATGTCATTGTAGCCCTTAAATAATCCTAACCATCATATTCATAGTCACTGACTATTATCTCTGCAACATTATTTTTTTTAAAGAACTTTTTTTTTTTTATGGGGGGGGGGCGGGTAGGGAGAGGAATTTAATGGGTCAAGAGAAGGAAGTAGTGTTCAAAATAATGGTATATAGAATGGTATTCTATAAACGGAGACCACTTAAGACCTGTGAACTAGGACAGCTTAATTAAACCAGGAGGGAAAGAACTGGTGATAAATATGCCAAGGGACAACAAATCATACAAAATTTGCATTTTGATGTCATACAGAAGGAGGACATAGAATGTAACACTAGAAATTAATTTAAAACTTGGAGTGTATCAAGAATTGCCAAAGATTTTGCTTGAAAGGTAAAAATAAATAAATAAATAAAAGAGAGAGAGAGAGAGATAATTTGCTGCTTTAAATCCTATACTCATTAATCCATTTAGAACAAAACCAAGGGAGCTCACTACATTGGATTTTCTGAAGTTTTAAATCCAAGTTATCCTGGCAAATTAATATTTCTGAATAATGTTAAGCTCCTGCTAGAAAAAACTCCTCCCCCACAAACAAACAAAGAAACCACCAACAAACCTCTCTCTTGAAGAAGACAATAATCAAACTTTTAATTCTTACTAATATCCTTGAAGTATTTGACCATTCATTCAGAATGAAAAAAATTAATAATAAACAAAGGACTGTAAAAGCTGTAATATATACCATTAATATGTTTTGAATCTGCTGGTTTCTGTCCATCTATCACTCATTTGTTGTATTCATTTTCATTCTTACATAACCTACTGTATTTTCTGTCTGAACTAGACTATCAAATGACAGTCGTTCAAGTTGGAGGGGAGCTTAGAGGGCTCTCTCTCCAGACAGGGTCCATAATGAAAGCTGCTCAGGACTTTAGCAGTTGAATCTTGGAAACCACTGAAGACGGAGAAGGCCTCTCTGCACAACTTATTTCAATGCTTGCTTATCCTCACAGTGGAATTTTTTTCCTTATAGGAAAGTGGAAGCTCTCTCGGTTTGTTCTGTGCCCATTGTCTCTCAACCATGTCCCACTGTGCAGGGTCTGTCTTTGTTTCATCAGTGGCGCCCTGTAGGCACTAAGGGCTGTTGCTCAGTCCCATCTCTGCCCTAGGCTAGACAAAACCATCTCCCTGAGCCTCCCGTCAGAGGCCAGGTCCAGCTCCCAGCCATCATGGTGACCCTACCCTGAACTCGCCCCAGATTATCTGCACCCTTGTTGTCCCAGGGGCCTAAAACTGGATGCAGGAATCCAGATGTGGTCTAACAAGAGCCAAGTAAAGTGGAATAATCACTTTCCTTCATTTATTGGCTATTTTCCTATTGATACAGCCCAGTATGTTGTTAGTCTCCATTGCTGCCAGGGCACTCTGGTAGACCTGACCTCTGGAACAGGTTTAAGTGATAGCAGTTCAGTGCTTTGGCAATTAATGATTTAATTGTTTTTCTCCTCTCAGTTCACAGAATTTCCCAGGTCAGAATAAATAAAACTGAGTACAGAATGTGAAAACCCTTAGCAGGAAGATGTAAACATTATAATTCACCTGAAAATTCATGGGACCTTTAGTATGGACAACACAGACACAGCATATGATTTAATTTGTCATCTCATATTATGGAAGATTTAAAAGTAGAGCTACCTCTGGGCTTCGCAGAAATACTGGCAAAACTGATTTTTTCATCCCACATAATGGAATGATGATCTTTCTTTCCACAGGAAAGAGGGGAGAGAATAGAAAGAGATGGAACCAGGACAAAGATCTAGGAAAGATCCCTGGGGAGTTATATGCACTAATGTTGATGAGTGAAAATGCTAAGGTGACAACAACAGTGCTTGCTACCAAGATCTACTGTCCCACTCCCAGCACTCCCAGACCCTGGAAGTGCCTCATGCACTGGCCCCTATCTCAGGCAGCAGCAGCAGCAAGGTTTCCCAGCACTTTCCAGAGCTCAATATCAAGCCTTGTTTAATACATTATCCTCATTGTTGAAAATAATAATACCAAATGAAAGAGCTGAGTGTTCAGAATATTTAGTGTTTAGTCTGTGTGATGACTGCCAGGTCTTATACCTAGTGGATTTCAGTTTCTCTTTGTAAAACTAGCAGTAAACTTCCAAGGTCTTAAAATTATAATCAACAAAACTTGAAATTGTCAGCTGTGGTGCCAGATTTCGGACCTCTGTTTCATCGTCACAACATGACATTACTTGTTTGATGGCTAGAGGCACCTTTTCCCCTTTTCTCTTTCTGAATCTTTAAACTGTTATGGAGAAGGAATTTCAACACCCATGTAAAAGCAGAGTTCTATCATTGCTTGGACTGTGGAGATTTTGGGTTTAGTCTCTCAGTGCGGCCCTGAAAAATGACTTTTGGCAACTCCTGTGAGTTCCTTGGTCATTTAGTTATTTGGATTTCTTGCATCTGTACGCTTAAGGTTCTTCTATCCATCACTTCAATAAGTATCACTCATCCTTCTCCATAGTGGACACCTTCTCTTAATGTTCAGATTAGCAATTTAGTGGATTAGAGCTCTGTATATTTGGGCAACGTTTTGTCTAACATTTATACTATGTTTTATTATGCATCACTGATTACACTGACAACATGAAATAACTGGCCTGTGAAATAATTGCCTGTCAAGGGCTTTCAGACGTGCAAACATGTATGATTTTGGTCATCAATGCAACAGGCCATAAAGAACTGCAACCACTCAACCTGGATTATGAAGTGGGACAGTAGGCTTTCCTACACAGATCTGTGAAAATAATGAAAGCCACACGTGACTATTTCAGTAAAGCACTGCAACACTTGCATAAAGTCTTGGTGATAGATTTTGTTCTTTTTCTGAATAGTTATGGATTGAAGTTATTACAGAAATATTCAGCACATATTTGTTTTTTAAGTGCCTTATTAATGACTACAGGTAAAGTGTACCTCAGCAGCTACCTTCTTTGTATTATCTTCCTTTTTAAGTATTTTTTGTGGTTGTTGCTGTTGGAATCAATCTGGCTCATTACATTACACTACAGATTAGTGTGTATGTGTGTGTGTATGCATGTGTGTGCATGTGAGACAGGGAAGGAAGATGGAAATCAAATTCTACTCCTACTCCTATTGAGAAGTACAAAAATTAATGTTTATGAAAATTCTCTACATGAGAGAAAACTGTTGAAAGATGATGGTATATTACATTTTTTTTTCCTTGCTTGCTGTCTTTGTAGCTCAGAGGTTTCTGCAGGTGAAGAAGACTGTGACTGCTTCCATTCCAGCCTGAACTCCGTGTTTGCAAAAACCCTAGAAGTACCTTTTCCCACCCTTCCCCCCCCCCCCCCGCCTCCCCGCTTTTTTTCCTTTCTCCCTCTTTCCAAATCTCAGTAAGACGCTATAAATTGAGACTTTTTCCTATAAGAAATTGAAACTATATGAAAAAATACCAAACCCCAAATCCTGCTACTGGGAACATAGGATTTAGTTTTCCATAGAGAGTTGTGCAAGTTGTAGTTACAGGCTTAATGACCCTTTTCTGCTCAATTGCCTATGTGGCCTGGCCTTCCATGATAACCTCTTATTGAATTTCTGCAAAGCATGATAGATACCCCTCTCTGTGCTAAATAATAGGAGATATCTCTCTAAGAAATCTGGAACAGAGAATAGAATGAAAGCAGGAGGTATACAAACACTGCAATGGCTAATTAAATAGACTGTCTACTGCAGGCAGGTCTTATAGACATCACGGCATCTTCTCTCCAGCAATGGTTTAAGATGCCAAAGACTGGCAGCCTTGGGAAGTAAGCAGCCTGAATTGTTCACTGTTCTTTCTTTTTTTGTTTTCATTTTTATGTTCTTTTCATCATAGCTACTCCTGTGTCAGATTTCCTGAATAAAGTTCATAGTTCCTCTTCTTTGTAGCAATACATCTAAGAGTGTTAGAACCAAGAAGATCATGTGGAAAGTAACCAAGATTACTTTGTGTAAGACAGATCCAAGTTTCAAATCTCTCTAAGGATAAAGATCTTCCTAGGGATCCTGAGAGATTAAAGTCACTACTGTGAGAAACTGCTGCAGTCCACTGGACCAAGGCATGCAGCTCAGGAAAATCTTCAGAACTTTCTGTGAGACAAAGTGTTTTTTCATACGTTTGAATGGAGAAAATTTACTTCAAGATAAAGCAGAACTTTACTATTTTTGCAACACAATTTTGATTCTTAAAAGTAAAGAAAATGCACCACCAACAATATAAGTGCACTCTTGTAAAATAACTGTAGCTTGAAAGAATGGAAATGCTTTTGAAAAGTTCTAAATACAATATTTACAATAAAATAGTACAGGAAAGAGGTTATTTTAACTATTCTGAGATATCTATAACTAGAAAACTCTTGTTTCTAGATATAACTATAACAGTGGATTGCAAAGGGGTAGAGACTGGTGTTGTTTTGGTCTTTTAAATTAAATCCATCTATTGTTTTTTAAACTTTTCTCTCCTTCAAGCTGAACTATAGTTGGACATCTGTTACTGTAAGTTAATCAAATAACTATTGGTTTTCTTCCACAGTGACTTTAATTGTTCAATAACCAGGCTGGGTGCACAATGTAAACCTCTCCATGGCTGGAGACATTTATTTAAATTGCTTCAGAAGGTGACAGTGATATACGATAATATGAAGTTTGTGTTGATCAACAGCAAACTCCCCACAAAACAGTAAGTACAAGCAGTGCAATAATATGAACAAATCATTCAGCTGAACAAGATGACAGGTGGAAGATCTGGTTTTAAATATTGAGTATGCAATCAGTTGAAGTGCTGAACTGTAGGCCCTCTTGATTAGAATGCAATTCTAAAGTGAAAATAAAAAGGAGCTGCCTAAAGTGGAACTTTTTCTCTGTGATAGGGAAAACTGATATGTATTTATCTTAATTGCAAGTGGCTTTTGGGTGAGAATACCTTTGACAAGGTTTGTTATAAAATGAAATGTTATTTTGCTTGCAGAAAGAGTCAAGATAGAAACTGATTATAACTGGCAATTGAATATTAAGGATATGAAATGTTTAATAATATACTTGAAATTAAGATTGTGCAATTCACAATGCTCAGGACTTCTACACTCATGTCTCCTAGTATTAAAGTTACACAGCTGTTTAAGTGCCTGGCTGGTGCCATAAATAATAGCATTGAAGTTGGTGTAACTAATGATCAGGTAGGTACTCACAGGTGTGTATTGGGACAGCACACTCTGTCCCATTGTAATTTTCTTTTTTTCCCTTAAAGAGCTACTACATCAAATAGTCACTGAAATGTTTCTATTATTCTTCATAACATGTGTGTACTGAAGTTCTCTTTGTAGTGCAATAATTTGACTTCTCGTATATATCTCACAATACATCAATCATTAACAATTTGAACTTTTAAATGAGTGTTCTATAAAATTCTTCCTGAGATTTTTTTTTTCCCAGAGATATATATTTTTCCTTGGGTTTTATTTTATTATTATTATTATTATTTTCTGCCTGCCTTCTCTTGCAGGCAATCAATTCACACATCAGAGTTTTGTTTGTCATGGTAGTATCCCACAATCCACAGTAAGTTTTTGGGGTGGTATGTAGCTGCCCAAAACTGGTATTTGTAAACGTCCATTAAGACATACATCCCTGCACAGTACTCACTGCATGTGACAGAAGTACTTTGTGGTTATATTGGACTAATTCAGACTTCAAAGTGAGATCTGGATTAGGAAAACAGTTCATTAGTCTATACCATTTCAAATATCTTGGAAATAAGGATGAATTAATATTTTCTTTTCTCAAGGAAAAGGTGCTATATGCAGGACACTGTTCCTTGAGCTGTCTTCCATGTCACTTATGGATAAGACCCTGAACTTCAGCAGCTGTATTCAGTGAAATGAAAATGAATAATAGTGGAGAAAAAAAAAAAAAGTAAATTTGGACAGTTTCCAAAGTGACTCACCCTAAAACATAACAGAGATTCTGATCCCTTGAAACTGCTCATTGTGCCAAAATTACACAGCTGAGCTCTCTCACCCTCTATTTCACAATCCCACTCTAAAGCAGTTTACAGAAAATAATCGTGGTAGTGCTCCACCCTGAAAATAAAATACTGAAATCAAGCTGAGGTTACATGAGGGAATTCTGCTAGCTATCCTGAACAGTGAAAAAGAATGGGAAGGACAGAAGGAATTACCTTGCATGTAGATGAGTTGCATCAGATCCCCTTTGAAAGACAGAAAAATTTTTGACATTGTCTTCGTGAGAGTGGCTGCTCCCAGTTAGATCCCAGTTTCTAAACCATGTGAGCAACCTGCATGCAAAACTCTTGTTTTCAGTTACTTCTTTTGTTATTTTCTGGAACATATTATATATTCTCTAGACAAAAGGTCCAAGCATTGATGGCAGAATTTTTTCAGTTAAAAAATACGTTCTCAGGGCAGAATTGTTGTAATTAGATTAAGTGCTGGCAATATTTCCACAAAACAACAGTTTGACAAAACACTTAAAGTAAACCAAGTGAAAATGGAGCACATCAGCAATTCAGAGAAACCAGAGAAGTTCTAAGCGGTGCACTGCTCTTTGCTGCCTGTCCACTTACTGGAGCGTTAGGGTTCTTTTTGTTTATTTTGTTTTACCTTGGCCTTTATTTAAGAGAAAGGAACTTGTGATCTTATGAGGAACGAGTATGGGAAGAGTCAGGTGCATGAGTCAACTGTTTCATAAGTGCTGATGAAAAGGCTAAGATTTGCGTCATCCTGAGCAAAACGTTTCACAAGGGGGTCAAGACTGCTGAAATGCCTCATCTTGTCAAGGACCCAGCCTGATGTAGTTAAAAGAAAATAAATACCTGTTACATGAAAATGACCATGAAATTAATTAAAAAAAAAAATCTTCAGAGATTGATAAACTTGTAGCTGGGAAGCCAAAAGCTATATTTACAAAGACCAACCCCCTCCAAAAAAAAAAAAAAAAAGATAGAAAACAGTTAAAGTTTACTCTGAAATTATATTCTCACATTGTCTTATATTGAAGAAAAAAAAAAAAAAAAGAAACATATTAATGTGACCAAACAGCTAACAGAAAGATTTGTGCAGATTGGCACACATTTTGGCAATATATGTTTGTGACTGAACAAACACAAACACTATCATTTTTGTCAGTGATGGATTTCAAAATCTTTGTGGAGAATCTTGTATTACCCCTGTACACACCTCTGCCAACAGATCAATGATACCTTTTAAGATTTCCCATCTGGAAGTGTTTCTGCAAATATGTGTAGAATTAAGGGGGGGAGAAGGGGGGGACAATGAAAAAAAAATGAAAAAATAATAATAAATAAATAAAAAAGAACAATACTATAAATGCTATGATAATACTTTTGCTTAACATTATTTTGAAGAGGGCATCAACAGTGACAGTGGCTGCTAAGTGTTAAGGAAAAAAGATCATCTGAAATTATTTA
The DNA here is from genome assembly GCF_964211835.1 of Anser anser. Classification (NCBI taxonomy): domain Eukaryota; kingdom Metazoa; phylum Chordata; class Aves; order Anseriformes; family Anatidae; genus Anser; species Anser anser. Next base: position 20,631,762 of record NC_139720.1, read on the forward strand.
TAGAAATACATGTTTAGCCACTCCAGATAAATCTATACTGAGAAGGCTGAATCACAAATTCAGCGCCAAACTTTTTTCATATCCTCATTATTTGGATGTGAGTCTTCCCTGAATTGACAGCAAAGTAGTAAAAGATTGTACCCTTAGTCCATACCCTTGCACAAACTAAAGCATATACCAGCCTGCAGTGTACCAGAGTCAGACTTCACCCCTTTATCATGAACTCTTATTGATTTCTGCCACGCTGTCATGGGGCTGACACAAGGCAGACATATCAGCTGAGAAGTTTTGTCCAGAAGGCTCGAGGCTGGAAGCCTACACTTTCTTTTCAAACTGTGGTTTCTTAGATGCTAAGTGAATAACAGTCTGTATCCTGATACGTGAATTCATAAAGCACATTAGGGATTTGTCTGTGTTTCAGGGTGCTTCCTTAAGGGAAGGGTACATGTACCCTGTTACAGAACTGCTCTGTACTTACTCATCTCCACTGGCCAGTACAGAAGATACATGTGGAAGATGTATCAGCCATTCAGTGTTGACCTTTCTTGGACTTGTTTGTGTGAAATTAAAGAAGTGAGGTGGACAACCAATGAAAATCATAGAATCATAGAATATCCCAAGTTGGAAGGGACCCATAAGGATCATCGAGTCCAACTCCTGGCACCACACAGATCTACCCAAAAATTTAGACTATATGACTAAGAGCACAGTCCAAATGCTTCTTAAACTCCAACAGGCTTGATGCCGTGACTACATCCCTGGGGAGCCTTTTCCATTGTGTGACAACCCTCTCAGCGAAGACCCTCTTCCTGATATCCAGCCTGAATCGCCCCTGCCGCAGCTTGACACCATTCACATGGGTCCTATCACTGGTCACTAAAGAGAATAGATCGGTGCCTGTCCCTCCACTCCCCCTGGTGAGGAAGCTGTAGATCACTATGAGGTCTTCCCTCAGCCTCCTCTTCTCCAGGCTGAACAGGCCTAGTGACCTCAGCCGCTCCTCATATGTCTTCCCCTCTAGGCCAGTCACCATCTTAGTAGTCCTTCTCTGGACACCGTCCGGTAGTTTCATGTTCTTTTGTACTGTGGTGCCCAGAACTGCACACAGTACTCGAGGTGTGGCCGCACCAGCACAGAGTAGAGCGGGACAATCAATCACTTCCCTCAACCGACTAGCAATGCCATGCTTGATGCACCTCAGGATATGGTTGTCCCTCCTGGCTGCCAGGGCACACTGCTGGCTCATATTCAGACACTGCTGGCTCATATTCAAAACCATAAGTTTCTGTTAAAATCCTCCTGTGTCTATATTCTTCTATTTGGGATTAATGCCAGTCAGGTTCTTTGAGTTTATTGGTGTTAGCTTGCGAAAAAAAAAATAATAAAAAATAAAAATCTTTCTGTAGATACAACAATAAGGAAACTTCCAGACATATGGGAGTTTGAGTTACGACTGTTTTGTATTAACAATCTTTTTGGATTTAATGTGGTATTCCTCACTGGATTTGTCCTGTGCTGTGGAAGAAGTAAGATTTGGTGATCATACCAGGTCATTCTAACATTGGAAATTTGTATGCTGTTAAACTCTAACACCAGGCCATCTGCCATAATTCAGATTTTTAAAAGTTATGTAGGCAATGCAGTGTAATTGTGCTGACAGACTAGAGTCAATAAAAATCATCACATATATCAGAGATGCATATTTTAAGATGAAATTATTTGCATTCTGAAGGTGCCATTTTGTATCCTGTGATTGGAAAGGAACTTCTCTGAGTAGCTCAGACTGTTAGTAGCTTAGATTTTTAGAATTTAAGTGTATAATATTAATTGAGTTTAGCATGTTTTGGTTGAGTGAGAGCAGGTTCAGTATGGAATATTCTTATTATATCAATGTGTTGACACATCAGCAATCATTTCTCATTTAATTAATGAGAAAAAAAAACACAATGTGAAATGTTTAGTTCACCTTTTTCCGAAAAATACCTGAGTTCAACAAGTCTCTTCAGTATGTGCCAAACTTCAGTTTAAATTTCACAGTGTTGCCTTCTAGGCAACCCTTTCCAAAGTGATATTGAGTGAAAGTTTCCTGGTTAAGGGAAATTCCCTTCATAGATATATCACTTGAATCTTTGCCTTTATGTTCCTATCTAGAGTATCAGTAAACTAGGACTCGGTAGGGAGGAAGCACATTAGGTCAGGAAGGAAAGGGATTACTGATGGTGTAGAGCACTGGCAGAATGCCTAAAGATGCCCCAGAAAACCTTTAGGTCTATATTGTGTGTTTTTTCTTGGTCTCCAAGGCAGCTAAACTCAGGTTGGCCCCGATCCAGAGCCATGCATACAGCACCAGTCCTGAGCTTTGTCTCTTGGCAAAGAGACATTAGCAAATTCATTAGCAGAGATTCATTAGCAAAAGTATCTCTATGCTGTCAGCAACTACCTAGACTTTAGTTTGCATGAAGCTCACAAGATGTCTGTTCATATCTGTTCAGAGCATGGTGGGTATGCCTCAATGTACTTCTAATAAGCCAGGTAAATATTTTCCAAGTAGTCACAGGAGCAGTAAGCACTGCAATGCAAATTTGTGCTTAACATCGCATGTCGTTGGAATATCTTTCTGAGTTACCTTCTTAATATATTTACAGTGTAAGGAAATGTTAGAATCTTTATTTTTGTACATGGAAGAGGTACCAAGGTATCCTTACTCTTAGAAGGAGCACCTTACATTAGCTCAGTTCTACAAATTCTTGTGCATGTGTTTAACTTCTTTTATCTGAGTGGTCCATTTCCAGTACCATGGAACCACTCATACCTGAAGACTTTATTGAAGTTCAGAACAAGAGTTCAAAGTTCTCCTTTGAAAGCAGAATAAATTCTGAATCTCGTTGCAAATATTGATCTGTGACCTGTCAATCAGATGTACAAACTGATAAGACCACTGGAGAAGCATGGCTTTGACCAAGTAGGTAGACAGAGAAGGAAGTGTTTGGTACTGATTGTAACTCACCCAGGAGGCTTACCTCAAGGCAAAGCCTAAGGGCAAATGAAATATTCAAGAAGCCAGTATCAACAGCTTTCTGGAGATCTTTATTGATGTTAGATCACAGTTTGTGAGTGTGGAGCTGAAAAAGGCCACATCATTTGCACAAAATCTTCAATTTCTTGAAGTAAACTGTGGTTAGTATAGCTTAGACTAACCTATAAAATATAAATGAGAGTACATATACACTGAATGTCATTTAAAAAAAAAATCCAGCCATGTTGATTTTTCTCTTCTTACATTGTAGAACTTTAGAAATATTAATATTTTAATGCAATTTGTGAATGAATAAACCATACTGTGTCATTCATATGATCATAACTTTTCTTAATTAATTAAGAAAGTCTCTGGTATTTTTCCTAAGGAGGAACAGGAACTGTAGAAATGAATTTTGGGTTGGAGATAGTATCTGCTCTGTGGAGTTCATAGCTCTTGAGCCTTCTTACCTTCCAAAATTACTTATTTCCTTTTGCAACCCTTCTATTTAACCCTATTATTTAAAAATATTAGTGTAATTGAATATCCAGGACATCCTTTCCAGTCTGTGCCACATGCAAGAAATAGAAGTGCCTCAAAAGTTATTCTAGTGCAACGTATCTATATTTATAACGACAAGTTTTGATTTTTACGTTTGTTGGCTTGTTTTTGCCGTTTCTGAGCATGTTTGTAGGACTTTTTCATTGGGAGACCTCTTGGCAACCTATGGCTAGGAAAAATCAAGATCCATTTTCTCACCATCTTCATTCCTATGGCCAAAAGATGTCAGTAGTGAATTTACTAGTTTATCACCTGCTGTGTTGCCAAGACTCACTTTTCAGGGGAGTATATTTGTTTACAGAGCACACACAAAAGCATTTCATTGGAATAGATTGCTCACAATTAACATTCAAGCTAACACATTTTGAAGAAATGTCAGGAAAAGCTTCTGCAGTCTCTGCTAAGATACAGTTTTCTTGGATGTTTGTGTTCCATTCAGGTATTTAACTTTATTATTATTATTATTATTATTATTATTATTATTATTATTATTATTATTATTATTATTTTTGTCCACCCAACCAGTAATTTGGCTTCCCTTTCCCCATTTTCTTGGCGTGGCTTATTGGTTTTTGGACAATGGAGCAAAAACCACTTGTACTGCTTGAACATTCAACAGCCATGTCATGATCACGTTTTCACACACCTCTCCTTTGTTAATTAAATCAACTAAATACATAGACCTCTTTTACACCTTATGTCTTTGGAATAAAAAGGGGTCTGACCATTGTGCATCCTTTCCACAACACGTGCAAAGGAAGCTCAGGAACATCTAACGCCTTGAAGAATAAGGATGTTTTAATCCAGATAGTTCTGCTAAGAACTGCCTGGTTGTTATTACTGGAGGAAAGTTTTCTCTGGAGAATGTCATCTTGAGAGATTACATCTGTAAGAGTCATCACTAATAGGGCATCCATTTGACTTAGCATTATTTTCATTGATGCTTCATTCACTTCCTCTCTCTGTTCTTCGTTTATTATTAAATATTCATTTCACTTTGTCAGTCCCTAGCTTAATTTCTCAATTGGATGTTTTCTTCTGCTTTCTCATCTAGTCCTAATGCACACAGTTTAAAAAGAGTTGTGCATTACATACATATGATACAATTTCTTTTCTCCAGTTTCTGCTTCTCTCCCTTAGCCTGCCATCAGGTAACCTCCTTCAAGGGAATTTTTGTAAACTTTTTCTGTAGTTATAGTTATCTGTACTATAACAGGTGAACAGAATAAGACGCTTTTCATTTTGAAGTCCCAGTGCTTTTCTACCTAGACATTCTGCTGTGACATCTCTTCTCAACAGAAGGAGGGGTGAATTAGAGGACTGAGATCTAAATTATGTATGAGGGGGTGTGTGTGCAGAATATTTTGTAATATATATATACACACATATAATATGCATTATTTATACATTACATGCATACTGTACATAATAAAAATCATTAGAGTACAGTGTAGTGGAATAGATGAGACAAAACTAGAACAGAACAGAATTATTATGAATATAATGGTGCTTATTTTATGGCACTTAACATTATATGGTACCTAACACTTAATGATACCTATTAGATCAGATTTTTGTTCTGTTTCTTTTCAGTTCAGGCTAGAATTTGTGGGCCATGTAAGGGGGTGAAGTGTCCACCAAGGACAAAATAGAACAGAAGGCTGACCAGAATGCTCTGAAGTAATATTTGAAGCAGCTATTGACTTCACACCAGTCCTGTGAAAAATTATGTCCTGTTTACTCATAACTGAAATTAAGGACTTGAGGATTCTTCCTATGACTTCATCCCCTTTGCTTTGTGTACATCTGTTGGGACAGGAGTGAAAAGAGTAGTGAAAAAGTCCATTCTTTGCATAGAAAGGACAAACAGTAGTTTTAGTTTGATATTGCTAGTCAAGGTGAACAATACTCTTTCTATCATCTTAACTCCAATTTTTAACCAAGTAGCCAAGATAAATCTACTCATTGAATTGTCTATGATGTGAAGGATTAGTTTAGTTATGGAAATGTAACATTGTGTGTTATAGCTGTGTTCACTGGGGCCCTGCACAGTGATTTGGGCCAGCTGTAGTGAAAGCTTTTATCAATAAACATTTTATAATGGTTATGTTACCACTTACTATTTGGTTTGGAACCCAGAAACATTAATATCCCAAAACAAAACCAAAACAAAGAAAAACATTTAAGTTCCTTTTAAAATTCATAGTGGTGAGGTAAATGACGATCATCTGACATAAAGGGTTCTCTCCAATATATTCAGATTCTGCTGCTTTAACTCCTATTAAGTAATACCTTATTCAGTAACAGTTCTACAGATATGGAGGGGACAGCTCACAGAACAGGATATTATGTTCCCTGAGCAAAGCTGACAATACATCCTTGAGATACCAAATGTGACAGAATTCACTGAGGTACCTGTTAAGGGAGACACAAGTTTATAGCCTGCTGCACACATACTATTGTGTAGCAGGAGATTAACACTCCATATAAAATCACTACCAGCCATTCAGGTTAAAATAAATATAAGGTTGTGGAGATGAGTGCAGACTTGTTTCTTCAATGCGAAAATATTACCTCACTGCTTATAATTAGCAAGGTAGGGGAATATTTGGTTAATCTGGCACACATCTCTGTTTTTTTATTTTATTTTATTTTTTTTTTAAACAAATACCATTTGAGCTTTAAAATATATGTTTAATTTGTTTGCTTTATGTTGTGTATTATCTTAAGATCATGTAAAAAAGGCAACATGAAGTTGAAAATGTTCAAATCTCAAATGGAGAAATCATTAGAAATGAATGGGCTTTGTGAAGCAAAACCATTACCATGACATCCTGCAGGATACAAAAAACAGACTAATAGTAATTACAGTTCTGCAGGAAAAATCAATAAGTGTTTCTCATGACTTTCTGATCAAGACTGTAGCATGATATTAGCAACCCGTGAAACAATGGGGTACTCATTTAATCTTACTTAGAAGTATATAACAGTTATCAACTCAATCGTATTCTCTGTGCTTGCACAACTCTTTGGTCTCCTGCTGTGAATGTATCTGTGATGGAATCTGGGAGGAAGAATGTTGTTGTCATGCTAACTTGGACTATATGTTGAAGAGGAAAGGGAATGAAGTGGTGATGCACTTAAGCATTCAGAAGTAAAAAGAAAATATTAAATTTAAAGTTCCAGATGTATTTGTTACACTGCAGGATTTAATCCTTCTCTCCTGTTGTTGTATAAATGAATAACTCCCTTGACTTCATCAGAACAACACAACATGAATCTGTTACAGAATGAGAGTCAAGTATAAAGGGTAGACTAGATCTTGTTTTGCATTCTTGTTATTAATTAAAAAAATAAATAAGATTTTAATCACTGTTTTGTGGCTGAATTGTGGCTGTTCAGAACTGCTTTTCAGCTCCCAAAATGTTAATGCCCTAGGGACTTCACAGTTGCATATCAGATTGCAATTTTGTGCTTAACAATTCTCTTTGGGATTTATATGTCTTCACTTTACCCATAGAACTACTTTGTTATGGGAAACTGAGTTGCTTTCCAAAATGGACAGATAAAGAAGCACATTATAAAATTCAAATCCCTTTTAGGAATATTGTCCTGTGACTTATTTATAGTTCTATCATTTCATATCTGGCATGGCAATATAGAATATCATTTACTTATATTTCAGCCATCCCATTTACTAAATAAGTATATATTGCAAGCATTCATTAAACTACAAATATATGGTAACAATTCTAATTCTTCAAAGCACTGATTCACCTCAGCAGTCATGAGAAAGCTCATCTTGAATCATATGCTTAAACTGATATCTTCTGGATAAGACACTTAAAGTGGGAATTAACTTTAAGGAACTGCATATTTGTTTAGTTCAGTCAGGCCCTTTTTCTTCCTTGAGTCTTCCTCACACAAACACACTATGCCCAAATAAACTGCTTGGAAAATTTCAGGCAAGTGTTCCTTTGTGTCAAAACGAGGAAAACTTCAGTTCACAGGTCAGTTTGAGGAAAATTGTGATATGAAAAAGAAAATCCAATTGCTAACTGCTATAAATACTAGAAATTACAGTCAGGGAGTAAAACTCATTAGGGATTATTTAAGTTTCAATGCAATGAAAACACTGCAAGCTGCCATAAATTAAATGAGTTCGTTGCTTGTCGAGCCACCCTTACTTCAGATAAGTTCTGAAGCAACCAACAATTTTCGACACTGGTAAAAACTGTAAAAATGAGAAATCATGTATCAAAAGTTCAACTATTTCAACTATTAAAATAAAATAATATTGATGTTTTTAACATATCCACTGAAAACAACACCTTAAAGAAAAGATGCGCCAATTTAGACAAAGTTAAATGTGTTTAATTTCACTCATGTGCTTAACTGTTTCATGATATATCAAATGTTTTCTAAGACATGGCCTAAGTAAGGAACACCAGGTTTACCTATACTACTCTCATATGATTAGCTCTGAGTACAGCTTATTTCAGTCATTAAGATCTAACAAAAAGAGTATTTATATATGAGCTTAAGAAAAAGTATATCTGACAACCTTACTGGTGGAAAACCTGAAATTAAATACAGCTTTATCTTTTCAACCTACTGCATGACCCCATTACAAGAATAAATTAGAATAAACTATTGGCCAAAGTTTGCTTGCTGATGGCACTGTTAGTAATTTGCTTAGCTACAAATGCCTTCAAAATCACAGATTCTTCAAATAAGATACTCAGCATCACTAAATAAAATAGGCTTATTGCTTAGTGTCCCATTAAATTTTATATGTACCATAAAATAGATCTACTATGGATAGGAATGTTAATTTAATTATGCAATTGCCATTCAACTTTATATCTGGAAATAGATATCTACCAACTTTCACAAGTATTATTTTCATATCTGCTAAGTATCTGCACCTCCTACTGACTTCATCAGAAATTGTGGGTGCCCACCACATCTGCAGGATTAAATTGTAAGAACCTGAGTAGATTGGAAACATCCACCTCACAGTTCAAAAATTGTAATATGGCATTATGCTAAAACATATTGATCTCCAGACCCAGAAATTTGTGAAGGTACCACATCATTATGGTCATAACTATCTGCATCCTCACACGTAGCCTGGCTTTGTACTACAATATACACACCAAACAAGCCATTGTGTTAATTACAATGCAATTCTAAGGTTGTAGATTTACTGGCCAGAAGGGACCATACTAATTTAATAATCTGACAACTTGTGTAATACAGACAATACATTTACCCAGAATATTCTGCATCAGACTCAAATTTCTTGTATGAGTTCAAGAGTAGCTTCTGGGAGGATGTTTAATAAAACTGATGTAAATAACTGCTAATTGTACCATTGTGTGTCATGACACTTCTAAACACATTCTGACTTGCATTCATGTCCACACCAATATTGTTGGACCCATGGACCAGTCATTACACTGTCTCTGCTAACCTATTACATATTGCTTTATTTACTTACAAACATCATTTAATTATTCCATGTATGATGCACAACCCAGTGCTAATGGCATTCTAGGATACACTGGTCTGATTACCTCCTCTATGTATTCAAGTTTCTCTTTGCAATTCAGTGAGGATTCATTTGCAAAAAAAACCAATATTCCTACCTTTCAGCTTTCCAGAGATTTGCTTTACACGTTTCAGGTGGATACACAGTCATCGTTAAATAGCAATTTAATACCCCCCCTTCTCGTAAATCTATTCTGCCTATTTTATAAACCAATCAATTCACCATGCAAAAATTGGTAGATACTAAATTTTCCATGTAATCAAATTTACATAATAAATGTTCTTGCTTTAAGCTTGTGTGCCTACTTCGCACACAAATAGAATAACATAGATTACTGGATCAGCTTTACCTGTGAAAAACAAATAAACTAAATGTTCTATATATATAAACCAATGCTTACACTGTAACAAATACTGTTAATAAAGTAATCTCTTGCCTAATTTACACTACTCACCACTTTCTGGCCTCACAATGAGGAAAAAAAGAAGGGGTGGGGTGGGGGGGGATTGGGATTAAAATTCTTTCATCAAAGCCAAAATCATTCTGAAGAGGAATCACTCAAAATTCAGTGATTGTATTCCTAAGGACCAAGTAATATAGGTTCACTGAATACTGAAAATCTGACAGTTCATTTATTACTCAAAATTCAAAAATGTGTTTATGCAGTGGGAGGGTGAGCAATTTACAAAGGCAACAGGACTTGTCTCCCTAAATCCTGTATATGTTTTCTCTCTACCTATCATTAAAATTCTCTTTGAGTTGAAGCTACTGTGCTGCACTGCACTAAGGTTTTCAGCCACAGTTACAAACTTTTTCATCATACCATTCTACTTCCTATATCAATGTGTAAACTTCTGGATTTGGGAGTATTTTCCAGCTCCTGAGTCTTGCTATGGATGACTCTTATCTCCCTTCTGGGTCCAAAATTCTGGGATACAGCATTTCCCTTTATCTTGCCAAAATTCTGGGATACAACATTTCCCTTTATCTTGCCAAACTTCTGTTCTCAATAGGAATGAAACTCATACGTGTGAGTTGGGAAAAACCACCAACAAATATGATAAACTCTGTTTGTCTCCCAATGCATATGTAGTCATTCATTGAGTAGAAGAGTTATTAGCCATGTAAGTCCAGTTGGTTCAAGTAGTTCATAGGACAGTACAGGTTGGAAGAGACCTCACGAGGTCTCTAGCTCAACTTGTTGCTCAGAGCAGGATAAGCTGCAAGGACAGCTGGATTACTCAGGACTTCAGTCAATCAAGTCTTGAAAATCAGAGAATGGAGTCTGGCTTCTTGGGAACGTCCTCATCATGAAAAAGTTTCTACTTGTATCTGTTCATCCTTTTGTTGTTTCAGTTAATGCCTGGTGTCTCTTGCTCTCCAGCCATTCTCACTATGCATATTGGCAGCTCTCCTCAATTTGATGACATCTGCAAACTTGACAGGAGTAGACTCCATCCAATTTATCACTAATCAGGTGATTTTGTAGGTGTTGTGTGAAAGAATGAGACAGAAGTGTAACAAGTCCATCTTTTCCATTCTTTCTGTTCAGTAGTCACAAGTATAAAATGCTATCCAATGCCATAGGCAATAATGATATTCACAGCTGGCAGTACAATGTTTCAAGGACTGAATGCACAGGTGCCTGCAAGGTAGGCTATTGGAGTTTATCTTCTTTTTAAATACCATGATTGTTTTGTAGGAACTTCATTGAAATTTGAACCTAGTCAACCCTGAAACATAGTACCTAGGCACAACAGGATTTTAACACTTTTCCTTAGCTGGGGTCAACACATAATCGTATACAACTGTGATGAGAAAACCATTCTTATTGAAAAGTTTGAGTTGCTGTACAGCAATAAGAGTACCAATCCCTTAAAACATATTCGAATATACAGCTTTCTAGTCTTTGCTCATAATACATGGTCACGTATAACAGCTGAAAACCTCACCCTCAGAGGTTAAAAGATTTTTCTGTAAGTGGGATTAATATTTTGCCTGATGAATAAGAAGGTTCATTTCAGCGATGTAGACAAAATCCACTTAGAGCATTACATTACTAAAGAAGTTTTTAATCTAGGGTTGGCATACCCCTTGCTCATCTTCTTTGCCTTTCAGAGACTTACGATACATGGGAAGCAGTTTGATGTTATTTTGAGAAAAGTATTCATCATGGCTTCTTTGTATCTGGTACCCAAATAATCAAGATTATTTGTTAGTTTATGCATCATTAACTTTGCATATACATTCAACTGATTGAGCCATATCACTCGTACTCTCTTCCTTAAGCCAAGCGTCACGCCTGTCCTGGATTTTGTTCAGAGTTAAATGAAGAGTCCCATGCTTACTTTCCAAAACAGGAAGATAATGCCAACGGTGGTACCATTGTTCTGCCTTGATTTGGGTATCTTATTAATGGCATTAAAGAATAAATTGCTTCTTGTGTGGGTGTGACCAGATAGAGAAATGTAAATCTCACTCTTTGTTTTAATTCCGAAGTAATTTATGTATACATCCAAAATTCTTGATTACTCTTGGTAATTATTATTATTCCCACTAGGACAGGCTGTGGCAAATAAGTATTCTAGAGATATCTAGTCATAAACATCTACTAGCTGATCAACATACACTTAATAACATCACCCTTGCACACAGAATTATTGACCGAACCCACAAGGATGAAAATGTTATCATCAGATTTAAAAGCATGCAGAGAATATGACGCATCTTTTGTAAACTTATTGTAAATATCTGGCATGTGACAGAAGTTTTAGTGTTTTCAGGTCTAGTGGTACCTCAGGAGAAACATGTATGTGGAAATGGTTCATACAAGAAAACTTAGGACCTTGAGAGATCTGATAGCTGAAAGAATACTTATCCCCTACTAGATCAACTTCTGCAGTCCCCAAAGAAGAAGGTAGGGAAAAAAGAATAAAGTTCACAATCTGTCATTTACAAAACATTTCAGTACTTCAGACATATTGCTTACACTTGAGTATTACTATAAGCAACTCATATTACAGGAGCAGCTGGAGGTTAACCAAGTAGGAGTTGCATTGTGCTAGACCCCATAAAGCAGAGTTCAGCACTGTCTGTTGTACTAAAAGACAGGATGCAACTGGTACATGCAACCTGCAGGCACAACAAATGAGAAAGTAAACAGGGGTTTTCAGTACAGAAGTTTATGGTGAAAAATTATGAATGGATCAGTAGCTTAAACTAAGAGGAAATGAAAAGCAACAACAGTTAATGGCATTTTGTTTGTTTGTTCGTTTCATAATTCATACTTGGTAAGGAAAATATATTTAGACAATTATTCTTTATCATATCAAGTTAAAAATCAAGAGGTAAAGGTATTTGCAGAATGTTATAACTCTCCATCTCTAAAATGAGAATGACAGTAACATTGCTATACCTATACGCTGGAATAAATATTCACATTGCACTTTACAAAATACAGTTAGAATTTCTTTGCAATATTTTTCAAAAACTTCAAGTCAATTAAGCTATAAGAAATCTATCAGTCTAAATTATAATTCAGATAGAATGTCCACTGATTGACATCAATGCAAAGATTAAATTGGCTTCAGTAATAGCAGAACCATGTAGAGCAAACTTGATGTCAAATATTCTGTAGGTTGGAATATCATACACTGCGTGTTTTAGAAAATTGCTGTTGCATTTTTTTTTTCTTGTTGATGTTGCAGGATCAACAATCAGTTTTTTTTTTTTTTTCCCTTCATACTAACCTTCCTATTACAACAGATAGTCTGAATGTTTTTTTGAGCATACCTGAATTATCAGTACTGAGATAAATAAAAACTTTTTAATTTAATTTTAAACCTAAAATTGCTATTCCTTTTTGGACCGGATCACAGACAACAACCACTCTTACCAATTCTGTATTTTCAATGCTGTCCTGACTTAATGTAAAACATGTTGAGATTTTGAAAGATGGAAGACAGAAGTACTGATATGTGCATATATTTGTACTGTTAAAATTTGACAATATTTTGGATAGAACATAGCTTGGATATCTTTTACCAAATTTTCCCACTTTTATGCCTAATTAGGGGGTTTATGGCAATGGACCAAAATACTGAAGTTATACATTTTGGGACTTACACATTTTTTTTTACAAGAAGTTTCCAAATTCCTTTTGTAGAAAGGAAAGAGTCCTTAAATTGAAATCTGTCTATCCATACTGCTGTACTGTAGATGTTATTTCTGCAGTGTAGAAGAAGGTCATTACTAAAATTAGAAAGTGAACCCAGTATCCCACTATTTTATCTTCACTTAGAGAAACAGGTTTTACTGGATAGGAATTTCAGAGAGATAAAAGACCTTAATAGCTGCAGCTCTATCTTTTCCTATGTAAAGCATGATTACAGTGTACCAACATTAAGGATATTAGCTTAGAAAGTATTTTGAATATGTTGATTATAAAAAGGAACTATTAAAATACGTCCTATTTCTATTTTAACTAGATTGTTATTTCACAACTTGCTCTGAACAGGAACAGCATATTAGCAACCCTACATCCAGAGAAAAGCATATCAGTAATTGAATCTTAATACATCTTAGTTCTCTTTTTCAGAAACGGACCAATTGGTTATTTGAGCTATCAGAAGAACTGAATTGTGTTGGCTCATATATACCAGCAATAGTACCAAGGATTGCTTAGTCCCCTTCACTATTATCTGTGACAAAATAAATACATAAATACATAGATAGAAAGATATCAATGTAGATGGGTTAAAGGATGTTTTGAATGACACATCTCATGTAGATTTACATGCCTGTGATACAGATGATTAAATGTGAGCAAGTCATTAACTCTCTCATTCTAAGCAGAAAGGGACTGGTAATTTGCAGATATTCGTAGATATCTGCTGTATGATTAATCTTTATTTGGTGATGTCTGAGGGTACTATGACTTTTTCATCCTATTTGGGTGTAAAATATAATGGAAAGTTTTGCAAATAAATAAAATCTAGACTTATTCACTGAACATCAACTCAAAAGGTGACTAGGAGTTCCCTGTAACATACCGAGGAATAATAAATACTATTACAGCAACGGAAAAATTCTCACACTATGTCAGGAAACCCAGAGCTTCAGAATACAGAGAAGCCTTTAAATTTATGTAATATAATTTTTAGTTTTATGTTGTCTGTGTACTTTTTGCTTCTGTGGCCATCATCTGCCTCGCTAAAACACATGTCCCATTAAAATTGAAAAGCTGAAAGGAGACAACCTAAGAATAATCATTACAAGGTTTTTGTTATTTATTTCTCCAAATATTATCCTGTGAAAGTAAAATTCATTTTAGTGTAGGAACTCTATGTTAATATAAAGATTAACAATAACTTCATTGAGTCTTGATCCTGCTGCATCAGACACGACCTTCATCTATCACAGCACTTAAATATGTGCTTAATTTTAAGTAAGCAAATAATATCCTTGAGTTTAGAGACACTGTTTAAACTCTTAAACAAGTTCGCATATCCTTTGTAGATTTGGACTTACACATTCAGAACACAGAATCTAAAGGATAAAACTGAGCAAAACCTTGTTAGTTTTCAATAAACTTAACCTTTGCTCTATCAGCTGCTGGTCTAGGTAATGGAATGATCGATAACTATTTAAAGTTTTAGCCAGGTTAATCATTACATAGAAACAAGTTGCAGATTAAGTGAAATGCCTGCCTGAGGTATATGTCTGCACTTTTCACACAGATAGAGATAAACCTTCAACTGTGACATTTAAATTAGTGAACTTAAGTTGAGAATAAACAGTTCTGTAAGTGGAAAGCTCTTCTAACACCCCTCCTCAAATACAACAGCAGTAAAGCTTATCTTATAAGCTTATTATACAGGCACTTTATTTTTTTCCACTTTACACCACTAGTAACAGGTTCTCCTTATGTAAATGGCCACTTAAAATTTCTTCTAAATTCCATTCAATAGCTTTCTATTTTCATTGTGGTGTCAGAATTTCTTCTATTTTCTTTCTCATGTCCATCCTTAAGAATGAAACTTACTGACTATTAACTTATTATATATTTTTAATTTCTGTGTTCTGTCCCACTTAGACCTCTTTATTATACAATAATGTGATTTCCTAGTTATTGCTGTCTTACCTTGTTTATGATTCTTTTACATTTTTTTTTTGGAAGAGAGAAAATAACACGTCAACTAAAATCTATGGCATCATATTGAGAATATCTGTATGACATATTACTGTCCTCTATAGAATTCACAGCAAGACAGACAAAGAAATCTTAGGAAAAAAATATTATGAACAAAATTATGTTAGTTAATGTCACAACATGAATCTTCTCTAAGGAGAATATTTCATTCAGAACAATCTTCAGTTTATTCTATAGTGCCAGCCTTCTCCAAGATCTTGCAGTTGGGTATGCATTACTTTTATTTTCTGTTTATATGTTATGACAGTAGAGGTAACAAGTAAAACAGAAAAACAGAAACAAAGGCAAAACTTCGATCTCAGGCCTTTTAAGACAGCATGCACATTTACTGTTCGGCCTGCCCTGCATTCTTCGGGTAAATACTAAAATGGATGAGACACTAATTTATGGAATCAAGTGTTTAAAAGTTCTTCATCTTTTGGACACTATCAAAATGTAAATAGCAAGTAGTCATCCTTGAGTGAAAATCTGTTCAGGGATGAAATCCTTTCATATGCATGGCTATATTCTCTGAAAACTCTTGGAGAAAAAGGTGGTCAGACCAACTTTAAAAGAGTTGGGATGAGCGATAGCAGATTCAGGAAGAGAAGTGAAAAATAAAAATTGACACTTTCAGGGACACTACAATTATTTTATTCATGAAACATCTGGAAGTGTGTGCAGCATCAAGATCAAGATATCTTATTTGAGAGATCAGTTTTGGCTCTCCATGTGTCACACTAACAAAAACGTTGTAGCATAACAGCAAAGGAAGAAGGTCAGTTGCAAAGTTTGAGATAGAATTATTTGCTTCCTCCTCTAGGATTACCTACGCTTGGCTGTGATTTTAATGGCTTAGTCTATATAGGTGAGAGCAAAGTAAATCCTTTTAAAACAATGTAGTGGTGAAACTTCAAGAAGTATACACACAGTATTTGTCTTCATCATTTTTTACTTTCAACTGTAAATAAACCTAGAAAATCTATAGGCCTTGGGTAGGCAAGTCAGCTTTGCTGAAAAATCTCTTATTAGATCAATAGAGTTTTCCTGGTGACTTCAAGAGGAACAGACCTCTAATGGATTTTAACTTTTTTTTTGTTTGTTTTGTTTTTGTTTTTCTGATATAGTTTGCAGAATGCAAATGCTTTCCCTTAATTCTGAAATAATTTTTGAGTTTGTGGCATTTGACATTTTCTAATTTTAGCAAGAAAGCCCGTCTGCCTTTCCTGTATAAAATAAAAAATTAGAAGTCATTCTTCTCTGATGTTATTAACAGTTTCTATACCAAAACAGTGTAAGAACACTATCCTTTTTAAAAAAGCAGCATTTTTGTATGCACCTTGAAAATAAGAGTTTCAGATTCAAATATCCAGATTGTTTGATCTGAAGAAGACACGGAACCAAAAGTTCATGTCTGAAATTTACTGTAATTGTGTCAAAAAGAAAATGATATGAACTTTCTCTAAACTTTTCTTATGGGAACAGAAATTTCATTGAACAAATACTGATTAGAAGATCTTCCCAGTGAATTCAATTATTTAAAAAGAGTGGAGCAACTTCAATAATAGAAATTCCACGAACCAGAATATCCTGTAATTTAGTAATTTGGCCACTCTCTTACAAAATGATGTTCATTTCTCTCAGGCAAATGTTCTAGCACAGATAGGATTTGAACTTTGCTCACCTATTTACAAAATAAAATTTCTACATGTCCATTGAAAAATACTGATGAGAGTTCAAGTAAGATCATAGTTCAGGAATCTTCCATTTGAGTCTTATACCTGGTGCTATTATTGTAGCTAGAAGCATAAACTAGTCAAGTGGCCTCACTTTTTCAAGTCTCAGTTTCTTAGTTCACAAATCTGCGATAATCATGAGACACCACTGCAGAGGCGATATCACTGCATTTCATTCTACCACTCTAGTTCATTGATTTTTTAATATTTTTTTTAACCTATCGTATTTCTGCTGAGTGTATCAAACCCAGTACGCTATTTGTGGGCTTTCTACACTTTAACTGTTGTCATGTAAACTAGGCTAATCTGTCATCCCTCTGTGTAATGATCATTTATTTCCCTTACAAAATATCAGATCCTTGAAATTAAGAAAAACAAAAGACCGAGGCAGATAAAGCCCTCCTCCTGCCAACCCTTCCAGTTTAATCTTTTACTTAAACTTTGCATTCTATTTATTTATTTAGTATTGTCCAGGAGGAACCCCCAGGCACAAAAGCATGAGTGATGTACATTCAAGAAGCACAGATTCCTCATGTTTTGTTCCACTGGTTCATTTGCCGTCGTGTCACATACTCTCATCCAGATGGTTATAGGCATTCTGCCATGGTTTTCTTCTTCTTCAAGGCCTTGATAACTGAAAGAGTAAAAAATGCTTTAAGAGCCACGGGATTAGGATGCCTGCACTTCCCCCAAAAGACCAAAACCATTGGTTTGCTATCTGAACTCCTCTTCATGACACTTATAGCAAACACCGGATTAAAATTCTATACGCTGATAGTGACTCAGAAATATAATAAAAATACATCTTAAATTACTTTGTCTTAATTAGATATGTGATATTCACTGTCATTAACATATATATTTTATATAGCATTGTCCTGGTTACAGAGCTGTTACAGAGTTAATTTTCATAATAACTGGTAAGGTGCTGTGTTTTAGATTTAGGAAGAAAATAATGTTGATAACACACTGATGTTAAAACTCAACCTATGAGTTTTACTTTTTTTTTTTTTTTCCACTTCCATTTCTCTTCCCCATCCAACTGTGGGGGGAGTGAGTGAATGGCTGTGTGGTGCTTAAGTGCCTGCCGGGTTAAACCACAACAACCACATGTACAGAACTACAGTTCTTCCTTATCCAAATCTTTCTTGGCCATGGTGTATGAAGTGGCATAGTCCAGGGCTATTCCCAATATGCGGCTTTATGATTCTATGATTCTATGAATGTGGCCTCCCCATTATGGATCCTAAGTGTGTATGGTAGTATGAAAGACCATTTTGTGCCTAGTTGCCTTGGTGCAAGAGAACCATTGTCTTATTTTAATAGAGTAGCATAGACATAACCTCATCGTCTCATTAATTTCGGTAGGAATCTATGTAAATGTTTCATCAATAGATAATTTTTGCAGAACCAGAGCCTAAACTTTTCAAATATTTTCAGAAACTGTTCTTAACAAATTGTATAATTAATTCTTGTTACTACTCTTTAAATGCAGTATTTAATGAGCAGTATATAATTAGGTACATTTGTATATGAAGCAAGTTATTTTAAATAATTTATTCTGTGGAGGAAAGAAGACTGCACTAAATAATATATCTAGTGCAAAAAATGTTTACTCAGCCCTCGTGATAACCATTTCTCGTGCTTCAATACTTTATCCACACGCCAATACTGCTATGAACTGGAAGTGGTCCCATCACAGGTAATTAGATGGCCACTGACTCAGCTGAGTTTCTTTATCAGACTTCATTGGCATTTTGCAGCAATTTGTCTATCTCACAGCTGTAAAGGCAATGGTTTATACTCAGCATGTGCTGAGTTTAAGAACAAGTTATCAGTAAATTAGTCAAACTTAGTGTGAAGGTCAACAGCTTACTGTTACTTTTTCAATAGCTCTTATTTGTTCATCTCCTGCAATAGTTCTACCAAGTGTGCTACAGCTTCAATGCCTACAACTGTGCAGTGCAATACCAAACTGATATTTGTCATAAAGGTCTTATAACAGTTTGTGTGTCTGACCTAACTTGTCCAGGAAAAAAAAAAAAAAAAAGAGAGAGAGAATTGATTAAAAATAAATTAATTAATCATGCAGTGAGCATCAGTTCTGTATTAGCCAAATAAATAAATAAATAAATAAATAAATCACTTATAATACCATTACTAGCACAACATAAGCATTCTTCAAGAGATTACTGTTTAATTTAACCGCTGGTTCCTTCAGGTTTTCATAGAACCTGGTCATATGAATGATGTTTTAAAATTGCTTCAGTGGCTCAGTATGAATGTTGATCTGAAACCTGAAGATTATCAGAAGGAAGGGAAAAATTTATTTCATAGGACCTCTCAATGAACTAGAATCTCAGGTGGTTTCTATGGTTATTTATCCTTTGTGTGAGCACACCAAAAATACTTTATAGCACATTTTGTTTTCATCTACTGTAAATCGATGTATTTTTACCTTTTTTTTTTTTTTTTTAACCAAACATATCCATATGGTTTATGCTCCATTTCTGTTTCTGGAGATGAAATGACACATTTGTCTGTACTCAGATGCAAATATTATCTAAATTACTAATTAATACTGAAGCTTCTAGTGTGGTATTGGGAACATCCCTGACCAATTCATGTTATTTTACCAATCAGCATGACAGAAACTACATGTATTCCCAAGACATGTTTATGATTTTGGTAGGTGTCTCCATCATCTAGTCATCTTGTAGGTTTTCTGTTTTTAAGCTACTTTTTGTTACTTATTAATATCTCTTTGTAGAGCCTTTATGGACTGTCTCTTCACCTCACAGCCCACAGTCTACTCAGTGACTTCTCTGTCCCAATAAAACAAGTGCAAGGGATGGTGGCTGCACAATTTCCCACTTGAAAAGTCACCACTCTTGTGTCTATGAGAACTTTCAGACCAGATGCCCACCCTCAGGTCTTCAGCACTTCATGTTTTGTTTATTAAAATATGAACTCTTAAAACTTCTAAGTGTCTGTGATCATGCTAGGAAATAGTTGCTTCACAGAACTGTTGTTTTTGTCTGCACAGTTCAACAGATTTACAAAGCTGATGTAAATCTGCTGGTGCTTTGATGATAAAGCTGGTGTTTTGATGACTCTTGCCAACATGAGTGAAGTTTAAACCTCTCCTAACTTCTTTCTCTTATAGCAGAGTCAATAAAATGCGAATGTCTTGGGTTCTGAACTCTGATGGTTAAGGTGCAAATTTCCATTGCCCTTTTCTGAGGACGTTACTAATACAGAAACCTGAGAACAACATAAAATGCTGAGAGTAGATACATCACAACTCTAAATTCTGCAATATTTGTATGTCAGGGTGTTTAGATTTACAGTTGAGTCTCTAGAAATAAAGCAGAATAGAGTTTTGTTTAGAGAATGTCTTTTTAAGAATACGTGTGTAAAACCAAAGAAATCCAGTGAAATGGTTTTCATTTACAACAATCCAAAATATTGTCACTTCACAAGAAATACAATAGAAAACTGATTTAACTAATAATTATATCCTGCCAGGGACAGAATACTTTTAGGAACTAAACTTTTTAGTTTACTGCATACTTTTCTAGGTATAATTATTGTTTTATTAATGCTGCTCAAAATGATTGGCTAAACATTTTGTGCTTTTGGCATTTATCTTTAATTTGTTATGCTAAAAGTAATTTTGTATCTTCTGCTATGTATGCATTATACTTTAGAGTTTCTGATGCTTTTAACATTGCTATTGTAGTTTATTACAAAGAATAAAGAATATAAAACACTTCCCAGAGTTGTATATAGTAATTAAAGTTTGTTCGGGAAGGTACAGACTTTCTGAGCATATCCACTGTGCAAGTGCACTGAGAAAATAGTGCAAGTGTCTCATTCTATCAGAAAACTATTTTTACAGAATTATTCTATTTTGTCCCCAATATCAGTATTAGAAAAGACAATGATGCAGCTCTTAGGAAAAAGTTTGATGCAAAATATTCCACTTCCCCGTAGAATTAATGTCATAACAAGAAATTTCCCATCACATTTTTGGCCAAGTTTCAAAATCAGTATGCCTTCCAGATAGTCTGCAAAACAGTGTAAACATAACATTTTGATCTGTTAAGAGTACTCACTATTGTCTAGACAGACAGTCCCAGGACCTAGTCTTCCTTCACATAGCTAAGGAAAAAAGAAGAAAAGTGAAAGAGTTGAAAATATAGGCTTGGCTGTTCTGAAAACAGAAATAATTTTTCCAATTACTTTGATAAGTCTTGGATTTCAAGTTGTAGAGGCTACAAGTCCAGTGTTTCAGAGACAGAAGATATTAATTCTATACTTTTGAATAGTAACATTGGATTTATTCAATGGTCTTTGGTCTATAAGTAACAGAAATACTTAGTAATATCAATACTATTAGCTAGCTACAACATTAAATAGATCAGTTTCTTATCCATTGACCGTCTTTCAGAAGAAACTATCAAAACTCACCTGATTCATGCCCCTACCTGCCCTCTGCTTGGTCTTCCTTCCCTCTTGTCTTTCCACGTTCCTGTCTTCTCTCCTTCCTTCCCTCCTTCTTTCCTTCTTTCCTTTCTTTCTTTCCTCTCTCCTTTTTTCCCTCCTTTCTCATCTAGCTTTGCTTTGCTTCACTTAATTTTCATTTTCAGTCAGATTAGAATGAGCAAAGAAAAATCTGCAGTTGTGTTTCATTATTATTGTTATTATCGTCATTATTATTATTAATGTACGTGGATAATTTTGTTCAAGGAATAGTAAGTATATCACAACTCTACTCCAGAGTCTGTATCATCTCATTTTATTCAACTGAACATACTGATGTCCCAGTTATGATGAAGACTGCAGTCAGGCCAGATAACACCTATACTGGAGTTATTCTGCTATTAAAATGTTTAAAAGAGAATAAATAGTGGCATAATTTTAAAGCATTTCATGCCAGAGTAATAACAAAGATAAGTATTTCCACTCTCCAGTTGGTTTGGAATTTTATTTCTATAATCCAATCATAATTTCATCTCTGATTCAAAATGGAACGGGCCAGATTTTTTGGTGGTGCAAACTGAGTTAGCTACTGTAAATATATGTTTTATTCAATTAAGATGTAAGACATCTTAAGAAATCAAACAATTAGGCAAAAGGAATAAAAATAAAGCAGTATTTTAGTGACATTTCTCCATTCGTTCATGTTTCATCTCTGCCAGTGTAGATTACTATGCAACAACATAGTTAACATATTGCATTTATAACCATATACTGAGTCTATTTCACAATCTGTTGCATACATTTAACAATATTTGGAAGCCATCCAAACTCTTATAAAAATTGATACATCTCTCATTAGCATTTTGAAGATGTCAGCCATTTTTATGCAGGGTAATAGAAAATAATCTGCCAAGGGTGTATGGCTGTGTGTCAGAACAAATATAATTAACATTGTGCCAGAAGAGCGTCCCCATGAGGGACTGAAGAAGTAGACCTTGTAGTCAATTACTGAAATTGGAAATGCTCTGTACGTCAGATTTGGGTGCATCGACAACTTGCACATAGAACTACCAGGAGCACAGTTTGTGAATGCTTGTGAAGAGATATATATTCACATCATTATCTGTGCCTTATTCATGTTTGTTAAATGCCACATTTCCAAAAGAAATTAACATGCTCTAGTACTTCTACGTAATAAACATATATTTAGCTAATAGTCATAGAAAGCAGGAAGAAACATTGCTGTTGTAGATGTTTAGCATTTTTGTTTATTAAAGGCCTAGGAGAGAGATAATGCACCTGAAAACAAACAAAAACAAAACAGGAAGGGAAGAGGAGAATGGTGTTATAAAAAAAAAAAAAAAAAAAAGTATTCCGGTATTTCACACAGTTATTTCAACCATTTCACACAGGGAAAGATAGCGCCAACACATTTCTTATATTTTTACTGTTATTCTTTTCTATCAACTACGTAGATTCTGCCTGATGACTAATGGCATTGAATATGAATTGATGAGATTCAAAATTGGTTCAAAATTTGTGCAGCAGAAAGTGTTTCAGTAAAGTCAGCTGTATTTGTTTGGAAATGACTAGTTTCAGACTTCTTTTCCTGAACACTTTTTCTACTAAAACTATCCACAATAGGAGTAGACAGGAGCCTGTCTGCTTATGACAATAAAAAGATCATAGAATCATAGAATCACTAGGGTTGGAAAAGATCTTCAAGATCATCTGGTCCAACCGTCACCCTACTACCAATGTCACTCACTAAACCATGTCCCTAAGCACCACGTCCAACCTTTCCTTGAACACCCCCAGGGACAGTGCTGCCACCACTTCCCTGAATAACCTGTTCCAATGCCTGACTACTCTAGCAGGATACAAGCTATGTGATGGCATTACAACAGTGTCAAGTGTGAATGAGTAAGTTCTGTTGGGAAGGAAGATTAGCAGTTCAAATTCGTTGACGGGATAACTAAAATTTCTCCAGTTTTAGTTACCTCAGAGTGGCCAGAGATAGTGGCTTAGATAGTATGTTTCTCCAAAATCACTTCATATAAGATAAGGATATAATCACTTCATATAAGATAAGGATAAGCTTACATGGGTTGTCTTCAGTACACAGTCAAGAGGATTTGCTTACATTATATAAAGCTTTAACCACTATGAAATTTCGACTTAACTGTTTTAAAGGAGCAACATACATTGTCTGCTGATTAGTATACTGTCCATCCATCACCTCAACCCTTGATTTGTGGCAGGACATATGGGTAGAGCTTCCAAACCAATCACTTGTCTGTCTGATAATCTGATATTTGGACATCACTCTTGTGAGTGATACATATGATTTTTTTATTTTTTTATTTTTATTTTTTATTTTTTTTAGGTTGCAGAAACCTGCTACATCAAGGAGAGGTTTTGACTCCAGATTATGCTGGAGGGTCCAAGAAAAATTAGTTACTTGGTACAGATCTAAACTATGAGCTTGTTAGATAAGGATGAGCTACTTTTATGGTTACAGAAGCAAAAACAATTCTTGTCATTCCTTTCTTGCTGCCCCCCTCTTCCTCCTCCTGTCTCCGTTGATAATCTCTCTTTTGTCTGAACTCAGTGCCAAGTTTCAGTCGCACCCAGACACAGTGAATGCAAAGAGATTGTGCCTTCTGGGTTTGCTGGTTTGTTGAAAAAGAAACATTGATCTGTGTGCTATGTGTGCAGCGCAGATTTTCATTCTAATTGCCCAGGCAACCTCATGTACACACTGAACAAGACAGGTGACAGCAGAGAGATCTGCATAACTTCACATAAGATGGATAACATACTTTGGACCTTTGGGCTTTTGAGCAATTGTCCAAGAATAGTCTGACCTATGTAGGATGAAGGGATTGGACTTCTTGTGCTATCTGATTCATTCATAATACAGTAGAAAGTACCCAATAATTGCTGTGTAAATATCATACACTGGGAGAGAAATGTTAAAAATATACAGAGAGCATAATGTATTTTTTGTAGCAGATTAAAAGTGCATGTAAACTGGATTGTGTCAGAAAAACAAGTCAAGGAAAGACAAAACTAATATGATTTTTTTTTTTTTTTAAATTCTGTAGGTGTTTTAATACTTTTGACAGCATTGTAAGGCAAAATGTTTCGTGTACCTTAAAAATAGTTCATCAAAGAAAGCAGTTTTTTAAACGTTGCCATCTTCCTTTATACATGTTTCACCTATCACAAGAAAAACCACCTGCTAGCAAAAGACTATTCAATTTTCAGGCTGGTTTCTCTCTGGGGGCATTTAGGTCCCAGTCTCCAAACATGTTGTGGTTCTCTTTGACCCTGTGTACTTGAATTCCTCTCTGGTGAAAAAGCAAGGTGAAAAGACTGAAGTCTGAGTAAAGAGCTTTCAGGCAGCCTATGAAACAGTTTTGAAAATGGTCTCAGATAAAACAGTTTAGACCATCTTCTGTTATGACTGAATAGGAGTATATCTACAGGTACCTACTTGTAATACAAAACACACATGACCAAAAAAACACTCTCCAGAATATTCAGGGATATGAACCGCTGGTACAAAGGTAACAATGAACAGTGTCTATAACTTCTGGTAATAAGAAATTTCAATCATTACAGAAATTAACATATAAATTAGGTTTACATCTGGGAACCTAAACTCCCTATCACACTCTTTTCCTTTTAATTCTTGTTTTTGTTATTGGTGCTGCCCTTTTCATCACTATCCAGGTTTATTTTATTTATTATTATTATTAATTTTTTATTTTTAAATCTGATGTTTTCAATGACAGTGAAATGCAATTTGAACAGTGTAACTGTTATGGATATGCATAGAGACAGTAAGACTAGTTTTTAAAATAACTTACTTGTTCATAAGTGATGAGTAGAATTTGGAAGAAGCTTAGGGATAGAACTGGAAAAAATTCTATCCAAATTCTGTTTTCAAAGAAACAAAAAGCTTTTTTTTTTTTTTAATGTATATATTTTTCAGAGGTTCTTGCAAAAGTGTTTATTTATTTACTATGATTCAGGGTTTAAGAAAAGTTAAGGCTTAAGAATCACTTTGAATTAAGAGATTTTAATTTATAAAATATCCATTTTTATATTAAATTTACTCATATTTAAGTTAAAAGAGACATTTTACTATGCCTTTATCTTCATATCAAAAGACGGGAAGTCTTTGAAGTCCTTACTCATCTTATTTCAGTTCCTATTCCATTTAAGACATTACTCTTGTAAATCACTCAGACTGGCTCTCTGTGCTTTAGTTCTCCAGCTGTAGGAGCAGTCCCACCCTTGAAGGATTATTTTGAGGATAACTGCATTAAAGACAGTGGGGCTTGAGATGCAAATAGTTACAACTGAGAGAAAGAATTCAAATGTTTTTCAGTAGAAATAGTTGACTATGCTATCAGTATGCAAACCAGGGTTTACATATACAAAATACTATATGCATACACATATATGTATATATGTTCATACACATATATTTTGAGATGGAAAGTAGATATTTAAATTAGGCAGACAAAATGTCTAGCATATAAATGTGTACTAATCTAAACGGCATTGGTTTATATTTTCCATCTAATTTTGATTTCACTTTTCCAAAACAAAGTATTTAAAACCTTAGCAAAACTGATAAAAGGCATTTTAGACAGATACAGTGTAAAGATCCTTGCAGGGTTATCAGCTTGTGAGAGCTCTGCCACCTGTAGCTTCCCAGCATTCCTTAGCTCTTTCCCACTGTTTAATTTTCCACTCTCCACTGGGCTGTTTTACATCCAGCTGTTAAGAGTTTGACCAGGTCCCATAACACAGGCCATGTCAAGGTTTCAACAGGAACATGATAATGGAAACGGTGTGCTGGCAAGGCAAGTTTTTGCAAAGTTTTAAAAGAGATTTAAAGCTGTGGTTTTACTGTGGTACAAGCTACATTGGGGTGAGGCACAATAGGGAAACTTGTACTTGAGTCTATGAAAGGGATGCCAGGCAGTAATTTCCATTGTAGCCAAGATCTTAGAAAGCATATTGTTGAAAGAGATTCCAGAAGCAGTTAGACATATCTTCAACTGTTTTAAAAGAGTAAACAGCAACAACAACAAAATTAAAACATTTTCTACTCATTCCATGCCCAAATGTTTCCTATATGGGCTGGGAGCTGGAAATGTTTACATATTTTAAGCTCAAAATGGAAAGGTTGTATCGATTGAAAATCCATCAACTCATTCTGTGTGAATTTGCTGATGTTGGAGATTCTTTCTGTTGAACTTTTTGTGGGGGAAGATTTACTACAAAAGAGTCCCAAGACTGTAATCTGTTCTGTATAGTGGGGTTTCCCTTCTGTAACCACACAGATAATCAGCTGTTGTTTTTGAATATTTCTTCAGATCAGCCTTCAGTAGTTGTGATCCGGTTTGCAAAAATTTTTTCTCCCTTGTAATCAAAATTTAGGCAGTTCATTTTATTTATTTTATTTTATTTTATTTTATTTTATTTTATTTTATTTTATTTTATTTTATTTTATTTTATTTTATTTTATTTTATTTTATTTTATTTTTTTCCCAGTGGTGATAAAAACTAGAAAGCCAAACAAAGGTAGAAACAACCCCAAAACAGGTAAAGCACCCTCTAGGAAAGAGAACGCTAAATTAGTTTCAGTGTTGAGATGGAAGTGGTAACAGTGTCTTTTATAAAGTTCCCATTACAAGATGCTGCATTCTGCCACCTATAATTTTGTCATGTTTTAAATAATTGAGCTGACATTTCAAAAGCTGTTTGCTTTTCTTAGGCAGAATTACATTATTTTTATGTATATTTTAATTTAAGTCAGAATGATTTGGATATTTCTGAGAATGAAGCTTGAGAAAAATATATTGCTTTGTTCATATTAAACAAGAAATCTTCCCTTTCAAGGAAAGTAAAAGTTATCTGAAGGAAAAAGAAAAGAGCCTTTATATCAGGGATGTGCCTTTTGCCATCCTAAGGAAAAGCATTGATTTGTCTGTTTTAAGTCTGTCTAGAGTTAACAGTTCAAAAGAGAAGAATCCAAAAAGCCATTAAATGCAACAGTTGCTTTTATCTACGCTCGGACTTGTTTGCTTACTACTTGCTAATTCAGTGTTTTTGCCAGTTTTTATAATCTTAGAGACCTTGGGGCTGGCAAATCTGCTGCCCAGAGCCTTCAGCACTATTTTATCTTAGAGAATGACCACGGACTAAGTCCATCACTTGGGGTATGGCTCTAACACACTCACACATAAACAGACACATGCTAATTCATGAATGCTTACCATGTATTGACACAACACCATGAAGGATCTCCAAGGCCAGTAATAAAACTTTATGAGTTTTTTGATGCTTTTTAAAATGTAATTATTGTCAGGATTAATGTACATTATATTGTACTGGCATCCTGATCTGGAGTTTTACATACCTTACATGTCTTATGGCAGAGGAATATTGTGTACTCCATAAATACGTCCACTTTTTCTCCCTTTTCTTTTACCTCTGCAATTTAGTAAGACTCTTCATCTTGTACCAGACTTTTAACCTTGTAAGTATATACTTTGGTGGATGGTACCTCTGCCTACTACACGTTCTGTAGAGACCACTTTGCCTAATTCTCTAGAAAACCTGTATATGATCATACCTATGTGAACACACTATCAGGAATAAATACTGAGCCTACAACCACAGTCAGTGAACATACCCATCCTGCTGTCTGAATAACCTTCTCCTGGCATTCTCTCTATCTCTTCCCTAGTCAGTATAAGGAGTAATGCGAGGCAAGAGAAAGAAGGAGGGTTAGGATTCTAATAAAGGAGAAATATGGGAAACAATAACGTTGGAGAGGAGGAGTAACAGGATTGAGAGTTGGAAAATGTAATATTGGGCTAATCAAGCATGAGACTGTGTGCCTGAGGGAAACAAAGCTGTGTGAACTTTGCTGTGGAGAAGGAGACTGGAGTCTGTTGTGTGGGCGATTGGGTCCATGAGCTAGTGAAGAGACAAAGTATAGACTAGTCTGACAGGAATAGTAACATGAATCCAGGAAGAATATGCTTTGCTTGAAAAAAATGACCACGGATATTAGATAGCTTTCTGAGGCAATGAGTAAAATTGGAACATAGTACAACAGACTTGGAGCAGGAAAATTTGAAAAGCCTAAGTAGAAATAATGGACTAATTATTGCAGGAAATGACTGTAAATACAGTCTATGAAAAGGAGATGGCAGGAACAGGAGAACAGAAGAGATTTTTGTTGTTATGTTTTATTAGTTTCAAAAGGCACAGAGAGATAGCAAACCAGCTATGTTGGAACTAAGACAAAGTAGGGAGGAGAATGGGAGGGAAAAGAGCCCGGGATGGTGAAATGGTAATAGGATGACTAAATAGGACAATGCAAAACAACTCAACATTGAGGTGAATAGACATACCTGTTAGAATCCAGGATAGATCACTAGATTTTTTAAATACTAAATTTCTTCTATCAACAATTTTCTTTTTCTGTCAGCTGATAGAAATGTTTAATGTGGGAAACATTTGCATTTATTTCATATGCACAGAGAATAAAAACCTGTGATTCCTATCACTTAGTTATTCTTTCAGCTCAAGACCCTGACCCCTTCTCAGGATGCATGGGGAGGTACTGTGATGCCCTGAGATGGATTGTCTCTTCTTTCAGATTGAAGCTGAAAGAAAGTCACATATGCATGCACAGAAGATGTACACAAATACATATAAGCAAATAAGGAAAAATAAGTGAAAGAACAAATAATTCAGAAGTTACAAAATTCCAGGGCAATGTTATTAGGGTAATATTGATTCATCATTATTATTAGGTGTGTGCATTATGGTACAGCCTTCAATGATGTGATCATTTCTTGATGTGTCATCAAGAATCCCGGCTCATTCAGCATATGAGAGGCATATTCAAAGGGTGAATCAGGTCTGAATTAAAAGAGGTTGTTTGAGACTAAAATGGAACATCAAAAGGAAAAGGGAGGATTTCCTTGTTGAGATCTTTGAATATGATTCTGAGTAATTTCATTCCTTCCCTCTCTCTTCATAAGGTATCTATGTGATGTTAAACAAGTCATGCAAACAAGATGTTTCTGAGGCCATCAGTAATTGCACGTCCTCATGTCGTAAATGCCCAGCATGAGAAAAAGATCTATTAGAAATGTACTGCTTTCAGAACTGTAACTGAACTTACTGGAACCTGAACTTGAAAAACGTGAAGAGTTCTATCAGCTTCTCAGGAAAATTAAGGAAATGTCCCAAGTGGGCATCCTAAAGCACCATGGATACTCTGACATTAAAACGTTTAATCTCTTCCCTCCTCCCTTCTCTCCCATTTGAAAATTGAAGGTTGCAATGCCCTTGATTAATAGAGGTGCTGCAGAGATTAATTTGGGAACTTTTGTGAAACAATCAAGATAATCTATAACATTGAATACCATAAGAAGTACTAATCATAAAAATAATATTCGCCTACATGTAGAATAGTGATTCTTGGAAGTAGATAAAACCTGGGACATCAGGCTTTTTCACTGATAGCTACATTTAACTAACCTAAAATACAATTTTAAACAAGTTCTCAAATAAATAACCATCTTCTGTCCTTTCCAGTGAGCAATAAAGGGCCTTTAAAAACAAGAGCACATAGTCATGTAATTAAAGTTAATGTCCTAATGTAAATATAGAAGAAGGTTGAATTCAAATTGCATAGTGAATGTTAAAGGTGTCGTTTTCTAAACTCTAAGCAATAGATGTTTTAGTATTAATAAAGTTCTAGCAGCATTGCATGTGCATTTAGGCATAGAAGAGGTATTTATAAACTACATGAGTGTGTATCTTATATATCCATAATACCTGTTTTTCCATTGGTCTTGTCATAACTCTTCTTCATTGCTTTTCTTTCTATCATTTTGCCAGTGAATTAGGGGAATTCAGAATTTAGCTGTGCTCTGAAAAATGAACCAGGTTCTCTCTTAATCTGAAATAAAGTATTTGAACCAGCAAGTCTCAGTATCTGTGAAATAAGGTAGAACAAGCTTATGAATCCACAACCGAAATAGAGTTTTCTAATGCGTGTTCAGTGTGTGGGATTCAGTAGTGTACACTTTTGAATTGTTTGTTTTTCCAGCCTCTACTCTTAAAGAGGGTACATTATATGTGGTGGCAACCACAAAGGCATGGCTGCTGCCAAGAAAGCATATTACTAAAGTTTGGTAACGTAGCCTAATTGTTTTCCCTCCGGTCAAGTTACCCAGAAATACTTGCTCTTCTACAGTTCTGCAGTAACAGTTAGTTAGATGAAATGACCTGCCTTCAGGAGAATTACAGACACTCTCTGAGTTTCCATTACAGGAAAAGGCTTCCTTCTTTGGGAAATTATGTATCCTCCTTGGGCTTTGTATTTTTACAAATGGAGATTTCTATCAGAAACAAACATTTTATGGTGAAAAATGTTCTTGCCTTGTCGACATGTACATAACATTCTGTGTGGGATAGCTGCAGGACATGAAATGACTTGAGAGTTAGTAAAGCAATAAACTGCAATGGAGAATAAACAAAAACAACTGGAGTGTGTAGGACTTGCATCTTCCTGATCCTTACCCCTGATGTACAGGGGAAGAATGAATGGACAAAGGCTACCAAGTGTTCCTGTACAAAGTAATTAGTTTCCTTCCATATCAGGAGACAATGATTCTAAAAATGGGAAACAATTGATCTTTAGAGGAACTGCTCCATATTCTCCCTTTAGAGTTGCACACAGTGTTTTTTGTGCTCCCTCAGGACTTGGTGCTGGAGCTTCAGTTCATTTAAGCATAGGACTTCATTTCATTTAAGCTTAGGGCTGTGCTTAAATGACACAATTTTGGGCCTTAAAAAATGTGAAGACATAGAACACTCAGAGGTAAGCAAAACAAATTTGCTTATCAGTCTCTGGTGGAAAGCTGGCGATTGTTTTCTTACTTATCTCTAAATAATGACTATTAAGCTAAATTTGATAGACGGGAAAATTCTGTTGTCTGAGAAAAAATAAAATAAAATTAGAAAGCCTGAGAATGAAATACAGTTTGTTATAATGAGTCTAATGAGTTGTAAATGACTGTTCTTCAGTTAGTAGTGTAATTTGGAAGGCCCGGTTTTGCTGATTCTATATATGGAAACTGATATATTGATTAACTCTGTTAAACTAATTGAAGAAAGCTAACAAAATAGAATCAAGGTTAAGGAATTCTACAAGGGAGAGATAATAAAAATAATTTAAATATTTTATGTCGATTTAAAAGAAGTTCAACTAAATCTTTTTGGTAGATAGTTTTTTTTTTGTTTGTTTGTTTTTAATCAGGATAAGTTGTACTTTAGCATAATTATTCTCACAATACAATAAAAATAAAACTGGTTAACAATCTGCTGTTGTCCTTCCCTAAAAGGTAAAATGAAGCATGAATTAAAATGAGTTTGGGATTACAAGGATTTTTTTATTTTATTTTATTTTATTTTATTTTATTTTATTTTATTTTATTTTATTTTATTTTATTTTATTTTATTTTATTTTATTTTATTATTTTATTTTATTTTATTTTTTTTGAGAAGGAATATGCAGCTTTACATGTCCTGTGAGTTGCACAGAAAAATGCTTATGGGGCTAGGACATAAGACCTATATCCACACTCAAGTGGAGGGGAGCTCCAGAAATTGTTCACAGGTAAGAGATGATACCACCTGTGCACAGCTTTTGTTGCTCTATTTTAAGGTGGTGCAGTGCCACCCCTCTTGGTTCTTTCAGACTTCCCCAAAACACCAGCACTCACCTCTGACGCATCATGTGGGTAAGCATGTGAGATGCATTTTGTCTGTCTTTGAGTTATATTCAGACTCCTGAGCTATTGCTTGGTATATAAAGTATATGAATGAGGTGGCAGAAGAGAACTACAATATGATGAAATCATAGGGAACTCGCACTTATAAAATGTGTGTTTCATGGCTCATGTTGAAGACATCGTACGTCCTCTTGATCCAATAATTTTCCTTACAAAGAACCTTGTAAAAACTCCTGAACCAGATAATATTTTCCATGAAGAAATGCATTATCTACAATAACTTCTTTTGTGAATTTTCAACTTTTTTTAGTGATTTTTTGGAATTTGGGTATGGCCATTTTTAATATATTATTAAAAAAAATAAAAAAAAAATACACTGAATTACCTTGATTTTCCTAATTATGTCACAGAATCACAGAATCACAGAATTGTAGGAGTTGGAAGGGACCTCAAAAGATCATTGGGTCCAACCCCCCTGCCAAAGCAGGTTCCTTAGAGCAGGCTGCCCACGTAGGTGTCCAGATGGGCCTTGAATATTTCCAGAAAAGGAGACTCCACAACCTCCCTGGGCAGCCTGTTCCAGTGCTCCGTCACCTTCACTGTGAAGAAGTTCTTTCGCATGTTGGTGCGGAACTTCCTGTGCTCCATTTTGTGGCCATTGCTCCTTGTCCTGTCCCCACAAACCACTGAAAAGAGGTTGGCCAAATCCCTCTGTCTCCCACACTTCAGGTATTTATAAACATCGATAAGATCAAATTTGACGATCAAATGTCTGTAGTCTAGAGCTGTTAGAACAAAGTTTCTAAACCACTGCAATCCAAAGATCTCACCATTATATTTAATGCAGCAAACAAACAAAATCCAGAGCAATATAAATATCATTATCTGAATTGACTAGGAATCTGGCACAATTTGCAGCTGGGCTATTTATTTTGCTATTGACAAAGAGCAGCCATTGGAAAATCTTGATCGGAATTTTGTTGCAACATTATTATCACTATGAAAGTTGTATTTTGTTTGAGATGTAGCCAGATTTTATTTATTTATTTATTTATTTTTGTCACCAGAACATTTATTTTAGCCTTTTACTTTTCTCTATTTGGAACACAAAGACTTTGGGATTATGGAAGCTTCATTTTATCATCAATTTGGTCCCACTGGTAAATTTATTTGCTGTAATTAATTTTCCTAAAAATTAAAAAAAAAGTCTCTGTAGTGTGGTTCCTGAAAGTGAGCTAAGGCCCTTTAATTAGGGAATAAATAAATAAATAAATGCTTATAGAGTACTGTTGAGGAGGAGAATCCAGAATGGCATTTGTCTTTTTCATTGGCCTGATAGTCAGAGTTCCAATTTGTCACTCAGTTTGTCAAGACCTATGGAAAATTCTAGACATATTTTTTTGAAGTTTGAGGTTATCATATATATATGTATATCACATGTACATATATCATATATCATATGTATATGTATATCATATATCATATGTATATGTACACACACACATTTATATATATATTCTGCCATAAAACACAGAATAAAGTAGAAACACTCTGGAATTATGTTGCAACTTCAAAATTGCATCATCTCTCTGAAATGAAAGAGGAATCCTGGAGCCTGTGTAAAATAAAATGTATAAAATTAGCTCAGAATTTTAGCAATTACTGAATGAATCCAAGTTTTCCTGGTAATCTATTCATTCAATCATTTAATATTTTTATAATAGAAATAATGTAACACAAGTCCCAAACCATGTGAAGTCACCAGTGAGTAGCACAGGAACATTCTGGGACTGTATAATAAAACATAGAAAGTACTGTTGAAAAAAACATACTTACATTATGCTTAGTGCTTCTGATAGCAGCCATTTCTCATTAGTAGATTACATTGGGCTGGATTCTCGATCCTTTTCATTATTTCTGTCAGAAAAAAAGACTTTATATTGACACATCCTAAATTCAAAATGATTTTTCTCTACTGTACTTAGGGGGCCTAGATTCTCTGTTATCTTGCATGGTGTTATTGTTTATATAATTTCAAAGTGTATATGAAAAGTAGAATGCTTTTGTACGTTATACCCATTTACCACATACACAAAGTAGAAAATTAAGTCTGCACATATATATGAAGACAACTTATTTCTGTTAATAATACAAAGATCACAGTTATCTTTTTGTAATACAAGATTGTTTTTTTCCACCATTATAAAGAATACTGTTCTTTGACTTTATTTTATTTAGGAAATCTATTAAACCCAATGACATTACAATTAGAAACATAATTACTTCATACCGTGAAAATAGCTTTATTTTGCAGTGTTTATTCCAGCTCTCATAATTATTTATTTATTTACTAATTCTGCATGAAAAAGAACATAATTGTCTTAATCTCCAGAGTACTATTCTGCACATTTCACAAGCCAAACTGGCCACATATTGAGCTACATCTGCTTTATGGCCTTTTAAAGGACATATATACATACAAACATTTTTGTGCAAATGATGTACTTCTAAGGACATAAAGTATAAAAAGATTTAGAAAAGAGTCTGAAGGCCCACTCATACCTACAAATCCAGTAATTATTAAAACAAGCAAACATAACAACAAACCTCTTGCAAAAAATATCTTGAGAAAATGGTTGAACACATTAGTAGGGACTGTTCTAGTGTAATTTTCATTCCAGGGTTCAGGTATTAACAGAATATTGAAATAATTTGTGCTTCACAGACCCTGAGGACTACGATCTTGCACTTGTATTTTAACTATAGCAGTGTAATACTTTTCTGTGCACCAAATACAGCAAGTCCAAGCTGATATTTTTTCAAGCTGTGTTCTGCAAGTTGTAATTCCCTTACATAGTATAGTACAGTTATTTAAACTGTGTTATTTAAACATTTTACAAGAGTTCTTTACCTTTTATTCCCTTTTATATGTTATGAAAGCCACTCTGACACATTCTAAAAAACTGACATTTGGGTAATAATGTCTTGTGTATTTGCTGTATGTGAACATAATATTCTGTTCTTTATTTAATAACTGCGTCACATGAGATCAATTTCACCATTAATTACTCTTAGAAATTTCCTCTCAAGCATGACCCAACCATTCCAAGTGCTTTTTTATTTTGTTCTGTTTCTGTATAAGACATCTTATTTCTGTTTTTCCTTTTAATCCATGCCACAGAGAGGTACTTTCCCATCATTACATAGCAGGCAATGAGTCCATAGCAACAACAGAGACAGGCATTCTGTTCCACAAGGAATGACCTGAAGGAATGAAATGCTAATGCAAAGATCATGAAAATGCAGATCAATGGGAGAGACCAGGAAACCAGTCCTGCCCTGTAACTGTGATGACTGCCACCAGAGAAAGAGAGAGGACAGCTAATCAGCAGGTCTGTCATTTTAAGAAGATTCACTCCAGAGTTTGTCAGCTGAGCAAATGAGAGCACAAAGGAGATCTGGAGTAGGCAGGGCAGATGGATGGCAGTACCACTGGTAGATGCTCCTGCTATTTTCACATCATGTATTGTACTTAGTCCTTCACCTTTCACTAGGGATGTGGCTGTTTTCTGTCCTTGCAAACCCTCATCTATGATATTTGATCATTGGGGTTCTTGCTATTAAGCCTGAGAAAGCATGGAAATCTCTATGAAAAACATAACACCATTACTCCTAGATGAACTTTTCTCAAGGACTTGAATAGTTATTATGTAACTTCACAGCAGAGACTGATTAAGAGTCATCCTATAGTATGTCTGTCATAGACCAGAGGGGTGCTATTGCAAGGGTGATTTTTTATATTTCTTGATAACTGAATTCTTAATTTTGTATTAGTTGTGAAGTCCAGTTTTCAGAAACCACTTCCAATATTAAAAAGTTGAAGTAGCAATTACTCAAGTTGCACATGCTACAGCTGTAAATATATATATATAAAAATCCTTAAATTTATTCTTAGATTATCAATTCTTCTTAACCTTAAAACAGAATTAATCAGTTCCCCTTAATCCCTATAAATGATTTTACTTTTAAATTGTTACTTCAATTTTTCAAGTCTTCATTTCACAGAGGAATAAGAATTAGCTCTGCAGACATAACAAATTAGTCATATTGATCCATCCAAGTGTACTAAATTATTAATAATTAGCCCCTCCCAGCTTTAAGCTCATAAAAAAAAACACTTTATGAAATCTCTGATACAACTATCTGGGTAATATGCACATTTTTTTTTCTTCCCCAAAACCATTGCATGGTTTAATCTTCTTCACTGTTTTATGTTACTTGGGATATACGTAGAGGAAAATATAAAAATAGATTTTGTCAGTTTTGCTTTCGTATTTTGGGAGGTGACCAGCATTCTTAAATGCACTAAAGTTTCAGCAAAGGGAAGAAGATAAAAAAGAAGAGAGAAAGTCAATATTCTTTAATGACATTCCAGATGTCTTAGTTTTCTGAGCCTTGTTTGCAGACAGCCATGTCAGCACTCCAAGTGAAATAAACTTTATTGGCCTGAAGTGCCAATAGCGAATGACTGTATTCCAATTGCTGATATGCATAATCTGGTGCCAGAGACTGCTTGGACAGAATGAATATTGTTGCTATAAATTACTCTTCAGAGTAGAGAAAAAAAATAAAAAAATTAAATACTTCTGCTCCATTCTCTGACAAGTGTCTGTGCTGAGGTTTATGCCTGTTGGTTTTGAATTTTGAATGAGTTGTGTTTTTTCTGTAAGGATACTGGAGCATTATTTAACAATGGTCTTTTGACATTATGTGGTGTGTTTCTCCCACATGAGTGCTATCTCTATACATTTCTTTTCCTATCATCAACACTCTACCCTTGGGGGGATCACAAGAAGGATTAAAGTGTTTATTCCTACAGTGAGAGTCATATTGTATTATCTTAATTCATAGCGAGTTGTCTTTTTCCTCTGTAAATGCCTCATTAGTTTAAAACATTACTCCAAAAGGACAAAACATTAATATCTTTGGGGCAACAGTAACGTAGTTTGGGGCAACATAGTGGGCAACAGTATATGTAGTCAATGAACATATGACAAAAGTACACCTGTAAAGCTTTTGGTGGTTTCATTTTTGTATAGTCTAAAACCATTAAAGTCTAGAACAGACCCAGTGGCTTTAGCACTTATTCGTGAAGTAAGGTGTTATTAGGAGATAAAAGGTAGTCTGAATTAGTTGCTGCTTTCTTTAGTAGAATCTGGACTTTAACCCAGAATTTATGCATGCTGTATATTCATAAGCATCACATGAGACTAACTCATGAATATGAAGTAAATTTTTTTTTTTACTTTCTATTTCATTCTTTTGTAAAAAATATTTGCTATTATATTTCCAGATTTTTTTTACCATTGTACTTTACTCATTCACTAAATTGCTTGTATAAGGAAGAAAAGGAAGAAGCATATGTTCATGTGTTAACAGTTAGAGCAAGTTAGAACATAGTCAAACATTGGAATGGGCTGCCCAGGGAAGTGGTGGAATCCCCACCCCTGGAGGTATTAAAGAGGCACGTGGATGTGGCACTAAGGGACATGGTTTAGTGATGGGACTCGTTAGGCCATACTGGTGGGTGGACTTCATGATCTTGAAGGTCTTTTGCAACCTAAGTCATTCTATGATTCTATATGACTGTGGTACATTTGGGGCTACAGTCATGTTTCAGTCACCCTCACGTTCATCAGGATTTTAGAAGTATTTAAAAAATGTTTCTAAAAAAGGCGCTTTATTTCTCTATTTCTTGCACTGTATTACTTGTTTTGCACACAAAATGATCTTCCCTGTTAAAAACGTTTCTAACTACCAATATATTTCTAAGCAAAACCTTAAAATAAGAGATTTACTGGTAGTAAATCAGCATTTTTCCACAGAAACTGGGTACCAGAACCTTGTTATTGTATTAACAACAGTAAAACCAGCAATATGGTTATATTTTGTTTTGCAATTGGAAATATAACACAACAAAACAAATTTCTTAAAATTTTATTTGTAGTTTCCAAAAAGCCTAGTGTTTTGCTCTGGACTTCTGTTTTTTTTTATTCTTTTTTTATTGCATTATTTACAGACACAAACTTATGCAAAGTTTTTACAGTATCAGTTGATAGCTTCTGAACTCAGACATGGAAAGGTCAACACATTTTGGGTTTAGCCCAAATGTAAAAGATCTTTGAAGTTTACACATGCTTAAATTTTGTTCCTAATTTTTGACCAAGAGTACACTGATAAAAAAACCCTTGGTAGCATCACAAAAGAACCAAGCTATCTACACCTAACTTAATTTTCTCTCTTTTTTTGATTAGTATTTTTGGGCCCTATCCTGTATGGTTAAACTGGTATAGTCTTTCCAGTAAGAAATTTAAAAAGTAGGGCCAGCATCTGCATCATTTAGAAAGTACATCTCCTTTTTGAGTCACATAACCTACACTTTTTTTTTTTTTTTGTCTCTTGAAGCACAAAATAGAAGGCTCAGATTTTCTTTCTGAAGTACTGTCTTGAACCTTGAGGGAAGAGTCAGAGCTATAAAACAACAAACTGTATCCATCATACCATGATTAATATACCAAAAAAAGTTATTGTTTAATCTAATTTTGGCATTACAAATTAAGAAGCAAATTATTTATTATTATTATTATTATTATTATTTTTATTATTATTATTATCTGTTATTATTACAGTTCTCTGGAGAACCTGTACAGTGCTCTGTTACTTGCACAGTACAGAAGTGCTTCCTGATGTTCAGCTGGTACCTCTTGTGCTCCAGTTTGTGTACAATGCCTCTTGTCCTGGCACTGGGCACCACTGAAAAGATCTTGGCTCCATCTTCTTTGCACTCTTCCTGCAGGTATTTATACACATTGATGAGATTCCCCCCTGAGTCTTCTTTTCTCCAGGCTGAACAAGCCCAGCTCTCTCAGCCTTTCCTCATAGGAGAGTCTCTTCATCATCTTCATGGCCCATCATTGGAGTCTTTCCAATATGTCCATGTCTGCCATGTACTGGGGGGGTATCCAGAACTGGCCACAGTATATGAAGACCATAAAAGTGTATCAGTTACCAGTGCGTGTGTGTGTGTGTGTATGTGTGTGTAGGAATTTTATGCTTCATAGATGTAAATTATCTATATAGGTCCCTTGGAGTCTGTGAAGGTCTTTCCACTTTATACAGGAGAATTTATATGAACTCTACCCAATTTACTTCCACATCAGATTCTGATGAATGCCCCTTTAGGCTATAAATAACATAAAGGACAATAATATAATTACAATTGCAAATCTGTCTACAGAAAAATACACTGAGTTACTATGTTTCATTTCCAAGCTGACCTGTGGCCAAAAATAAATAAATAAATAAATAAATAAATAAATAAATAAATAAATAAATAAATAAGGATGCAGGACACACTTTTAAAAAGGACGTTTCAATTACAACTATACAATAGTGCTGAAGGGAGAGTGCTAAGGTAAGTCTATATCTTGATACTTTTCTCTTTGTACTTTCAGGTATAATTCTTTGTCTACGTTTTAATATATATGTGTGTGTGTGTATATATATATATATATATATATACGTAGAGCTTGGGAAATGAGCTTGGGATGAGAGTGGACTCATCTCCTAGGTAAGTTGCAGACTTAGCCAGAAAAGTCGAAGGGCTCTGTACATGCCCAGCAGATCAGCTCATGTGCAACAAGGAGATTTCTGAGAGTGCGACATGGAGTTCTTCATGTATTTTCTTTCCTTTGTTTTTCCACTAATGTATCTTGAAATAAGAAAAAAAGCTATTTTTTTTTTATTTTTATTTTTTTTCATATTGGCAATTGCCAAACAGTAATTGAACAGAACACCTGCAATCTTGTTCTGCGCCCCACATACCAACAGTGAATGAAATGTCATATTACCTACCACTTTAAAACATTTATCCCCTTCCCTTCCCTTCCCTTCCCTTCCCTTCCCTTCCCTTCCCTTCCCTTCCCTTCCCTTCCCTTCCCTTCCCTTCCCTTCCCTTCCCTTCCCTTCCCTTCCCTTCCCTTCCCTTCCCTTCCCTTCCCTTCCCTTCCCTTCCCTTCCCTTCCCTTCCCTTCCCTTCCCTTCCCTTCCCTTCCCTTCCCTTCCCTTCCCTTCCCTTCCCTTCCCTTCCCTTCCCTTCCCTTCCCTTCCCTTCCCTTCCCTTCCCTTCCCTTCCCTTCCCTTCCTTTTCTTCTTTCCTTTCCTAGAGCCAGATAGTCTATACAGCTGAAAATCAGCTCAGTTCTCTGATGGGGTCCAACTCTCTCAATTAGCGCCAATTCCAGATCATGCAAATTTACAGGTATAAAATTAGGATACAAAATCTACTGAAAGAGAGGTTGTTTTTCTCCCTTATTTATACATCTTATTCACTTCCAGAATGTAGATATATACAGGTATTGCATAATCATATCAGGAAAGTACAGAGGTGAACATTCAGGGAAGAGAGGGGTCCTGGGCAGGTGGCTGAGTTTTGAGAATGATCACAGTACTGCTTCTCTGCCCATCATTAAATTCAAAACATTTTCTAACGGTGTCCTTGTTTATAGATTACATCTGTACAGCCCTTGATGTTACAGCAGAAGTTCACAGAAAACAATTAGTTATGCTGAAGTTAATGAAAATATACAAAAGCTAAATGTTATTTTTCTGTATCAGGGCCTAACTGAAGTTAATGTTCCTCCTGAAGGAAAAAAAAAATAATCGTCTTTTCAGTGTGAAGAAAGAGTCAAGCCCAATTTACTGAACACATCACTTTATGAAATACATGTATTCTTCTCCTCCACATTCTGCCTTCTGTGTCCTATCATGTCTCTACTCTTTTGTCTCAGATATAAGCAGATATTATGCTAGTTGCCTCATCTTCAGTCCTAGGGGAAAGAAAAAAAAAAAAAGTGTGCTTCCTTCTCATATTAACTCTCTTCTCTGGAAACACCAGCTCCTTCTTCATTATC
The DNA here is from genome assembly GCF_964211835.1 of Anser anser. Classification (NCBI taxonomy): domain Eukaryota; kingdom Metazoa; phylum Chordata; class Aves; order Anseriformes; family Anatidae; genus Anser; species Anser anser. The sequence goes on from NC_139720.1 coordinate 20,673,120, forward strand.
CTATGAGTAGTAAGTCTTTTACTCAAACAGGTAAAACTTCTGAGTGTCTGCTTTCTAACGTCCTGAGCAGTACAGAATAGATGGAAATTTCTGTTCTTCATTAATCTTAACCCACACATAGCTGAAATGTCAAGAAGGGAGAATGTAACTGGGCTTACTGTATTAGCAAATCACTGTCATTTGTCCACTCCTCCATTTATAATTTAAGCATTCAATAAAGGCAGCTACAGATTAAGGAATGGTTTTATTTTTCACTGGAAGACAGTATTTAGTTGCTCCCCAGAGCCCTGGCCAGAGTGGTACTTCCTTCTTAGTTTTGCAGTATCTGCTAGATGCTTTCCAATGTTCGATCCAACATGAGTATAAGAATGAACACAGACATAGTACCTTTCTAGTCAAAATGCCATGCTGTAGCATAGTGCATTTAGGAGCTGGACTTCAGGTGTTGAACCATTTACTGTCCTTTAAGAATAGGAGGAAGTCCATACAGGAACCATTCAGACCAGTAGTTTGTCTCCAGAAAAAGGACAAAAGCAGATATTGGCAGATGATTACAAGAACAAATGCTTATGACACTTTTTACTTCACCAGTTACTACTAGGCAAGGATTTTCTAAGCCAGATGTAGTTCCTTTGTGTTTGTTAACCTTCTGCATTTTTCTCTTGTGAGGGAAAAAAAAAACAAACATTCATAGTAGTGCTCTTATTTGGTTGATATACACTTCAAGGCATAATAACAGAAAAAAAAAAAAAGAAAAGACAAGAGGAGCTAGTTATTTTTGTTGCTGTAGCAAGGTGGATGGCTCACTGTAGGAGTTACGAAGATGAATTATAGAAAAGACATTTTAAAACCTGCAGAAAGTATCTCCACTGCATGCTGTAACAGGCAGAGCAAGCCTGCCCAATATTGGCTTCATACTGCTGTGGGAGAGGTGTTAATGACCAATTGGAATTGAAGCTGATTACAGGTCTCATTAAACAAATGGGTGGAGTAAGCATTCAGCTACCTTGAGCAGTAAAAACAGCTGCATGTGCAGGAGCCAAAAAATACTGACACCTGACAAGACCACATTGTCTAAAGAAAAACATGAAACCGAAAAATGGATGTTCCCATTATGCAAAGTGATGGTGTAAGCAGCCGGAAGGAAGCTGGTGCGGCCGCTCCTGCTGGATCCCATACAGAGGAACACACACAGGATAGTTGTTGCTTGAGCCAGGACAGAGAAGCCCAAAGCTTCATGGGAACTGTTGTCCAAATGCAAATTAATACCATGACTAATCATATAAATGAAGCATATATGGTCTTTCAAAAATGTATTAATATAAAAAGCATTTTATTATTTATAGTAAAGGAAATCACTTTTGAATTTCTCATATTTCATGTACTAGCCAACGAAATAGTGACTAGTATCTGTAATGTGGTAAATTGACTTTTTTTTTTTTTCTTAATCTGCTTTCACTTCTGCAGGACGTTTAAGCTATACAGCATTCATTTATCCCCCTACTGTTATTCTTCAGAAGTATTTCAGTTACTCTGTCTTTAAAATGGAGACTACAGAGAATTTCTATGGAAAGAACTAGAACTATTAATGAGCATTCCTTTTTAAATGTAAGGTGTTATTCCTACATTTTCACAAGCAGGAATGCTAGGAAAAATATCAAATACCATCTTTAACTAATCAAGGAACTAAAATAAATAAATAAATCAGCAACAAAATCCATAGGGCTTATTGGAACAAGAGTAGAAAGGATAATAAATAATAATAATAATAATAATAATAATAATAATAATAAATTTCTTTGTAACAAGCACATAAATATACTTATTTAGTCTGGGAATGGACTTTTAACTATTCTTATGTCAGTGATCATGTACTAATGGAAGAGAAGGGAATTCTACACTTCACATGTTTCAACAGATAAAGTTACTAAAGTTTTGGACAAAAAAAAAATGTTTATGGACACTATTGTATTGTCCAGGGTATAGTAATATATATATTTACCAGTACAGGTGTGCTAGTAAGTGCATGTACTCACTCAGAAACAGTGTTATGTGCATGTATCTAATCAAACACAAATGCATTTAAATTATATCCAATTCTTTTATAACATTAAATCTTCAGGGCGCTTTAAATCAGAGATTTATTAGTTCCAATTATAATCCTGTGAGGCGTACAGGAAGTCTTCATCAGTACTCTTGTTTCACAGAGAAAAGAAACTGAAGCAAGGCAGCTTGCCTAAAGCAAGTGGCAAAGCCAGCATGGTGGTCTCTCTGTGTGCTTCCAGTTTAGCATCCTATGCTGCCCTTCTGGGAAACTTTAATTCCTAAGCAGCGTATACTGTGCCTTGTGATGCTTTCACATCAAAGGGGCCTGGAGTGGCACCTGCTTCACAGCTGGTGATTTTTCTTCTGAGCATTTCACACCTTGGCAGGGTAAAATAAAAATAAAGCTGTCCATCAGAAGCAGGTAGGAAGCCTTGACTACTATGCAGCAGGACTGGTCACTGCTATACAGAGTGTTATACATTATGTGTTATACATAACATGATTACCGTGCCAGCTTAGAAGCTTTTGCTGTTGACTCTACCCTAATAACTAAGTCTGCATTTTTAGAGACCATCCACAGAGTTTGTAACCCTTCAGCCAGAACTCCAGAAACAATGCAGGCTAGATTCTTCCTTAGTGCCTCCTGAGAAAAGTTTCAGAAGATAAAGCCCTTAAACTTATTCAAGAGGACATTAGTCACAGTATTTGTAGAGACCAGGCCTTGTCGTCTGCAACCACTGTTCCTGCATTGTGCCAAAAGTTTAATTCATTGTTGCAAGCAGGACGCTGAGTATCCTCACAAGGATCAGTTTTAGAGTCCACAAGACTGTACTTCTACAACCATTGTAATTCTAGTAGTTCCAGGTCATCCTGTGAGTACTGGCTGTAACAAAATTTGGTTTGCTATGACACTTGGAGTTGTTGATGACTGACTTTAGCATTTGAGACAGACAACCTTGATTAGGAAGGAATTAATTATTTGTGAAGAATTTACTCTATATTAAAGCATCACACATCACCCTTTCCCTCAAGCATGATTGTTTATGGGAAGTCCTGATACATTTGCTCTCTCCTACCCCTTTATCTTCATAATACTTAATTAACTAAGTTGTCCTTCAGACCATAACCTATCAAACTGTATCACTACCCTTGTCTTCCTCCTAGTTAGGGAGAGAGACACACACTGACTATGAATGCATATACCTTGTTTCCTCAGGCAAAGAGGTGAAAATACTGAAAAAATACTTTATTGTTTTTTCTAATCTGATTAGAGAAGGGGGGTATTACCTCTGAGCCTCTCAAAGAAAATTTCTTTCTGTTTTTATGAGAGAGACAGATTAAGGTAGAAGGCTCAAGTCGGTAAGAAAGGCTGTATACTTTCCTTTAGAGAAATGTCACTGAACGGTCAGTACATATTTTGTGGAAACAGAAAGTTCAGCTCATATACAAACAGACTTGACTATCTGCTCCAGGCAAACGTATGCATAACCTGTGAATCAAATCCAACAAGTTGAAATAAATTAGAGTACACGTTGTCCATTGATAACAAACAATTGCATACATGAATGAGTTTTTACTGCAATAATCTCTTGTGGGAACTTCTTTCATTGACTGCATGCACGTCAGAGCTGTGAGATTTCTATTAAAATGTAGTGACCTGCTATGCAAACACCAGCCTTTGAAGAGAGTTTTTGTTTGCCAGTTGCTCTTTCATGTAGCCCTTTAAGACATATTAGACTTCTGCATACATAGGAACTCTTTTAAGTTTTTATCCTGTTTTTCAGTGTATTGACTCAGGAGAATATACCTGCAGTGATACTTGGGAGAGACATGCAGGCCATCGCAACTGGGAGATAAGTTTGTCAGAGCAGGATTCTGCTTACAATCTTAATGGGATTTATAACGAACAGCAATGCTGTGGCTCTCTCTGCCTTTCCGATAGAGTTGAACACATATTCACTTTTTTTTTTAACCATTATATAGACAGTCAAGATAAATTGGCCCTCCTGCACATGATGACTTTCTAAAATTTACATAGCACAAAAGTAAAGGCATGAGTGTAGATATGCTAAAAAAATATAAAAAATAAATATCCATTATCATGAGGTGTTGGTGGTTTTTTAGGCGGCTGAACTCCACCACAACTGCTCTCTCACTCCCCCTCCTCAGAAGAGGAGGGGAAGAAGAAAAGGAAAGAAACAACTCACAGTTTGAGACAAGGATAATTTAATTAAAGGAAAAAGAAATATTAATGGAAAATTATTATTAATTAAATAATTTAACTAAAGGGAAAATTTGTCTGAATTTAAGAAGAGATTGGACTGTGCACTTAGTCACATGGTCTGAACTTTTGGGTAGACCTGTGCGGTATCAAGAGTTGGACTTGATGATCCTTAAGGGTCCCTTCCAACTCAGGATATTCTATGAAAAGGCGAAAAGGAAAACAAACAAACAAAGGCCATGTAAAAATGCAGAAGAAAGAAATTACTCTCTACTTCCCACCAACAAGTGGTGCTTGACCATGTCCTTGAAGCAGGGCCTCAACACACATAGACGTTATTTAGGAGGACAAACGTTTTCACAACGAGAGCCCGTTCCTCCTCTCTTCTTCCTTTTTCCACCTTTTATTGCTGAGTGTGGCATCATATGGTATGGAATATCCCTTTGGCTGGTTTAGGTCAGCTGCCCTGGTAATGTTCCTTCCTTACCTCTTGCCCACCCCCAGCCTGCTGGCTCTGAAGGGTTTGGAGGGAGTCCTGATACTGTGTCAGTATTGCTCAGCAATAGACACAACTGTGGTGTGATACCAGGGCTGTTCTAGCTACAGGTGCAGAGCACAGCACTGTATGGGCTACTGCAGGGAAAAGTTAATTCCATCCCAGCCAGACCCAGGACATGTGGGTAGCAGATTTATTTATTATATGTGCTTTTCATATACTACTGGGTGATGGAGGATCCAGGGTAGCGTGATGCAATTTGACAGAACTGTGTTTGTATTAGTGAATATCCAGCCACATCTGCAGCATTTCTGAGTTAACAGATATTCAGAGTCTCTGACTATGTAAAAGACCTTCACGTAATTTGACATAACTCTAGAGGAAAACAGACAAACAAGGTCAGAGAAAATTGTTAACACCGTTTTTCCAGAAGTTAAAAACAGAAGTGTCACTCTGTGATCTTTCAATTATATCGTAATTTTTCTTAAGAACATCTTACGTTTTTCCACCTTGCCATTTGATTTCAAAAGGTCATTGGTAATGTATTTATTTGAGGTTGAGGAGAAGATTTTTTTTTTTTTTAATGACTATTAAGAGAGATTAGAAACATTTCTTTAAATTCTTCTTTAGCTTGTTGAAGAAGACCTGAAGAATCAGATCACTGTAGATCTTTTTTAAAATAAGATTTGAAGCAGCCTTCCTACTGTCTGTCATTCTTGACAGCTGTATCTCTTTGCTTCATCAGCTTTATCTGGTATTCAGGGTCACCTGTCCATTCTTTAGTTAAACTCTGTAGCGCAAAATCTGGTTTTATAAATAAGCACATTACTTGAATTACTCGAAACTGACTAGAACAATTTTGCTACATGACTTCCATCAAATTTAATGAAATGTATAAATCTACACCCCTCAGCTGTCTTTGCAGATCTCAGTTGTTGTCTACAATTGGATTCCTGCATGTTTGTAATGGCAGAATTTTATCACTATAAGTCGAATTTTAACAAAGGAATATCTTTTTCACATACCTAAGTTGAGAACTAAATTTAGGCAAGCACAGACTATGAAATTATTTCAATTTCTTCCTTCTTGAAATAAAAGATTAGTTTTTCCTTCTAAGGAATCTAGAGGTATCTATCAAGAAGGCAGTTATTAATAATAACTGTTAATAGAGCAGTCCCTGCATTGTGGTTGCATAGCATAAGGCAGGTTTCAGTGCCAACCTCATTTGTTGGCAGTAAAGACAAGGTTGCATGTCACACAATCCAGAGGGATTGGTTTCCCACAGAGCTGTCTAGCTTCTTTGCAGTGGCTGAGGACAGGAAAGTGATACGTTTTTCCAGATCCTAATACTGGCTAGAAAAGTGTCCTAGGTATAGTTGTGGTCCTTAGTTTCCAGTCCAGCAATAGACAATTAATATATGTGAAAAGTATTTTTTAAGCTGCAGAATTTAAGGACATACAAAGAGTAAGACTAAACTATTATTATTATATATATACAATAACTCTGTGTGTAAATGGCACTGAAGGGAGGTGGCTTCTCAAAGACAAAAGAGTCTCATGTAACTCATATAGGGTGGGATTTTAAATCTGCTTTGTGAAGGGGATGAATGGAACCTGCTTTCCTATGTACTATACTTTTTCTTCTGCTACATTGAAGAGAATTTGCCACCTGCAGCATCCCTAGAACATTTGTCACAGATTAATCTGTTTGTTCCATGTCTAACTTCCGTATTAAGTTTTGTAGGTAGGATTGACAGGCTTTTGTAAACAGCTCAAATCTTTGCAAGTCATAGACACAGAATTAGAAATTAGTGCCAGTTTTGTAACAGTTTAATAATACATTTATAATCTAATAAATGTAATAAAAATCCCATAATAGATATAATTTTATATAATATTCTGTTTAGAAGAAATATTCTGTTTTAAAATATATATATTTTTTTAAATTAATGAGTCTTTTTTTTATAAACATTTTCCCCATTCTTAATAGGAAACTTATGCCATTCTTCATTTGTATATTAAAAAAAATTAAATAAAATACTGTCCTAAGAAACATGAGTTTGACAGGATTATACTAAATAATAATAATAATAATAATAATAATAATAATAATAATAATAGTAATAATAATAATAATAATAACAACTTCAGTTACTTCTGGATTTGGTTTCATTTGTTCGTACAGGAATGGAAGAGTTAAACTAAGATTTGTTTAGGTTCTAAATGGGATGTACACTAACTTAAAATCCTTTAAAATAATAGGAATTAGAAAGGATGCCATTCTAAAACCTACTTTTGAATTGGGCTTTAGCTACTGTCTTTCATATTCTCTGTCACACACATATAAATCTTTTATTATTGGTAATATTTTTCCTTACTGTTTCCTATGGTTTACTTCTGTCTTCCCTGATTTATTTATTTTATTTTTTATTTTATTTTATTTTATTTTATTTTATTTTATTTTATTTTATTTTATTTTATTTTATTATTTTATTTTATTTTATTTTATTTTATTTTATTTTATTTTATTTTATTATTTTATTTTATTTTATTTATTTTATTTTATTTTATTTTATTTTATTTATTTTATTTTATTATTTTATTTATTTATTTATTTTTATTTTTATTTTTTCCCCATGGAGTTTCCCCAGGTTTTCCCCAAGCAGTCTCAACAGTTAAAACAACTGGTTGAGATGTCCATAACTCTTTATGGATATAAATCTGTGCAAACATGGAATGGGCAGACATCTCAGTGCTGTACAAAGAACCCTGTGCGTTCCACAGTCTAAACACGGCCTTGTCTTCTATGGATATATGACGAAGTTCTATGGTTATACTGAATATAAAATAAATAAATAAGGAAAATAAAATAAAATAAAATAAAATAAAATAAAATAAAATAAAATAAAATAAAATAAAATAAAATAAAATAAAATAAAATAAATAAAATAAAATAAAATAAAATAAAATAAAAAAAAATAAGATAAATGAAATAAAATAAAAAAGCTCCAATCTCTAATAAGAGATAAAAATCTCTAATAAGAACAGAATCTTTGGAGTTATTTATTGTGACATACAGTGAAAAGGAGAGAATACTCTCTGATGTATGTATGTTCAGTCTACTACAAGTGAGTCTGTAGGTTGTCCCTGAAAAGACACACACATCTTGGTTGAGGCAAATCTTAGTGTAGTTAATGAAAGGGAAAGCCTTTCAAAACCAGTACAAAGGGCAGTCTCACCTTTCTAACTTCATAGCTGGATGTGTGACCTATGCAGACCCGGGATCATCAGTGTAGCTGCAGAAATCATAGATATGGTATTATGACTTGATAAAAGACTTAAAATTAGCCATCAGATGTCCAGGTAAGATGGGTCATCTTACAAATTTGCAAGATTGTTCTGTAAAGTTTATAATATCTTTATTTTTTAAAAAAGCGATACATTCATCAAACAAATGGTTGCATTCACTGTTATACTCTGTATAGCAGGATAAGTTTTAACCAACTGTGTTGCTATAAACTTCTGAAGATATGATTGTTATATTGTACTTATACCGCTACTTAATAAAGTACTACTTAATAAAGTAAATATTTGCTTTTTATTTATGATCATTTTTAGTTAATTTTATTGTAAGGTTAACAGCAAACAGAAGTATAAATACACAGGAAAACAAATCCATCATTATTTTTAAAAACATCAGTGTTTTAAATTTTTAGTCAACAGTAAAAATAATCCACTTTAAAATAAAAAGATTATTTTCCTGGTGAATTAATGCTCCAAATAAATGTCTTTATAAGTGTCTCATTGCTTATTCAGGTCCCCGGAGTCAGGTGAACAGATGTCTGTCCAAACATGATATTTTAGCAAGTAACAGATGTCTGTCCAAACACGATATTTTAGCAATTAGACTGTGTAGTCTACAAAGGAAAAGATTTTCCTTGTTACCAGCAAAACTTTTAAAACTATGATTCATATTTTCTAAATAAATAAATAAATAAATGAATAAATAAATCAGTTTAAAAATGTCCATCCTCACTTCATAATAGAAATGGTAGTGTTGGCCTTAATTTTCTGAAATGATTCATGATATTAGAAACTAGGCCTGAGTGATCATTTTAGAAAGTAGATGCACAACATTTTCTGGAATTTAGGAGTGAGCTCAGTGTATTCAAAGTGGAACCAATAAAGTCTGCCACTTGTGTATCAGTAATCACACTGGATGTTGAGCCTTTGACTTCAAAGTAGATACAATTCTAATTTATCAATGCTTTATGAGAGACTGAACTGGTAAATTGTATACTAGATGTCTGCACGTGTGCATAGGTGTTTTTGAGACTGTTGTGGTTTAACCCGGCTGGCAGCTAAACACCACACAGCCATTCGCTCACCCTCCCTCTCTGGGATGGGGGAGAGAAACGGGAAAGTGAAGCCTGTGAGTTGAGATAAAGACAGTTTATTAAGACAGGAATATAATAATAACAATAATAATAATAGTGATAATGATAATAGTATTAATAATAATAATGTGTAAGAAACAAGTGATGCACAATGCAATTGCTTACCACCCGCTGACCGATGCCCAGCCTATCCCCGAGCAGCCGGCCCCCCACCCCAGCCAGCCACCCCTATATATTGTTTAGCATGACGTCAGATGGTATGGAATACCCCTTTGGCCAGTTTGGGTCAGCTGTCCTGGGTCTGTCCCCTCCCAGGTCCTGCTGCACCCCCAGCCTGCTCGCTGGCAGGACAGAGCGAGAAGCTGAAAAGTCCTTGGCCTGGTGTAAACACTGCTCTGCAACAATTAAAACATCAGCATGTTATCAGCGCTCTTCTCATCCTAATCCAAAACATAGCACCCTACCAGCTACTATGAGGAAAAATTAACTCTGTCCTAACTGGAACCAGGACAGAGACACATTGAATTGTACAGTTGTTGGCTTATGAAACTCGATGAAAAAGTATTGGCTTTGCAAAATTGTGTTTTATTATAGCTAGACGGATATATTAGTAACTTTATTGCTGCTGTTTACATTCAAACTCCAGGCTGATGTTTCTATGTTATTGCTCAGAGATACCATACATGATGGTGCCCTGCAAGAGCTCTCAGAACAAAATAATTTAGGAAAGAAACTTCCTGTGCCAGAAGCATACTAATGTGTTCTTAAAAAGACAGAGAAAGAAAAACAGCATGAATATGAATCTTAAACCTAGAAAGGGAAATATCCCCTGGGTTCTGATCAAATTATGGCTGAAATCAACCTGTGTTTTTTATTTGGTACAAAATCAGAAACCGTATGAAACAAGCTCGGCAGTTGTAAGAGTCCAACATCTAGTTTGCAAAATCTGAAAATCCTTCTCTCCTCTTCCTTTCGATCTTGCCCCTTATATTTTCCAAAATACCTTAACAGCAGGGGCTCCAGCACATAAACTGCCCTGTCAATAGTCTCTCATGAGTTCACAAAGAATAAGCAGGACTGCAGATGGAAAGGGCCACATTCAGTGGAGCTGCTGACATGAAGAGGCAAAAGTGCAATATAGTGAGCATACAAGGAAGATGCTGTGACTTATGAGATTGCTAAAGTCCATCCAGGGCCTTTAAAATGCCCTTAAAAAGCCTTGAGGTTAACATCTTTCTCTCTCCAATTAATATTTACCTCTTTGTTCCAATTTTTTGGTTAAAACAAAACCAACACCAACACCACCCCCAATAAATAAATAAATAAATAGATAGATAGATGATAGATAAAATTGCTTCTTGTTGCATCACAGTAGTAAAAGCAGTTTTAGTCTTATCATATTACAAGGTTATTGTTGTTGTTGTTATTGTTGTTTTATTTTTTAACCAATATCCTGTCTTCTGCAATTAATGATAGTAAGCATAATAAATGTTCTCTGAGATCAATAATGGTGTGTAAGGTCTGTGTAATAAATAAATAAATAAATAGTTGAGAATATGAATACCAACCTGATCTAACCTTACATTTTGTTTTCAGAAGTAACAGAGGTGACAGCATATGTACCATGTTCTGTTTGAAGCCTTGTTGCTAAAGTCTTTCCCCTGAGAAGGCAAGGTGGACTATTTGAGGAGAAACATTCTGAAAAGGATCAACAGGACTAAGAATACTCAGTTAAAAAACATATAGGAGAAGCAAAAGAGAGGACGTCACCTCAAGTTAAGAATACTTTTACGTATCCCTTGTAGATATCTTCCGGTAGATTTTAAGATTGTCTCTTTTTGCCCTCAAGCATATGGTAGATGCAGTGATATTTTTGTATTTCATTTTACCATGTCTATATGGGTAAGACAATGAGATGTACGTGTGTGTAACCTGGTTTTGGTCTGAAAGACTAGTATAAATGAAAGCTTTACAGATAAGTGTTTTCAACACACCCAAGTTGACAGGAGACATTTCATAAGTGAGTTTGTGGGAGAGAAAGAAAGAAAGAAAGAAAGAAAGAAAGAAAGAAAGAAAGAAAGAAAGAAAGAAAGAAAGGAAGGAAGGAAGGAAGGAAGGAAGGAAGGAAGGAAGGAAGGAAGGAAGGAAGGAAGGAAGGAAGGAAGGAAGGAAGGAAGGAAGGAAGGAAGGAAGGAAGGAAGGAAGGAAGGAAGGAAGGAAGGAAGGAAGGAAGGAAGGAAGGAAGGGAGGAAGGAAGGAAGGAAGGAAGGAAGGAAGGAAGGAAGACAACAACAACAAACACACCACAAAAACTACCACCACCACCAACAACAACAAAATGAAAAGAAGCAAATTAAAAATAAATGAGAAAATATCATAATGACACACATTCTCTTTCTATTATGAAATTGCTCCTTTCTTCAAAGCAGAGGTGTGATGGGTATAGGCATTGTTTCAGAAAATACACTGGAAGTGAATAACACTGAGTAGAACCACAGTGCCCAGCAGATATATGAACCGTACTGCGGAAACAGGCAGGCACTTGACAACCTTTGCTTGTCTACATAATGGTTAGAGGCAATCATTTTGATGTGACTTTGCAAAACAGGCACATAAGCCATGAGTATCAACACAGATAGTGAATAACACTTTAAACTGGCTTCTACATTCTCCCAGGATAGCTGCATTCTTTGGGGTTAGTGATAACAACTGTGTAGTATTTACTCTGAGAACACATGCCAGTAAGATCAGATGATTCTTCTAATTGACTTCAAATAGAATAATTTGAGTGAGTGCTTTTTGTAAACACCACAGCAGTATTTTTTAACTCTACACTAATCGCATATCTCTAACCTCATATGAGGTTTTTAGATGGGCTGAGTTGTTTCATTATTTGCCAAAAATGACAAAGATCAGTGCAATTCAGTGATGCTGCCAATGTGGCACCACCCTGTTCTTTTGTTTTATCATTAGCCCAAAGAGAAATGTGAATGTTCTGTTTGGTTTGTGTTTGAATATCATATAGTCCAAAAGGCCATGCTTACAGTAAAATAATTTTTGTTATGGTCTCCAAATATTGCAGACATTTAGTTCTATTAAGGCAAAACTACACCGCATGCCTGAATTTTGAGCCAAGTTATATTTTTGTGACCACTTACACATAGCTGCAGTTTGATTTTCCCATGGTTCAGCAGAGCCAGAAAAAAATACATATATAAAAAAATATAAAAATAATATTCTTCTCTATGGAAGTTTGCATTGTGAATTTTTGCCTTAATTTGCCTCTCCTACAAAAATACAGACATGTAAATTTTATAATACCAAGTATTCATGCCCTAAGGAGATAATGAAAGCATTTCAGAGATCAAAGTAAGACTGAACGTGGGAAAGGATTAGATACGGGACTTTTTACTATGCTCCTTTGATTCCAGTTCTAGTATCAACTTAGTCATGATCGTGAATGTTACAAGGAAAAGCAAATAATCTTTCCATTTCTATTTCTTAATTTTTACTTGGCAATAAGAAAACATAAATAAGTACTAGGAATGCACAGTATAAACACTGTTAACAGCTTGTCTTTCATAGAGATCATCAATTCAGAAATGTACATAGCAAAAAAAAATGTGTGAAAAGAAGTCAATGAGTTTGTAACTAGTCTCACTTAACAGTTATTAAGTGAGCTACAACTTCAGTTATCTGTAGCCTAATGGTACTCATCAAGTTATGGAATTCTATCCTGCCTTCAAATAAATCAAAGAAATCAAATACATTATTATCAGCCTCTTCCAGTGACTTTACTATGATCAGAGAGAATTCAGTAGAAATACAAAGTTCAGTGATACAGTCCAACTAATGTAACTGAAACATAGACACATGCATGATAAGTTTTTAGATTTTGAAATAGCAACTGCTTCTAAGTATATTCATCGTATTCTGTTTCCAGACAGTGTAATAATGAAACCATAAAAGACTCATGGACTCACTTTACAACCACTACTGGAAGAACATATACTTACTTGAATTTTAAGTGAAGAATACAAATCCTTTTTTTGACACCAAGGTCCAGCGCAATGTCTCTCTCTCTATATATATTATTTTTTATTTTTTTATTGACTTCATGACTTCATAAGGTTTTCCAGTTTTCAGATATAAGTTCCCTCTACTAGAATCACAAAATGCTTCTTTCAAATTGGCTCTTTGATATGGAAGAAAATAACTGTCTTCATAACATAGCCATTTGGGAGATGGGCTCATTGTACAGGGTATAGAGACAGGCAAATTTTAGCCTCCTGAAACTAATTTCTGTAGGTCTTTTCTGCAGTCTTTCCTTGTAGTATCCCTGCAGTCTTTTCATGCAGTAGCTGGAGAGAAGATGGGTTCTTTGAGAAGCAGTTCCCAAATTCCTGCTCTGAATAACTTCATGGAAGAGCCTCATACCTTCTATGGACTATTGGAGAAACCTATGGAGATTACTTTCACTGAGCTCATGTTTGCTTTTATGTGTCTCACTGAATTTCCTTCTCTTTTAGCTGTTTGTTCTCGTAACTTACTATCTTAGCATCTCTTTTTTTTAACCTATGTGTCCTGGAGCTGTTAGAGAGTTTTTTAAGAGAGTCAATATATTCCCCCTTGTGTGGCAAGTCTGCAGAGAGAAAAATTGATAAGTTCCTGGCAGCAAAGGAACTGAAGTTGTACTGCTTGTGTTTTCCACTCGTTTCAGCAGCTGACATTGTATGTCATGGAAGAAATTTAGAACAAGTTTCTTGCCAGTTAGTCTGGAAAGCACCTTTGTTCATGATGGCCTTTTTTCCAGGATCACTGAAAGCATATTTACTAGTGACGAAATTCAATATGAAAAAAATCTGCACTAGTATTACCAGTCAAAACTGGTTAGAGCATGGGAGGTGTCTGCTGACTTTCTGCCTGCAATAAGAAGGTATATTGCATACACTTAAAAAAATAAAATCATACACTTACTTTGCTTCTTTTTTATTTATTTATTTTTTTTTCTGATGAAAATACGCCTGTTACATATTTTTCACGCAACACAAATGAATTAAAATACCATTCCTCACCATCATGACAAATACAAACTTTAAATACGTGAATTGCCTTCAGATAGGAAACACAAGGCATGGCAAGCAATGTCTGTTGTCTGTTAATATTGCAAGAGTATTCTTAATTAATTCCCTGCTCTTAATTACTGCAGCACTTAAGTGTCAGGATAATCCTATCTGGAGGGAAAGCAATAACAATAGTGTTACAGGTTGAGGATCCTGCAGAAGAAAACTGAATGAACTTCCTCTAGTGGAAGTCCTTCTCTATTATTCTGTTAGGAATGGGGTCTGGCCAGGGACAGAACGACAAATATGATGGCTTCCTGGGCAGAGGATACATATGATGTTAATTAGAACACTGGAAAAATTACAGAAGCCCATGTAGGTTCCTAGCAGGAATGTCACAGGGTAGCCACCATGCACATGTACAATAGGTTTAAGACTAATACTGATTCTGATATTGCAACTACTTGCTCAGAGTCAGAAGAAGGCAAAGGATTCCATAATTGATCGTTACTGTTAAGTGTGACCTGATGTAGACATGTCTGTGCAAAAGTTTCACTTTCCTACCTGGGTTCCCAGAAGTTCCCTTCTCTCCTTCTGCAATGTGTATCTAAACTGTGCTTTGAGGGGTTCAAACCATGCTGACTCCAAACAGTAAGACTGGGAAAGAGGCTCACTAGGACTCACAGGTTATCTTCTAAAATACGGTATCCACCCCTGGTGCCTTATTAACTGCATCAGAAGAAAACACACAATTGACAGCTAAATATATTTTTAGTAACGCACATCTAGGCTCTCCAACAGATACTTGTAGACATTTCTCAAATCGTGCCTGGGTTGAAAAGAGTGGGTGGGTTTGAATGTATAACATGTACACAGCCAGTTTTGAAGTTTCTTTAAAGATTGTTCTACATATATTGAAGATATATCTTGAAGTGTTATGGAACTGGTAGCCTGGGCTCTGTCCTTTACAGAAAATCTTATTTTCTTAGTAGAATTCCTGTTGCCTTTCTTTGTGTAAATCCCAGAAAACAGTGAAGCAAATAAATGAATAAATAATGAATTCTTAACAGCGCCTCAGGGAGGTCTACGTTTCTTAGCTATCAATGCAGAAGATGAAACGTTTATGTGTAAACATGCTTTTCTCTTTGTGGATCTGGTTATAAAGGATTTTAAAATAGAATTAAAACTAATAATATAAAAAAAATAGTTACTATAAAGATCAGATATTATAGAAGGGCTAAAGATGATATACAATACTTTAATCTTTAATCTAAACATTCACCTTCTTTCTTTTCATCATATATTTGAATGTAGCCAAATGAACTCTGCTGGAGTGTTTTCCTCCATATTTGAGACATAAAATACACTAAAATTTTTTTACTCTTAATATCTCTCTAAGTACTCTATAGATATTTATAGGCTGTGAACGGCTCCTGAAAAAGTTAATCCTTGCATACTCAAGAATTTTATATATGGTAAACTGTTTCAGTAAATAATTATGACTGTAACTCATCAATGGACCCAGCACAGGATTAATAAGTATTTGTACTGAATTGTACTTGAATAGTTCAATGCCATCTTATCTTCCTCGTTAGTGTTATTTTAGAAAACTAGCTGACATCTCCATTCTGATAATGTGGCCATCATATTAGATAGTACCTACAAAAGCAGAAGAAAAGGCCAATACTTATTCTGTTTCATTCTGGCATGCAAAGTTTTCTAGTTTAAATGAATATGTTATGAAATCTAACATTATTTTGAAACAAATTTTTTCTTCTAAATGGCTGTTTTACTCTCTATCCACACAGGATGTTCAGATTCCTTGAGATACACATTCTTTAACTAATCACCAGAATTGTAAATCAATAATTAGATTAGGAGCCTCTTACAAAAAGCAAGGGATTTGCTCTCCCTGACTAACAGCAGTCATGTAGTTCATAATTAGGATTATTCCTTTCAGGAGACTGAAGATTACAGTGATATGTATACTATGGCATATTTTATCCTTAGATATCTCTTCCAGTTCTTTATTCCAACTTGGGCAGTGCTCTATTACTTATGTGTCTGCTCCCCTGATCACAAGACAAAACCAAAGTGAGCATGATGTTTGCTTTTTGAATTTATAGAATTTGGCATTTTGAACGAAGCTCCCAGCAGACTGGCCTCCCCTGCTGAAATATGTCAGTAGCCATCTCTCCTTGTTATCCAAATGGCCTTTTTGATGAATGGCAGCAGCAGTCTTTCCTTGTTAGAGCTAGTTAGCTGAATGCTCATCATTATTGTTTTAGCATAATTATCTTTAGGGTTAGGTGGAGGCCAGGCTGTTCCCCATTAATGCTACAATGCTGGAGTTAATTTTTGTTCACAACTGTTACCACTAAGGCATGAAAACAGATTGAGAATACTGAAAAAAAACAATGCATCACTTAGTCATGCAGAATATACAAGAATATTTTTTTATTTCTTCCTTTTTTAGAAAGTACCATTTCAAAAATTCTTTGAAGTGCATAAACCTATATTTATGTCAAATGAAATGTTATTAATCTTTTGAACAGGAATGAATTTTCAGAAATGTTTGTATTTCTCTGTCTTGATTAAACTAAACATAATCTCCTTATGTCATTGCATGTCCGAGAACGGGGAGAGAAAAGGAGAGAGGTGGGTAGAATTCTTTGCTGAAGAAATGTGAAGTGATTGTGATGAATGAAGTTATAACAATAGAAATGTTGCGATAGTTTCAGGCTTTACCTCAAACAAAGGGCAGGGGTGAGGGTGGGGGGAAAATCTCTGTTCTAATCTCTTGATGAGATAACTCGTACATGTCCCCTTACTGGAAAACCTCAGTCCACCACCTCTGATTGCATGGCTGTTATGTAAGCCATTATTCAGATTACAAAACTGAGGTCTGATTGCAATTCATTCTCAGGGACAGAAGCTTCACTCGGTCTATTCAAATTTTCAAAGAAAGCACCTGTTTGTGGTGTTCCAGCATGTAATTACATTTCCCTTGTAAGTCTGCTAGATCAGCTGTAGAAGGGAGAGGTCTCCAGGTGCTGGAGCCTGGTGGAGAGCAGAGAGAAAGAGGTAGAGGAGGGGATGTTGGAAAGGTTGGCTCTAGTCCTGTATGTGAGATTTGGATAAAGTTTTTTTGTTTGTTTCTTTGCACTAGAAATTGGCATTTCTTTTATAATCTGTTGATTTGAACATATATACTGTAATATTTCTCTGCTGTTCTAATGCAGAGGTGTAGTTTTCTGTGCACTAGCAAGAGGAAACTCTCGGCAAGGTGTTCTCTGATAGAAGCTCATACTTTTGGTTTCTACTTGCCCTCATACTCCTGTCAGGGTTAAGATATTTAACAAACAATACTCATCTCCTTTCTCTACTATTTCCCTTTCTCATGACCTGGATAGCTTAAAGTTTTGTGATGACTAATTCCAAGTGAATTCTGTTATGAACTTATTTGTTTCAGTGAATGAGGCAGACTTCCTAAGTGAACACGGCCTGTAAGCAGTGTTGTAAAATGTAGTCCTGTTCTTATGGAAGTGAAATGGAGAATGAATTTAACACAGAGCTTCTTTCAGCAGAGCAAGTAACTACTGTGAGGAGTAGGGATCAGGGAGAGCTAAGGTATTCATACAGTGCTGTCAGCTGAAGGTATTGTTGGAGAGATAAGACAGGGTGAGAAAATAGTTCTAGCAATATATGTTGCTCCAGGACAACCTCCACCCACTTTATTTATTTTATTTATCTGTTACATTATTTAAATAAATATATTTAGTTTCTTTAGGAGGTTATGCATTATTCAAATCACAGTTCTGAGGCAATTTATTCAGATGCAAAAAGTACTTCAAATTGATTTTGAAACTATCAGTAGCAGAGAAAAAACAAAGGTGGGTTGGAGCACAAACAGGTTTATAAAATATTTACACAAATAATTGTACATTTCATGTCTTGATAGACTTATATTTTGTGATCCCCAAAGTACTAGTGAACATTAGCTATTCTTGACATTGAATTTAATTAAGCATGTCTACAGTTCATAAACATGGTGAGTAACAAAGTGCTCACTGGAAATCTTTTTCTCATCGCTATTTAAAAACAAAATAAAAACATTACATTAAGTAGACAAAGAAAAAAAATGAATATGCTCTGTAGTCATTTTGAACTCAGGAGTTAGAAAGTAAGAGTGTTCAAATTTGAAATGTAATCCAGTGAGGGTATTATGTACCTTACATTACTCATATGTTGTGTAGTAGCTTCATTGTCACTGAGCAATAATTTTTGTGATTTAGTTCTGTCATATTGCATGAGTTTTCCCTAGACGTTTATATTAGGACCAGCTTTTGTGTGCCACATAGCTGAGCCTGGCTCTAATCTGCAACTGATTTACTACTGTTGCCTGCAGGGCCATCATTTGTGTACTTAGCAGAACTAGTGGACATACCAGCTTTGACATAACGTACAGGAAATATTTCTTAAAAAAAATCAAGCTCACCAAACCCCAAGGCTGTCAGTCAAATAAAGTCACATTGACTGAGTAAAAGCTGAACAAAGTTCTTGAGGTCCGGCCTGTTATTTAATATCACATTACCAGTTTCTCTTATTTAATAAAAACTTAAAGGATGGTCTTGAGCTCAGAAAGCAATAGTGCACATGCCCATATTTAAGCACGTGTGAAGTCCACTTGATCTGAATACCTCCTGCAGCAGAAGGCGAGGGGAAGTTTGGGAAAACTTCCTCTTCTTTGGTCATATCTTCTTGTAAGATATGACACTGGACAGAGGAAAAACATGAAGTAGCTGTTTAGGCAAATTTTGTGAAGGCAAAAACAATTTTCATGGTTATTAAGAAGGCTGCGGAACAAAAATGCCCACCAGTGTTCTTACGTCTCTTATCTCCTACTCTGCTTTTAATGAAATAAAATTCCCACAAAGAATATAAATAAGGGAGAAAATAAACAATGATACACTTATCTTGAGTTTTTTTTGTTATTGCTCTCACTATGGTGTCAGAAACTCTCCCATCTAAGAGTGTTTTTTTTTTTGTTTTTTTTTTAAATAATTGATTTTCTGGGGTGCTTCATAACTAAAAAAAAAAAAAAAAAAAAAAAAAAGCTTGCACCAAGACTTAGAAAGAATCTGTTTTCCTTTAGAAATAAAGGAAAGTGACATTCGGATTTGTAAAAGATTACAGTTTAACACTCCAAGAGTTTATTTATCCATTTTTTTTCCTCTGGTTTCTGAATATTAGAGTACGTGGGAGAAAAGTTGGTTTTGCCATGATGTCATAAAGGTCCTTTTATAGTCATTTTAAGAGTATTATTGTGGCTATTTAGATTTGTTAAAATTACTAAATGTCAAATAACCATATTTTGCTTGTTTATAAATAAAGTTTTATGGCTTTTTTTTTTTTTTAAATAATATTCATATTAAATTCAATGTGGCCATGATTTCACTCCTGAAGCAGTTCTTTCTGGCAGCTTGCAAAGTGTATGTAGTCAGTTACAGTTATATTCTTTGCCTTTAAAAGATGAAGAAACTGACATTAAATTTATGCTGTGCAACATTTGATTGTGTGTCTTTAGATAAAATGATCATGGACCATTTTTGATGCAATATCTCAGACACTAAATAAGTGGTTTGGTCATCTTTTCTTTCTAGAACAGAATTTGATATGTGGCTTTCTTCCAAAACCAAGAGCATTATAATGTGGGAACTCAACCTGCTAAACTTGTGAGGGAATGGATAATTGTTGTTGTAGGTGTTCAAATACCAAGTCATTTATATTTTATCCTGTTTGTTTCCAGCAACCATTACCTTTGCAAATTTGGCAAATCTCTCCACTTAGCTCACATCTCCATTGTTTACAAACTAATTGTGGAATTCAACAGTTGTGAACGTTACCCTACACACAGAGACCTACAGTGTTGTTTTCTTAAGAATGTCTTCTTTAAGTACAGTGGGATTATTTTTATTTGCCTGGGATATAGTTTCCTGAAGAAATCCCAATTTTCTGACTTCATATGACATCCCCATGGAGCAGTAAAGCAACTGTAACAGACAGGCCAAGCAGCTAAACTGCTGTCAGTGGCAGTGTATGAAGAATTAGTGGCTGAAAAAAAATGTTCTCTCCTAAGGTAACAAGTACTTGAAGAGCAGAAGGGGTCTTGTGGCTGTGAAGAATAGCTTTTTATTTATTTATTTATTTATTTATTTATTTATTTATTTATTTATTTATGGAGTTCCAGGTTTGTGTGAATCGAGTTTAATTTGTACACTGGATCCCAGTGACAGAGAGATTTAACGGTTAAATAAAACACTTATCAGAACACTTTTGATCAGTTTTAAATTGCACAAAAAAGGCATTTCAGGACACTTGGGGATATTTCCATCAAGCTGTAGGTGATATTTTCAGTGAAACTATTTTTCTAGAGAATCTCATATTTAAGCTGTGTTTTTGTAAGTGATTAACATATAAGTCGTAATCATTGCATGTTTGCAGCTGGCATCAAGAAAACAAAATTCAGACAATATTTTTAGTGTTTCATTACTTTTTTACAGGATTTTTTTGGTTTCTTAAAATGTTCTACCTGCCTGAAATCTTCCTCCAATGTAGCGCAAATGGGACTTCAGAAATGATAGTGAAGCATGACCCCAACATCCTATGCAGACCCCCTGTACAACCAAATGGCAAACCAGTTTTACAACACAGGCAATTTCACAGAAGACAGAGAGGTCCATGCTTATGACTTATTTGTATGATGATGGACCAGATTTCAATGTAATTGGCTTATTCAAATCACATTAGCAGGAAATACAGACAAAAATGCAAAGAATGAAGTTGCTTGCAGCCTTATCTAAAATCTCTTACACGTAGTCTGTTCTTTCTGAAAGCCTGTAAATCCTGGGAATCAGAACAAAAGCTAGAGGAAGTGCCATTAAAATAGGGCTCCAGAATTGTAGAAACTGTAAATAACTTAAGACCCTCTTAGAACTTCCAGTTTGTAAAGGGCACATGTATATCAACAGTACTTTAATATAGCCTATTTTTGACTAAATGATAGATGAATACCCCTGGGTAAGGTTTCCTTCTATATTATGTGGATTTATAGTATTTTTACAGTATTTTTACTTTTTCAGGATGATGTCACAAATATATATATCTTATGCATGAGAACTAATTTCCATATATCTGTATTTTGAAAGTGTTGCATAATTTAAAAAAATAATAATAATAAAATCCAGTACTCTGCAGTTTTGGTGGAGCAAGACTAACACAATCACATTTAAAAAAGAACCTACACAACTCCTACACAACTATTTCTACTCAAGTCTTGTCATTTTGTACATGCAATATCATTTCATAGCTTTTGAAGCCTATTACTAACTTAATTTTACTTTTGCATGATATTATATCTAAAAGAACTCAATACTAGCCAAATTTCAACAGCTGTGTGCATCTCCAAGAAACTTTGTAAATAGCATAAGTTTCCAAAAAAAGTTAATGTGTATCTATGTTAAACCATTTTAGCCAATTTTAACCATTTCAGATTTTCTTATTGCAAGCAGTTAATGAAATGAACTACTGAAAGGAGGGAGGGGTTTTGAAAGAAACAAAGAGCAAGTTTTACTGTTTGCTCTCTCAAAAGCTAAAAATAAGATACAACAGTAAAGAGAGGAGGAGGAGGGGAAAAAAAAAAGACTAAGTCTTGCAGGAAAAAAATGGTGTTTTTTTGTTATTATATTTTTATTTATTTATTTTTGACTCACAACAAATATGCTCATATAAGCCAAATAATATTTCTGGCAAACTTTAATTCTGTTGGTTTCCATTTCCATAGGCTGTCCAGCATTATGAGGTCTCTACTGTGACCCTCTCTCTCCTGCATTAGCTAGGTGACTTGCTGGAGAAGAACATCAAACTTCTGGTGTACATAGAAGCTACAGAACAAGATTTCCTCATGGTAGTATACTGGTCCCTCAAATCTTTACCTTTTTCTTTCTCTTTCTGATCTGACCGCAAGTTCTGTACACTACCCCATTTCTCTGCTGAAGTTTTCTTCTTTCACTTCTTGTTCCCATCATTCAATTTTCTACACTATGGAATTAACTCACACTATCTCCATGTCAATCTCCAAATCCCCACCCTCTGCCTGAATGTTCTTCCCTTCCCTTTCTTTTGGTCACTTTTTATTTTTCTTCATTTGGGTTGAATGGTTTTGTGGTTGTCCTCTAGATGGGGAGGACAGAACACTGAAGGAAGAGAAGAAATGGGATCTCAGAAGAGATGTCACAAATTTCCTACATCCCAAAAAGTTTAGTTGCCAAGAATGTTTTCCACATTCATTTGAATCCCCAATGCTCATGTAGGCAGTCTTTTTTTGAGAGTTTTATTAGCAAAAATCCATTGAGTTTGCATAAGCTTAGACATTTAAGGGAAGTAAAGTTTGGTACTTTCAAGCATAATCTTCCACAGATGTCAAAAGTGTAAAGCAACTGTCTCCCACATTTTAAGTCACTAATTCCTTCTGTACAAATAAACTAGTGGTAGATAAAGTAAGAGCAACTGACATCATCTACCTGGACATGTGCAAAGAATTTGACACTGTCCCTCATGATATCCTTGCCTCTAAATAGGAGACATGAATTTGACAGATATACCACTTGATGGGTAAGAAATTGACTGGATGGTCACACTCAAAGAGTTGTGGTCAATGGCTCAATGTCCAGGTGGAGATCAGTAACGAGTGGTGTTCCTCAGGGGTCAGTATTGGGACTGGTGCTGTTTAACATCTTTGTCAGTGACATGGACAGTGGGATCAAGTACATCCTCAGCAAGTTTGCCAACAACACCAAGCTGTGTGGTGCAGTTGACATGCTGGAGGGAAGGGATGCCATCCAGATGGACTGTGACAGGCTTGAGAGGTGGGCCTGTGCAAATCTCATGAGGTTCAACACAGACAAGTGCAAGGTTCTGCACCTGGATCAGGGCATTCCCAAGCACAAATACAGCCTGGGTGGACTGGATTGAGAGCAACCCTGATGAGAAGGACCTGGGGATACTCTCTGATAAGAAGCTCAACATGAGCTGGCAAAGTGCACTTGCAGCCCAGAAAGCCAACTGTATCCTGGGCTGCATCAAAAGAATCATGACCAGCAGGGCAAAGGAGGTGATTCTTCCCCTATGCTCTGCTCTCATGAGACCCCACCTGGAGCAATGTGTTCAGTTCTGGGGCACCCAGCACAAGAAAGACATGGATGTATTCAAATGAGTCCAGAGGAGGGCCACAGAGATGATAGATGTCTGGAGCACCTCTCCTATGAAGACAGGCTGAGACAGTTGGCTATGCTCAGGCTGGAGAAGAGAAGACTGGGGAGACTTTATAGCAGCCTTCCAGTAGTTGAAGGGGGCCTACAGGAAAGCTGGGGAGGGACTCTTTATCAGGGAGTGTTTTGATGGGACAAGGGATAACAGCTTTATATTAAAAGAAGGTAGATTTAGACTAGTTATATCTATATCTATATATCCTTATATGGATGAAATTCTTTATTGTGAGGGTGGTGAGGCACTGGAACAGGTTGCCCAGAGAAGCTATGGATGTCCCATCCCTGGAAGTGTTCAAGGCCAGGTTGGATGAGACTTGGAGCAACCTGGTCTAGTGGAAGGTGTCCCTGGAAGGTTAGATGATCTTTAAGGTCCCTTCCAACCTAAACCATTTTATGACTCTATGATAAGTGTTCACAGCTTCTTAGCAAGAAATTAATAAGGTAACAACAACAGCTAAAGTCAGCTTTCTTTTACCTGAATCCCACAGTTGCCTTTCCTCAGCTGAGCATCAAATATAGCAGCACTTTCTAGGAGAAACTGGCAGCACTTTCTTTCTTAAATGCTGCTGTAAAAAAAAACAAAAAAAAAACAAAAAAAAAAAAAAAACAACAAAACAAAACAAACAAAAAAACAAAACAAAACAAAACAAAAAAAACCAGCTTGAATACTTTTGGTACAATTTACCTTCACTGAAATGTTCAGCATAAACAGCAGAAGTTTGACAAGGTTATAAACAACTGAAAACGGGTCTTCCTAATAGGAAGACTCAAGCTTATCATTTATACAAGCTGGCAGTTCAACACATTATATTGTTCTACTGCATGAATGGCAAGCTAAATTTTAGCAGCTATTGTTCGAATAAGTAGATGAAGGAGAAGGGAAAAGAAGTCGCTCTTTCATTTACCTGCTCAAGATAAATGACTTGCAGTCAGAATCTCAGTGCTTATGTCTGATGTCCAGGGACCACAGTGAGACAGGAACACAAATTAAAATTGGTGTTCTATGTCTTTTCTGATCTGAGCCTTAGAAGAGGGTGATTGAACAGGTGGACTGATAATGCTTTAGTACTGACTCAGCTGCAAAATATCTCTGTCATTAAAGAAACAGATTTTGAAAATGAAAGCCCTTCTGGTGAAGCACAAGAAAGAAACTGCCTTGTTTCTCTTGGATAAATCTTAAGTTATCTGTTTAAAAATACTGTGCATTCATCTCATATTCTCTGTTTGAATGAAGTTACATATTTGCATATTTGTAAGCATTTTTTATACTTCTCTATTTTCCTGTTCTTAAACTTTCTGCTTCAAAAATGCCTTTTTAAGATTTTGTTTTCGCCTTGTGGCCATTATTGGCATGCACATAAATTCTAATGGGGGAATGTCACTATGTACAGGGCACAGAGGGTTTGAGGCTGGTCTCAGCAAAAATCCATAGTGCCATGAGATTCAGAAGAGAAGTATGATCAATAATCTGTCAGCATAAAACCAATTACCATTTTCTCTGTCATGGTATAACTCAGAAAGCACAGCAGAGACAGCTGTGATTTGCACTTTTTTTTTTTTTTTTGCATAATACATTTAGAAGTTTTACTGAAGCCTATATTTTAAAATTGTAAATAATTTTTGTTGCACCACAAGGGAGTGTAACAGCTTTTGAATGTTGTTCTCATTTAGTTCTCTTTCATACAAGTCAGTAGTTAAATTTTAGAGTATCCAGTGTCTATTCTTATAGTAGTGGATAAACTACTAAAGGAGGTGTATATATCTTTCAGATGCTGTGGAGTTTGAGACTTTTATTTATTTTTTTTTCAGCGAATTTATTAATGTAGCTTCAGTCGCTTTTAATGATATCATAAGCCTTTTTATTGGTCACCGACATTTGAACACTTATGGTTAGGGTTAATATTTAACACTTAGGTTTAATATTATAGGGTTAATTAGGGTTATTAGGGTTAACATATTTAGTTTAACACTTAGGGTTAATATTAAACATATTTTCTATAAAACGGTCTTTATTCACTACTAAAACAATATCAAGAATTTTGTATTCTACTCTATCAAGAACACATCTATGCACTATAAAGGTCTACCAACCCATCAGCTATGAAAGTTTGCCATTGAAATTTTTGCCATTGGTCAGGCTTAGGTGAGGTTATGATTATAAATATTATTAATTCTAGTAGAAAAGAAGAACCTGGAAAGTTCAGCCATCCTTAACCTTTAACTTGGCAACAAAATGCTATATCCTCATTTACTCTTCATTTGAAATCAATAGGTCTTTTGACATATCTTAAGATAGGAGAAATTCAGACATGCATATTCTCTAAGACCAGATATGGCCATTCTTCAGAGTGATACCTTTTTTTTCACTCTTGGACTTGAGGAGAACTGGGGAGCTGTGGAGAATTTGTCTTTATGAAATGTGAAGACCAAGGCAGTGTGGGGCATGGGGAAAGACATATATGGGAGGACTTAAACAGGTTATAAGTTGGAGTCTAAAAAAGATGAGAAGTTTGTGAATGTAGTTCAGAGGTTTTTTGCTATGTGAGGAAATTCCAACGGCTTGGAGTGGATTACTTAGCAGAGTGAGGAAATATTTTGGAAGGAGACATATGGTAAAGTAACTGATTTACCTTTGATCTTGAAAACTACATCTGTCCATTTTGTTATTGCTCCATCTATTGTTTGCAGCTCCCACTAGTTTTGTCAGGTCTACTATTAAACATTTTATCTCCTAAGGGCCTGGAACTTGTTTGCCTTTGTTTTTCCCAAAGGCCATCCTGAACACTGTTCATAAATAATACATTTGTGCAGTTGACACAGTATCATTTGACCCAACATAAGTTTTCCCTTTCTTAGAAGAGAATTACTAAAGACATGTGTGCATACGTGCTAAATTCCCTTCTCTAAGAAATATGAGAAGACCCCTTTCTTGTGGGGCAGATTTGTAGTCACCTCAGCTGTCTGTAAATAGTCAGAATTTTGGCCAGAGCACCAACATGTCACACCAACATTCCAGAGCTCAGCCCTTGCTCCTCTGCTTTGGAATTAGGCCTTTGCAACACTGGGAAGCAGCTGTTTTTTGAAAGTATGAATGAAACTTAGTCAATCAGAAGCAGAAACTATAGAAAGAATTTAAAAAAGAGTCTGAAAACAAAGTATGCAATATGACTTGTACACTTAAGCCTAGTCAGGATTGCTTCAGAATCTCATGAAATTAGGCAGTAACAGAAATAAACTAAATAAAAATAATAACAATCTTGTTGAAATATATGCAGATACTATTAAAAATATTGCATGTAATTGAAAGTAAGATATAGAACCGTATTGTCATTTTCTCTGCACATTCTGGTCTTCCAAATGCTTACAATTATGCATGTTACAGATGAATTACAGATTATGTATGATGGATTCATTTAAGCGAGAATCACTTGATCCTCTTCTTGAGTTCTTTACAATGATTTAGCTTTGGGTGACTCCAGATTCAGTCTGGTACCCCGAACTATGTTGAAAGTTGTACACAGCTCAAATCAGGTAATTTGTCTATCATACAAAGGAAATTTTAGGAAACCATGGATGTGACTTAAAGCTAGCATCCATAGATCAGGAATGTCCAGGTTTTTCAAGGTAATTCTTAGTGTAGGGTTACAGAGAGAGAAAAGCACTTAGAAAACCACATTGTTTTACTTCATTGTCTTAAGCATTTTTGATGCATCTTATTATTGGCCACCACATTTGTGTTGGTGGAGCAATATTCTTTCCCTTTTCATCCATTACAGAACCGTACAGACCATTTGAACAAGTCAAATACTTTATAGAAAGTAAAAGACTGGAACTAGCATTTGAAAGCATTAATTAAAGAACAGTTGTTTTTGTCAACTGCATTCTTGTCTTGTTTTTGCTGTCCCCTGTTTATGAGTGCTCACACACACACACACAAAAAAAATATATATATATTTATATATATATATTTGATGCAGATGTTTAAGGAAGGTTGTTCTTTCTAAGGGTGCTCATCTTCTAGGGCTGTATGCATGAGTAGCAATAGTCACTTTTCGTCAACTTGTGCTTCTGTTCAGTTATTATTATTATTCAACAAATTAAATAGTTATTCAGAGAGAAGTGAATGGCATCCCTGCCTATGGCAGGCTGGTGGAACTAGATGATCTTTAAGATACCTTCCAACATAGGCCATTTTATGCTTCTATGTGAAAAATAAAATAAAATAAAATGCAAAGGAAGAAATAAAATTTACTGTACAGGACTGTTAGTTTCTGTTTCTTTCTATGTCCAAATAATCAAACTTTCTGTCCTATAAAGCAACCAGCTCTGAACATAAAAACAGAGCAAAACAGTACACTTTTCTGTGTTCTCTAAATTTTTTATGTAGATTGTAAGGCAAGATGAAGTGTAGTTTTTCACACACAGAGGAAAAAAACAAAACAATCAACTGCGTATGTTTGATTTGGATATCCTTAAAAGGTTGTTTCTTGGAGAAATTACTCAGAAAACTTATAAGAACAAAAGTAATCCTTGATTTGATTTGATTTGATTTGAGGCAGTACAGAGACACCGTTTTAGATGTAGATATTCAAGAACCATTCTGTTGTACTGAGAACAAGGTATCAAACTCATTATCTCTGGTGGATGAGAGGAGTCATACAAAAATGAACAAGGTTTACCCTCAAGAAAGAGAATTATGTTAAAATGAGATTGTTAATAACAAGGACATTAAAAGTAGCAGCTAAAAGAGCGAAACTTAAACTGCTTACAGGTAACATATTTAAGTTTAATGTACATGCATATCCATGACTGGAAGAAAAAAAAAATAAAACAGACACAAAAATCAGTGGAGTTTAATAGCAAACTAACAGAGACTATTAAAAAGAGACACACTGTTTAAGAGTTAGGAATTATGTCAATATTAAAAAATAATAATAATAATAAAAATGGAAGAAGCAGAAACATTGACAAATTATATGAAAATCAGGAAATTTTGAGGAGCAAATTGCTGAACTAAAAATAACCAGACTCTTTTGCAAATACATCAGAAGCTTCCTTTAGAACAGAGGGCAAATGAAGTTCTTCAGCTTGGAAAAAAGACTACTGAGACTATAAAACGTATGAATGAATAGGAAAAAAGAATTCACTATTTTTCTCTCAAAATTTGGGGCTTCCAATAATATCACCAGTCTGTAAATTTTATATTTTCAATACATATGTATATATATATATTAATCTATTGCAGAATGAAATTATATTTCTTGCCACAGGGTGTTTATAAGGAAAAAATATATACGTATACTAAAGGATCTAGAAAACAATTTGAAAAGTTTATGGTAACAGACCCACTGGTGTCAGCTGAAGATTATGGTCTGCCACCAGTCACCATCTCAGGAAATCCTTAAGCCACTCTTTGCTGGATGACACATGAATATAAAGGGAATAGAATCTTTCTGTGTACTTGTTCTGTTTTGTACATGCTTTCCCTTAGCATCCAAAATAGACTTACCCTAGAGATACAGGATCCTATACTAAACAGCCCCCTGGTTTGAGACAGTGTAACTGTTCTTAAAGTCTTATGTTAAAACTATACAACATGGAGGAAAATAATTTTTTTTCTGAATTGTTGTGATAAATTTCACTTGTCTTGTTAAAGAGAAAATGACCAAAGCTAAAAAATGGAGCAGATATTTATATGGTCAAAGCTACAAAAGAGCATTGTAAGCTGTTTATTCCATGGAATATATGGAATGTAACCATATTATCATGAGCTATGATATTTAATCTAAATCATAAATGTTGTTTTCTAACTTTCCTAGCATTTTGCACGTGGTGAGACTTTGGTCTGCTACATGATAATTAACTCTTCTGAAAACTGAGACTAGAGAATTTGTTTTGCAAATTTCATTCCTAGGAAGGCTCTTAGATGCTGAAATATATGCAGAGGTTTTCATCAAAATCCTTCTCTCTCTCTTTTTTTTTTTTTTTTTTTTAAGTATTATTCTTACTGCTTACATTGGTGTCATGTATCTTAGAACTTGTTTAGGACTGAGAATGTGTTTGGTACTTCATGAACAAGAAATATTGGTTCTCTGAAAGGAAATTAAAGCTGATTAAAGCTGACTTCACTGGGGCAGTGGGAGGAAAGGTACAAGTATGCAACATTTGAACATACTTTACCTAAATCTTAGGTATCACTGTCTTGCTATATATATTTTTTTTTACAAAGGGGCAAATTGAAACATGTTTATATTGTGTTAAATAATCCAGCTAAGATAGAGAAGTGACAGGTATAATTTAGTGAACACTAAACATCCAAACATTGGCTCTGAGTACAATATATACAATATAGTACAATATATACAATGTACTTTTTCCTAAGTATTTAAGAAAGCCCTTTGCATGAAGTAAGCACAGAAGTTCACAGGTTGTTCAAGACATCCCAGCAGTTAACTTGTTTACATGTAGGAATATTGCCTATTCCCTCTTTACAGAAATGATAGTGCTTTAATCGGCGTATAAAATTCAAATCTAAGAAAGTGTGTGTACTTTTTAAGAAAAGAAAGGTGGTTATCCACTGCCATGTTTCACTTTGGTATGCAATTTCATGAGAAAGAGCAGACTTCTGGCTGCTCATAGATCTACCTGGAAGTATCCTGTAAGAGATAGTGCTAGAAAGAATCGGGATCCAGGAGAGATGGTTGCTTATCAAGGATCACTTCCTCCAAAGTCAAGGATGGTCCATATCCACATAGAAAATCAAAGGTGGATAAACAAGAAGATCCTGACTAAACTTAAACTGACCTTCTGGTCAGTACCCACAGGGGAGATTCAAGCAAATGTAAGCCCTGCTTACCTTTAGAGTAGATAAGTAATCCTATTGAGGCTCAGATCAAAGTTAAGCATGTGTGAAATGTGCAGCCCGTGTTGTACAGTGAAGGCTATGCAAAGTACTAACCTCCAGGACTGGGGGAACGAGCTTCGTGGAGCAGTGCCTGAGGTTGCTCAGGGCCCTGCACAGTCAGTGTAAAGACTGATACACTGTCCTAAATTCAAGTGCAGACTTCAGTTCATTCCTTAGTGCTTTTGATCAGGAATGCATAGAATTATATTAGCAACAGATGTATGTATTTTAAGTGTTAACCAATCCTCTCCCCATTCCATATCCAAATGAATCCAACGTCAGGCTTGCTATAGTTTATCTTGTATTTCTGTTATACATGCATTTTTGACTACTTAAAATGAAAAATACTTGAGACATATTAATAATTATATACAGCAAATTAACTTGACTCATTGATTTAAGTTTTTCGAAAATTTCAATAAATAAAATAATGCTCCATAAAATGGGAGTCCTTGCTGTCTTACCTATTCAAATATATGTTGTATCTGAATATTATATGAACTAGAAAAAGATCAAAGAATATAAAATTACACAGTCAATACCTATATTACATTTTTTCCTGCCATCTACTTTTTGTACCACAACTATATAGAACAGCTTCAGTTTCTTATCTGAGATCCAGCTAGTGAGAAGAAAGCAGAAAAAATTAGATCGAGGTAGCATTAATAAAGGACTTGGACAGTT